>NC_082699.1:63445519-63759081 GCF_949987515.2 Delphinus delphis
TATTTCTGCTTTGTAAGTAAGATCGCCTATACCAATTTTTTCAGACTCCACATATATGTGTTAATATACAATATTTGTTTTTCTCTTTCTGACTTACTTCACTCTGTATGACAGTCTCTAGGTCCATCCACAGAATTATTTTTACTTCCAGGAAACAAATGGGAAGCTGATTGGATTATTATTTGGGGGCATTATACATTCAAGTTTGGATTCATTTATTTATTCATTCATTCATTTGTTCAATTATACGAGACACACTCTACTAGACCTTGTAGAAAATACAAAGGAGTTAGTAATTTATATAACTATTTTCTATCAAATTGTAGTTATACAGAAAACATGTCTTGTTCACCATTACTTCATAACTATGTCTGAGTTTGACTCAGTCACACAAGTTCATACAATACTTCATACAAGTTATTATAAACTTACTAATGGCACTCACCCTTAGCATCATCCATGTTTTCTGCACCAGAAACACACACACACACACACACACACACACACACACTCACATGCACATACACCCTAACTCGGCAATGGGTATTCAAAGTCTCTTGGATCTCATAGCCTATGTGTGAAGTCAGACAATTAAATCAATTACTGTAATTATAAGGTCTATGTGGCGGTGAGGCGAAGAAGTCTGCCACCTCACTGTCTACTACTGAA
The DNA here is from genome assembly GCF_949987515.2 of Delphinus delphis. Taxonomy (NCBI): domain Eukaryota; kingdom Metazoa; phylum Chordata; class Mammalia; order Artiodactyla; family Delphinidae; genus Delphinus; species Delphinus delphis. The sequence goes on from NC_082699.1 coordinate 63,446,189, forward strand.
TGCATGACCTTGCAAAATCACTTAGCCTTTGGCTTAACCACATTGAACTAGAAGAACAAGTGGGTCTAAAAAGTAGAAAATTCTATGTGGTGGTGTTTGAAAACCACCAACAGCAAGAGATTATTTGCAAACAAACCTAAATATTTTCTATTCACTCCAACAGGTGTTTTTTTATACCCTCTATATGGTAGGCACTGAATTTCTTGGCATCTTTGAAAAGAACCACCTATTCTCTGTAGGCAGAAATGTATTCTCTAGAGCTGTTTTTCCAATAATATTTGTTTTAACAATAATATGCTTAGTCTGCTGTGAAAATACAACTTCACTGATTAGGCAGCCAGCCCAGTCAAACATTGTTTGGGGTTACAATTATAGCTATTTAATTGTTGAACAATCTCATAAGAGCTGCAAAAGAATCTCACTTTTGTTTACAAGCAGCAATTTAAACTTGTTTTTTTTTCCTCTTTATCCTTTTTACTCTTTAAAGGAAAACTCAGGATAAGTCTAGCCTGAAGCCCCAGAGTACAATTAAGTCTCCCACAAAATGCATTGAGACCAGGAGGCTCCCTTTTAGTTAACAGAGAGCTGTTCTGTTCCGAGACCTTTCTCCCTGCTCAGAAAGGGGGTGTTTACGTACAGCTGTGGGGAATTACTCACAAGAGGTTTAAACAGTGGAAAAAGAAAACATCCTCTTTTCTTTTTGGAACCACCCAGCCCACCAAGGTTTACAGGCTTAGCCAATGGAAAGATAGATTACGGTTCACTGAAAGCTTCCCTTGGAAAATGTAGACCCAGACTCTCTTAGGACAGCTACAAGATCAGAAGGGCTGACAGAGTGGCATTAGCAGCTACAGGGAAATGGCAAGACAAATCCTTTGAAGAGACTTTGCTTCAGAGATGGCTTGTAGGTTGTATACTGACAGAGAGCCCTAGTGCCCAGGGTTGTATAAAAATGTGTGACGGGAGTACGAATTGTGCTATGTCCCTTGCAGGGTCATTAAACTCCCTTTAGCCAACAATGAACAAAATCTAGATTTTATTCTTCTTTTGCATAAATGTTGGATAAAGGATAGAATGGTCTTTTTCAGTGTTCCCTTCAAGTAATTTTTTTTTCTGTGCATTTTATTTAATGACTTTATGCAAAAGAGAAGCAGAGAATTTAACTAAATGAGAAATTTGATTAAAAGAGCTAAGAGTGAAAAAAAAATAAAAGAGCTAAGAGTGGACTGCTCAACAACACCTTAAAATTTTAATAAATCAATCACTAGCTATGCTGTTATCACTTCCAGTTAAACATCGAGTTGTGATTTGTGGGGAGTTCCCTCACTTTTAGTGTTTATGGCTTTTTGAGAAGAGAGTCATGGACTAGAGTTCTCAGACCATCTAAGAAATAAGATATATATTAGAAAGTAATAAGTATGTATATTATTTTGAAAGTACAGAGTCAAATTGTAATGCTTTGGGGCACTATATTTTACCTACTACAGTTTTAAAAAAAGAAGAAAGAAAAGAGAAAAAAATAGAGAGAAAATTCTGTTTGTTTCCCGGAGTGGAATTCCCCAAAATAACTTCTATGAAAACATCCTTAAATACAGCAGTCATGGCTATATATTTCTGGGGAAAATTATTTAAGGAAAACTTTTCTGTATGCATGGCTTAATTAAACTGAGCTTTGATTAAATATAACAGTTCAGGAAATGATATAACTTAGAATTCCTTAAAACAGAAGCATGCCAGTTTTAAGTATTTTCTTCAAATTGTCATGAAGATATCAACCCAGGGATGAAATTCTTAATTTGCCTCTGTAACCCTGCCTCAATGAACTCTTATTCTTAAAATTCACTACTTCCCATTTGCGTGTTTTTGTAGAGTGACATGAAAATGAGCTCAAAATCAATAGATCAAAATTGATTCTATTCACCATTTCTCAATTTACTTTGAATATTGCCCCCAAATATTTTGACTCAATTTATTTATGGTAAACTCAGTTGCTAGTCTATATAACAGCTTTGCAATTTTAAGCTCTCAAATGATATAAAAAGCGGCTTCTTAGACGAAATGGATTTCTTGTTTGAAAAAGTCTGTCATAGTTAATCTTTTTTTCCCTTAAAATATAACTTCCCAGAATATGATTATGACTGTTTCACATGAATGGGTTTTCTTCCTTAGAGTGTGTGCCATTTCTAGGTAGGGATGGCCTGAAATCAAACATAATCAGCAATGCTGGCTGTAAAGACCCCATAAAGTAGTTAGGAGTTTCCATAATCCTCCGTCTAAAATGACAACAAACACTTGGTTTATATTCATTGAATTCATATTTCTTAAAAAGAAAAGATACGATGCATGGGAAGCACGTGACATAATTGGGGAAGCTCATTTATAAAAACAAATGTAATCATTGCCATGAGATTATTCCATAGAAAATGTTTGGTTTATGTAAACTAGCCGGTAGTTAAAGTAGAGGGACTCTCATTCAGTTTTCTAAGGGAAATAAAATCAAAACCTTAACTTTCAATTCCTTGGGTCTTTTGTAGCAAGAATGAAATAACTTCAAGAGACAATTCTTTCTTCTCTCCTTTCTTCTGTCCCTCCCTTCCTTTTTTCCTTCTTTCATGACAGAGTTTTCATATTTTCAGATGTCCTTGTTAAATGTATTTTTATTTCTCCTTTAAAAAATAGTGTCTCATTTTTTGGTTTTATTTCAATATTATATTTCTACAATGTTGTAGGGTGTAGCTTACCTGGTGCATAATAGCTGCTCAAAAATACTTGCTGAGTGAAAACGACTAACTTAAGTCACACAGACCAATTGTAGAGAATGTGAAAAGTGTCCCCCTCTCTCCAGAAGAAGGAACAGCACAGATGTTCCCTATGTGGAAACTTCCATGGCTTTATCAGGCTCTGTTCCATACCTCCCCATGCGTTGTGACTGCCCTTCAGTAGGTTTTACATACAGCGTGTCTCTCTTTACCTCTTTGAAGTCCACTGAGGAGCTGAGAAAATCTAGAGAGGATAACAGAAGCAAGTCTTAAATAAAGGTAGCCTTTAGAGCATAATTACCCTGGATTCCATGGGTTTAAAAAATGTCCATTCATGGCTAGAAAATGAACACTATTTACCCAAAAGGTTGTAGCTGTTATATTCCCTTGAGAAAACATCAAGTAAGACATATCCATGCCAGGTTTTTCTGATTGCCTAACCTCAATGACTCAGAGATAAAAATCCCAAAATAGGCATTTATAAAGGCAAGGATAACAGGAAGAAAGACGCAGAACTGGGGCTGGTACTTGCGGCTGCTGGTTCTTATACAAGCCTGTAAGCTACTTCTCTCCTAATGTTGCCAGTTTGCTTAGGTGATAGTCTCGTGCCAGTCAAAACAGTCGCAGGCATTTCTGTACAATGTATTCTGTTCTGTCCACGCTGGGCGCTATTTCCGAAAAACAGAATAACGGAAGCCCTGAATCAAATAACGAAACCAGAAAACTTAAGCCCTCAGATAAAAGAAGAAAACAAAAAGTAACAGGAGAAATGTGTTTTCCCAGGAATGTCCACATCTCTACAGCCCCAGTTTTCAAAAGTGGATTTTCTTTGAATAGGGCTTAGATTTGCCAACAGGCTATTAGGATATAATACGCTACTCACAATTCTCCAAGAAAGGATCTAAGGTTTGTTGTACTTTTCCCACTTTCCCAGAGATGGGTAGAGCCAAGAGGAAGGGGTGAAGGAAAGTGGGTGAAAGATTGTGGGAGTTGAAGAAAACTTGCTGGAACCTATCCAGTCATCTTCAAAGGGTAACCTCTTCCAAACAGAGCAAACTTTCAGGGGGCGATTATGCAAAGCCCCTGATTTCCAACACCCCTGAAAACCTGCTACCCCTGTCCATTCAGATTTGAGGATTAAGAAAACTAGGGGAATGAAAGCATCTATTTATCCCTGGTCCATGTCAAGAATTGTTCTTCCGAGCTGGATGCTAAGGCTTTATTGGTGGTGTGATCATCTCTTTTAAATATTTTTTGGGGGGGAGGGGGAGGCGAGCATCTGTATTATCTGATAGTTCTGTGTTTAATTTTCATCAAAGATGCTTAACTGTGTACCTCCTGGCTAGGTTTCCCTTGCCAAATGATAAAAATCAGAGGTGGAAAAGACCTATTAGGTCATTTCATCCTAACTCCTGCCAGTGAGAATTTTGCCTCTAATATGCAAGATGCGGCGTCCACCCCTTCCCTTGGGAGATTAGCTTCTACAATCCAATTAGTCCCCACTGCCAACACATTTTCCCTGACCTTCAACTTACAATTAATAGCATTGTTCTTAATTCCACGCTCACCAATGAAGTGTTTACTTTCTCTTATTGTTTTCAAATTTTAATCCACTGATAAGTCTATTTTCTTATTCCTCCCCAAATACACTCATTTATTTTTTTCCTAGAATCTTTAGTTTATTTGTGATTCTTTTGTTATTTGTTATTCTTTGCACAGCTCTGTGTCTCTTTGATACGAGGAGAAAGAAGGCTTCTAATTTCCCAAGCTGGCATGTCTCGTCAGCAGACATGGATGCAGTGGAATTAGGCAGAAACACTTGAATGTTTTCATAAAATTCAGGCTTCCTCAGTATTTGACTCCCATTTTCCAGAGGTGAGTGGCTCGAGATATGTCGGCAATTTCGTGTCTCAGCTTTTCAGTGTGTGTGTGTGTGTGTGTGTGTGTGTGTGTGTGTGTGTGTGTGTGTGTGTGGTGTGCATGTGTCCAATTTTCTGCTCTGGAAACCCTGACTCAGATGATCAGATGAGATAAGATAGGCAGAGATAAGAAGGAGGAGGAAGAATATTACAATAATGAACTTAAGAGACTGAAGAAACTCAACCACCCACCAGAATACCTCACTCCCTGAAGAACAGACCCTCTCAGGCTGAGACAAACCATTGTGAACCAATGCCTCCCAGCGCACACGTAAGACAGACCCCTCTCTACAGCAAGGTTTGCCCTTCTGGGATTTTATTTCTTCGTGGCTTAAGGCCCTGGCTTTGTTCCTGTCTTGCCTTGTCTCCCTCTTCTGATTCTCTGGCCTTATTTTGGCCAGCGGATTGCATTCATCTATCCAGTTCACCATGTAGCTTCAGTCTCTACCTCATGACCTCCTCTCAGCCTGCTGCCCTAAGGGATGAGTCCCTCTTTCTTTCTTTCTTTTTTTTTTTTTTTTGTGGTACGCGGGCCTCTCACTGTTGTGGCCTCTCCCGCTGCGGAGCACAGGCTCCGGACGCGCAGACTCAGCGGCCATGGCTCACGGGCCCAGCCGCTCCGCCGCATGTGGGATCTTCCCGGACCGGGGCACGAACCCGCGTCCCCTGCATCGGCAGGCGGACTCTCAACCACTGTGCCACCAGGGAAGCCCGAGTCCCTCTTTCCTGATCCTGCCCTCGGACTAAGCCCTCTCTTGCTGCTCCTCCCTTTTCTGAGGATCCAGTACAGACACCTGCCCAAATGCCATTTTTTTCCTCTACATCACCTGTTATTTCATTGTCAGGACTGCCCGCATGCAAATTTACACTCAGCTCCATCACAGGCCGTAGCCCTGACTCAAAGTAGCTTGCTTCTATGGTTCCTTAAGGGAGTTTTATAGATAACTGACTCCCAGAAATGTAAGAAAAATTCTTAATGTGGTCTCTAAGGCCCTAAAACCCTCTTGGCTAGCATCACAATCCAATCACGTACCATTGACCCCTCTCACTCTGCTCCAGCCACATTGGCTTTCCCTCAGTTCCTTTGCCGTGTGAGCACCAGTCTTTTCCACATTGGGGTCTTCATCCTATTGTTTTTCCTGCTTGCCTAAGTGTCACTTATTCATCCACAATGAATGTCACAGCTTACTTGGAACTTAGACCCAAGTACCCTCCCCTGGACCAAGTTAGGTCCTATTGTTAATACTTCATCACTTAGCCTTATACTTGCATTGAAAGCACTTACCAAAAATTGTGAACATACGTTTACGGATATTTTAAGTTATTTGACATTTGTACAACTCTATAATATGTGAAGACAGGCCCACGCTTACTGTTCATTCCTGCTTGTGCCTACTATATCATAGGTGCTCATTCAGAAGATCAGTGCAACCATGACAGCAAAGACTAGGAAGCAGAATAAAAGTTAACAGTCAGCCGTCCCATGATTGATAATCAATTACTTGTCTTTATTTATTTATTTATGGCTGTGTCGTGTCTTAGTTGCGGCACGCAGGATCTTTCGTTGCGGTGTGTGGGCTCTTTGTTGTGGCTCGCGGGCTTCTCTCTAGCTGTGGCGCGCGGGATCCAGAGCGCGTGGGTTCTCTAGTTGTGACACGCAGTCTTAGTTGCCTCGTGGCATGTGGGATCTTAGTTCCCCGACCAGGGATCGAACCCTCGTCCCCTGCATTGGAAGGTGGATTCTTAATCACTGGACCGCTAGGGAACTCCCTCAATTACTTGTCTTAATCTAGATGATTCTGTTATTTTTCTTCATACTTGTAAACATATAGTTTGGCTTATATAAAAAAAATTGACATTGCAGATATCTATATCAGGTATTGTATTAGTAAGGGTTTTTTTGGTTATTTTAATTTCAGGCAAGAGAGAGCAGCTGTACTATTTTTACTCGAAAAGGGACTTTTCAGGGGAAAATAGAGAGCTCGTATAATTAATGAGAAAATGTAAGAGTATGTCTGGTGCACAGATAGAAACTAAAAGAGCATAGAATCTGGGCAGTAGATGCAATGCTTTCCTGCATTGCCCCTGTACCACTGCTCCCAGACACCACTGAAATCTCGAGCACTTTTATTGGCTCCCACCACAGAATCCTACACCAGCTGTCAATGAACTCCAACCATCCATTTGTTTGTGACCAACCTAAGATTCAAAGTCCTGGATTAGAGAACTGCTGGACCAAGGACTGGTTAGGACTGTGAAGGCATTTTGAGGTAGAGATGCTCAGATTTAAAACTCCTCCCACAATGAGTTATTCCTCCCAGTTGAGGGGAGACAATGATGGTCATCTCTCTGGCAACCAATCAAATCAACCAACCAACAAACCAACCAATGGCAACTGCTAAGTCATAGATATTACTCTTCAGGACGTGCCATTCCTAATGCATGAGGCATCACCTTGCTTCCTGGTCATCTCCTCTGTTGCTTTCCAAATTATTAATTCTGTGGGTCTTCTTTTCTAAGAGTCTGCATTTCTGAAATCTGTTTCTTCTTCGAGGTATGAGGTTGACAGCTTTCAATTATTCTGCAGTTTCCTTCAACAGCACAGGTTGTTATGATATTATCTTAGGCTGAGTTCCCAAAAGCTGAGTCTGAGACCCCCAGTTCTTGTGAAAGTGTTATTATCGGTAGAAAAGCCCATAAAGAATGGAGGAGTGAAGCAGGATAGAGAAAGGGAAAGTGGTGAGCCAAAAAGCCATCTCAGATGAAATCCAGCTTGGCTTGATCCAGTGAGGGAGGTCTTTGAATCACTAACCGCTTAGCTGGGTTGCCTGCTTGAGGCAAGGGGTAACCCTTTATATACCATACCAGCCAGTCATTGGCTTTGAGATGCCCCCCAGGGGGTGGGCATAACTCTCCAGTTGAAGCAGCTGACTGTTAGGGGCACACTCTCCCGAGAAAGGGGGCATCTGAGAGCTATTAATAGTTGACCATCACAGAAGCTGGGATGGGGGGGTACCAGCCGTTTAAGGGGATCTGAGAGGGACATCACAGTATTTACTCCAGCACTCTTCTATCTAACCTCTGTTGGGTTCATTAATTTATTGTTTGTGTTTGTAAACAAATCAGCAAAAGAGCAACATTATTAAATTAACCCTGAAACAACCCCTCCAAACAACCCTTTTCTTTTTGACTTTGCCAAGGTATAAAAAGTTGTGGTAATGTTATGCCCAGCTTCTGGACAGAACAGACATAGTTCAAACAGCTGAACACTAAGCAACCCCAAACATATGGACACTTAGAAGAACACAAATCAATAACTAGACTATGATTTCATTTTTCCATCCAGATGTTGACTGCTAGGCTAAGACATGAATATGGCAAATAACAGACCATGTTACCTTCCTGTAAAATGAATTGGTCCTTGCACATTGGCCCCCAAACACTAGAGTTGAGATTTATGATTCAGGAAAAATCTATGATGATAATATTATTAATAATAATGAAAATAATCATCCCCAAATTTTAAGTCCTTTTTATACATTAAGTGATTTAATTACCCCCAATACTTTATGAAAATGTAGGTATTATTATCCTCATGTAACCCTTGAGGAAACTGAGGCACACACAGGCTCATAACTCAATCAAGGGCACACAGCTAGTAAGTGATGAAACAAGAAGGATTTTTTTCATTACTGCTGGGTGTGTCAAAATGACCTCAGCATTTTCCAGCAGATTGCAGTTGACTTTGATTCTGAATTAGATTTCTTATTTTCAAATTAAAGTATTGAAATCTGAAAGAGTAGTAACCCTCTGCCCTTTGGAGGAAAATATATGCTGAATGACTCATCAGCAGCAGGACAAGCTCTAACCTAGCGGCAGTGGATGCTGCATTGAACATATTTCTCTCTCTTTTATTGGATTTGTCTCATGCTTACCACCGTGAACACACATGAGTGGTCCATAAACCAATATTAAGCTAATTAATTGGTTGAGCCAGGAAATGAAAATTAATCTCATCAGTACTAACATCTGTCATTTTTTTTGAATTTTATTTTATTTTTTTATACAGCAGGTTCTATTAGTTATCTATTTTATACATATTAGTGTATGTGTGTCAATCCCAGTCTCCCAATTCTTCCTGTACTTAGCTGATACTATGCAAGTGTTGGCGTGGCCAAAAAGTTCGTTCGGGTTTTTCCCAAACTTTAGTAATGAAGAATCTATTTTGCTACTTGTTTTGGTTTGTCTCATATCTTTTCTTTCCTTTTTTGGTTGGAGATCACACATCCCACATTACAGGTCTGGACACATCACAGAAGTTGGGCCAGTCACAGTATTCCATCCACCTGACTACCACTGATTGGGTCAAAAATGAGCATGTGACATAAGCAGGACCAATCAGGTTTCTTCCCCAGGATTTTTCTAACTGGAATTAGTTGGATACAACTCTTTTTCCTTTCTACTCATGAAATTTATGAGACTATAAGATCAAACCTGGTTGTAGTCTTGTTTTTAACCTTGTGAGGATGGTTAGTTTGAGATAATATAGCCCTTTGTGAAAAAAGGCAAATATAGAAGACACTATAATCTACTGGTTTGAATCCACAGATATAAACTCATTGGTGTTTTTTTTAGTGTGTGGTTTGCTTAACTGAAAAGGAATTTTTTTGTCTTACACGTCCTGCTTCTTGCAATCAAAGTGTTGTGCGTAATACATATGTCATTACTGATTCATACAAAAACCCCCTGAGTTAGGTATTATTATCCTTATTTTACAAATATGAAAATCAAAGCCCAGCAAGCTGATATCATTGTCCCAAGTTTGTATGATTAGTCAGTAAGGGGCAGATGTTGGATTACAAATTTTCTCACTTCCAAGTCATTAGCTAGATACTATAACCCTCAGAGAAAATCTGCATTAACTTAAAAAAGTTCAATTGTTGATCAACACCTACAATATCCTGACATGAATCACAATAGGGATTTTACACATATGACAATGTGTATATCTTAGCTCACGGTTGTTTATTTCCTATAGTTTATCCAGGACTTTTGGTTACTTATTCTGTCACTCAAGATGGTGAGTATAAATATAATGTTCAGGGAATGGAATAAAATAGAATAATAATAAAAATTTTTAAATTTTTGAAGAAATAATTTTATCCATGCATGTAATACCATACAATATTGGATTTGGGGCAAAGAAATAAAAATGCTGACTGAAATACGTGCTTTCTCATAACGTTGTTTACAAATCTGAAAGACTTGGAAAACTGATGGTTTTCTGCTGATTCTAATGATGTAGTTAGTCAGAAATATATGTTATCAAACCCTAAGACACCTCACATATTTTATAATCTAAGAAAACCTGGCTAATGGATGTTTTCATTCTTTTACTATATGACACATAGAAATGAAGAAATCGTTTTTTTAAATTATAGGATAAGAAAGTAAGAGACATGCTCAGTTTTATGATGATTTCACACAGATAGAATAAGAATTATTTGTATATTTTATCTTCTATCTGTATCGTTTATTAAAGTTTATCTGAGAGCCTTTATGAATGCTCTAAGACCCAGTCTAAGTTTCACTGCCACTGAAATGTCCACCCAAAGATCTCAGGAATTAGTTTTCAAGAGTTAGGGACATCTGGAGAGGTAAAAATTCAGAGAAAATTACTATATATGGGAAAATATAGAGTGGGAAAATTCTACTCCATTTATGATCTTATTGACTTGCCTTGTAATTGATATTTATCACATTTATTCAAATTAGTATTTATTGAGCACGTAATACGTGCAAGTATTATGCTAAACACTAGAGTGATATAGGTGTGATGACAGAACAGGAGTGACATACATTGATGTGAAAAGGTACATTTTTTTTAATTTAAGGAAGCTTCCATATACATCTCTATATATGCAGAGATACACAGTCATACAATTTAAAGGTGCCACTCTTCGTCCTCTGAAGTAGCCTTTTAGTTACATGAATGAATGAAAGGATGTACCACACCCTTCAGAACATCTGTAAAAGGAACATTTTTTTGTTTGTTATAGGGTTAATATGAAACTGTATCTATGATTTAATGTTAGAAAAACTTCTCATGATGGATGGGGTTCCCCAATTAAAAAGACACTGTGATGTGTAGGGAAGTCCCCATAAAGCAAGGGGTATGTGTCCTGGTGGCCTAAATTTACCATAAGGCCAAGAGCCAGAGAAGCAAGGTCACTTCCAGCACAGCATGTAATTGTATCTTGAGATGCTGAAATAAAAGAGTGATGTGCCCATAATAAAGATCTAGGACAACAACTGTAACATGGCATCAGTAGACAAGCAACATTAGACTAGACAGACATAATATTTAATAGCTGCATCACACGACAGTGAAAGAAGCATGGAAGCTAGTGAACTTATTGAAGTTTTTATTGTTCTTTTTTTTCCTCTATGCCTAGAGGATTGGTCCTCTCCATAGAGAGCAGACTATACTGTCCAGGATTTTTGAGTAACTTGAAGGATAAGGAAGGGGTTAAGATGGAAGCCTCAAGAGGAAGAGATTAGGCTTCTTAGTATTAATGGCAGAGTGATGACCAAAGGATTAATTAAAAGTGAAATATATTAGGAATGAGGATAACCACAAACTAAGGGAATTAGATTTTGTTAGTAACATGTAAATGTCTACTAAGGGAATTAGATTTTGTTAGTAACATGTAAATGTCTGTTTATGTGGTTTATCAGTTAGCTTTCACTTTGTGATAATACAGGAACAATCTCTAAAACTCAGTGGATTACAGCAATTAAGTTTTAGGTCTCCTTTAAATTCCACGTCAGGGCAGGTCAACTCTGCTCCAGTCTATGGCTCTCCACCATGTGTCTTATTCATTTGGGGATGCAGGCTGAACAAGCAGTTCCTATGTGGGCAATGGCGATCATGTGGCAGTTCTTAATGTTTCTTCTTACATGACACACAAATCGCTTCTGTACACTGTTCATTCACTGGTCAAAAATAGTCAACTGGCCAAGCCTCTCTCAGTGGGGTGGTAAGTATGTTCTTCCTACAGGGAGTCCATGCAGGTCTCATGTCAAGAGAAGGGGATATGCATTATCTTCTTAAAAAGAAGGCAGAAAATAATGGGGACAATAATACAATCTACTACACGTGGAATCTAAACTCTGGACAGCTCAAATAGTCAATTTTTATTTCCTTTTTCCTGCATTGCATTATTATGAAAAATAGAAAGAAATCCCTTCAAATTAAGGATATACCACTTTTAATGTATCTGTAGGATGTGGTTCAGGAGAAACATGCAAATACAACCCTATATCCATGGCACAGTTGTATGACCTGAGACCTGTCATGCATAAGCTGTAAGATGATGGTCCTCCTAGACATTCCAAATCTCCATTTATGGTTACCAGTGTCCATAGTGGTGAGAGAGAATGCCAGTTAGTGTGCTTGCCAATGAAGATGAGGTTTAGCGAGATGAGAATTCTTCACCACAGGTGGATAAGAGTGATTCATAAAGTAAATGCTGTGGCTTATCTGCTCTTTAGTGAATCAACACCACCAACCATTCCAGCCAGATAGATTTTTATAATATTGTCCATAAAGGGACATAAAAAAATCTATTGCTGTATCCCCAGGACTTAGCAAAGTTAATTGGTACACTGTTGGTGGTGAACATATTGTGTTAAAATAAATTAAATTGTTCTTAACTCTAACCTTCAGAGAAGCAAGAACTGTGGCGATTTAGTAACAGAGATAAGTGAAGATTTTGTGTTTGGATGAATAAATAAATATTATAAATGCAGATAAAATACACTTAATTAACTTACCTAAATTTGTTCTGATTACCTTGGTAGATAATTTTCTTATATTGGAAAACAGTTTAGAGAGTCATAGCATCACCAAAAGCTGTGACAATCATGAGAGGAAAGTGTCAAGGCTTTGAAAATCTCCAAATATTCAAAACAAATCTTAGCAAAAAATTTTCTGTACAAAATGTAATATATGGGAAAAAAATTAAGAGAGCTTTTACATTCTTAATGGCTACATAGATATATGACATGTATGTGATTATATAATTATATACAATGACTATGTATAACCATCTATAAAAATGTTAAATTCCATTCCTATTAAATCATATTTTTATTAAAAATAGTCTCATTATTCCATGCAAATGGAAATGAAAAGAAAGCTGGAGTAGCAATACTCAAAGCAGATAAAATAGACTTTAAAATAAAGAATGTTACAAGAGACAAGGAAGGACACTACATAATGATCAAGGGATCAATCCAAGAAGAAGATATAATAATTATAAATATATATGCACCCAACATAGGAGCACTTCAATACATAAGGCAACTGCTAAGAACTATAAAAGAAAAAATCGACAGTAACACAATAATAGTGGGGGACTTTAACACCTCACTTACACTAATGGACAGATCATCCAAACAGAAAATTAATAAGGAAACACAAGCTTTAAATGACACAACAGACCAGATAGATTTAATTGATATTTATAGGACATTCCAACCAAAAACAGCAGATTACACTTTCTTCTCAAATGCACATGGAACATTCTCCAGGATAGATCACATCTTGGGTCACAAATCAAACCTCAGTAAATTTAAGAAAATTTAAATCATATCAAGCATCTTTTCTGACCACAATGCTATGAGATTGATTAGAAATCAATTACAGGGGAAAAAACCACAAACACATGGAGGTTAAACAATATGTTACTAAATAACCAAGAGATCACTGAATAAATCAAAGAGGAAATCAGAAAATACCTACAGACAAATTACAACAAAAACATGATGATCCAAAACCTATGGGACGTAGCAAAAGGAGTTCTAAGAGGGAAGTTTATAACAATACAAGCCTACCTCAAGAAACATGAAAAATCTCAAGTAAAAAATCTAACCTTACACGTAAAGGAACTAGAGAAAGAAGAACAAACAAAACGCAAAGTTAGTAGAAGGAAAGAAATCATAAAGATCAGAGCAAAAATAAATGAAATAGGAACAAAGGAAACAATAGCAAAGATCAATAAAACTAAAAGCTGGTTCTGTGAGAAGATAAACAAAATTGATAAACCATTAGACAGACTCATCAAGAAAAAGAGGGAGAGAACCCAAATCAATAAAATTAGAAATGAAAAAGGAGAAGTTACAACAGACACTGCAGAAATACGAAGCATCCTAAGAGACTACTACATGCAAATCTATGCCAATAAAATGGACAACCTGGAAGCAATGGACAAATTCTTAGAAAGGTATAACTTCCAAGACTGAACCAGGAAGAAATAGAAAATATGAACAGACTAATAACACGTAATGAAATTGAAACTGTGATTAAAAATCTTCCAACAAACAAAAGTCCAGGACCAGATGGCTTTACAGGTGAATTCTATCAAACATTTAGAGAAGCGCTAACACCCATCCTTCTCAAACTCTTCCAAAAAATTGCAGAGGAAAGAACACTGCCAAACTCATTCTATGAGGTCAACATAAGCCTGATACCAAAACCAGACAAGGATACTACAAAAAAAGAAAATTACAGACCAATATCACTGATGAATATAGATGCAAAAATGCTCAACAAATTACTAGCAAACAGAATCCAACAGCACATTAAAAAGATCATACAACATCACCAAGTGGGATTTATCCCAGGGATGCAAGGATTCTTCAATATATGCAAATCAATCAATGTGATACACTATATTAACAAATTGAAGAATAAAAACCATATGATCATCTCAATAGATGCAGAAAAAGATTTGAAAAAAATTCAACATCCATTTATGATAAAAACTCTCCAAAAAGTGGGCATAGGGCTTCCCTAGTGGCACAGTGGTTGAGAGTCTGCCTGCCGATGCAGGGGACATGGGTTCGTGCCCCCGTCTGGGAAGATCCCACATGCTGCGAGTGGCTAGGCCCGTGAGCCATGGCCGCTGAGCCTGTGCGTCCAGAGCCTGTGCTCCGCAACAGGAGAGGCCACAACAGTGAGAGGCCCACGTACTGAAAAAAAAAAAAAAGTGGGCATAGAGGGAACCTACCTCAACATAATAAACGCCATATATGACAAACCCAAAGCAAGAATCATTCTCAATGGTGAAAAACTGAAACCATTTCCTCTAAGATCAGGAACAAGACAAGGATGTCCACTCTCACCAATATTATACAACATAGTTTTGGAAGGCCTAGCCATGGCAATCAGAGAAGAAAAAGAAATAAAAGAATACAAATTGGAAAAGAAGTAAGACTATCACTGTTTGCAGATGACATGATATTATACATAGAGAGTCCTAAAGATGCCACCAGAAAGCTACTAGAGCTAATCAATAGATTTGGTAAAGTAGCAGGATACAAAATTAATGCACAGAAATCTCTTGCATTCCTATACACTAATGATGAAAAATCTGAAAGAGAAATTAAGGAAACATTCCCATTTACCATTGCAACAAAAAGAATAAAATACCTAAGAATAAACTTACCTAGGGAGACAAAAGACCTTTATGCAGAAGACTATAAGACACTGATGAAAGAAATTAAAGATGATACAAACAGATTGAGAGATATACCATGCTCTTGGATTGGAAGAATCAATATTGTGAAAATGACTATACTACCCAAAGCAATCTACAGATTCAATGCAATCCCTATCAAATTACCAATGGCATTTTTCTCAGAACTAGAACAAAACAATCTTAAAATTCATATAGAGACACAAAAGACCCCAGATAGCCAAAGGGGTCTCAAGGGAACAAAACGGAGCTGGAGGAATCAGACTCCCTGACTTCAGACTATACTACAAAGCTATAGTAATCAAGACAATATGGTATTGGAAGAAAAACAGAAATATAGATCAATGGAACAGGATAGAAAGCCCAGAGATAAACCCACGCACCTATGGTCAACTAATCTATGACAAAGGAGGCAAGGATATTCAATGGAGAAAAGACAGTCTCTTCAATAAGTGGTGCTGGCAAAACTGGACAGCTACATGTAAAAGAATGAAATTAGAACACTTCCTAACACCTTACACAAAAATAAACTCAAAATAGATTAAAGGCCTAAATGTAAGGCCAGACACTATAAAACTCTTAGAGGAAAACATAGGCAGAACACTCTATGACATAAATCACAGCAAGTTCCTTTTTTACCCACCTCCTAGAGAAATGGAAATAAAAACAAAAATAAACAAATGGGACCTAATCAAACTTAAAAGCTTTTGCACAGCAAAGGAGACCATAAACAAGAAGAAAAGACAATCCTCAGAATGGGAGAAAATATTTCCAAATGAATCAACAGACAAAGGATTAATCTCTAAAATATATAAGCAGCTCATGCAGCTCAGTATTAAAAAAAACAAACAACCCAGTCAAAAAATGGGCTGAAGACCTAAATAGACATTTCTCCAAAGAAGACATACAGATGGCCAAGAAGCACACGAAAAGCTGCTCAATTCTCACTAATTATTAGAGAAATGCAAATCAAAACTACAATGAGGTATCACCTCACACCAGTTAGAATGGGCATCATCAGAAAATCTACAAACAATAAATGCTGGAGAGGGTGTGGAGAAAAGGGAACCCTCTTGCACTGTTGGTGGGAATGTAAATTGATACAGCCACTATGGAGAACAGTATGGAGGTTCCTTAACAATCGAGAAATAGAATTACCATGTGACCCAGCAATCCCGCTACTGGGTATATACCCAGAGAAAACCATAATTCAAAAAGACACATGCACCCCAATGTTCATTGCAGCACTATTTACAATAGCCAGGTCTTGAAAGCAACCTAAATGCCCATAGACAGACGAATGGCTAAAGAAGATGTGGTACATATATACAATGGAATATTACTCAGCCATAAAAAGGAACGAAATTGGGTCATTTGTAGAGACATGGATGGATCTAGAGACTGTCATATAGAGTGAAGTAAGTCAGAAAGAGAAAAACAAATATCGTATATTAGTGCATATATGTGGAACATAGAAAAATGGTACAGATGAACCAGTTTGCAGGGCAGAAATAGAGACACAGATGTAGAGAACAAACGTATGGACACCAAGGGGGGAAAGTGGCAGAGGGGGCAGATGGTGGCAGTGTGAAAAAAAAAAAATCTCATTATCCAAGTTAATTATTTTTCTTTTTACCTTTGGCTAATATTTGATCACTCAGCTATGAAAATTTTGTGTTGGCCAGAGCATTTACTAAAACAATCTTACAAATGTATTTTCTTGTGTTTGGAAAGAGCATATAATGGACTTCCTCATGTTAGTAATCCTTTCTACCACCACCGTTGACATCACTCTCTTTAATATATAATACTTCTCTTTTTCTTATGAGGAAACCTCTTTAAAGTTTCTTCACTTCCTCTTAATGTCTGGAGATATTTTGTTTGAGCCTTTGTTGTTTACTGTCTGGGTCATTTTTTTTTTCTTGACGTAGAAGATATTTTCCCAACTTACTGCAGACTTGTGGCCTTAGAAATGGAAATGAAGGAAGACAATGACACATACAGAAGTGAGGGCCTCTGGCTTAGCTGGACTCTCTCTAGTAAAGCAACTCATGCTTGCACATCTGCCTCTCTCCTGACTTACAATTAGTTCATAGGACACATCATTCAAATTTGTGTCCCAGTAAAATACCCGTTACCTATGACATAGTTACCAGGCAAGAAATGTGATCTTCAAGGTTAAATCTGCAGCTAGCCAAAGCCACCCACTATGTAGATATCCTAAAATATCACTAATGATGTGATATTTTGCTCAGAGAACTTCTAAATGAGATCTTGACATGAATTTACATACACACATGTGAGACTGTTGGATCATATGAACTCTGTCATTCACTCATTCATTTACTCACTACTTTATCCCTCACACTTTTACTATTACCACAAGATCCTAAAATTCCCATTGAGATAGTGCAACTGCAGAATGCCTGAAGATTTTTTTTTTTTTTTTTTGCAATACGCGGGCCTCTCACTGCTGTGGCCTCTCTCATTGCGGAGCACAGGCTCCGGACGCGCAGGCTCAGCGGCCACGCCTCACGGGCATAGCCGCTCCACGGCATGTGGGATCTTCCCGGACCGGGGCACGAACCCGTGTCCCCTGCATCGGCAGGCGGACTCTCAACCACTGCGCCACCAGGGAAGCCCTGCCTGAAGATTTGAAAAGGCTTCATAGAGCACTTCTATGTGTCTGGGCTAAAGTAAAGGTCCTTGTCCCTAACCTCGCAAAAACTACACCATACAAAAATTTGTTTCTGAGTATCCAACCTGCCTTCATTACACCTCCTTGTTCCTTTTCAATAATCTAATTAAAACCCCTGAATCTTGGTAAACAAGACCCACTCTGAATTGCTGTCTTCCTCATGCCTTCCTGCCATGTATACTTCTGTAGTATAGCATTTGGAATTTCACTGATATCAAGAACAAGATTCAATGTTGTACTATTTATCATGCGGGTGTCTGACCCATGCCTTTTATCCTCATTTATCTTAAGTTAAAGACCTTGAAGCAGTGTCAAAGAGGTGGGAAAGGTAGATTGGTCTTAGGTCTTAAAAGAAAAACTAAAGTGAGGTTTGAACATAAACTTAGGCTTGTAGGTTTCAGATTCTGGGGAGCTTCCAGGAAATGGGGAGTGAAATAGGGCTGCCTACCTAGTAAAGGATCCCAAGAACTAGACTAAGATATAACAATTATTTGGCTATCCTTGGATCAGATGAGCATATGTGAACATTACTGACTTCTTAACAACTCCTTTCTTCCCTTCACCATAGGCTCTAACTCCTAGCTGCCCATTTATTGGGCTCAAGATATTGGTGTGTCCGTCTTTAGAGAGACCTCTTTCCTTGTACTACCTTGCCCTCACCTGGATGACACCCAACACTTTCTGCATGTCCCCTCTAACAATCATGATTTCACCTATGAGCCAGGCAATTCATGCTCTGTGACTGTCTCAAGTCCTCCAGTAGCTGGGAGAGCCCAGGGAAAAGGGCTCTTCTTAGGGAAACGGTGATCATGAGTCAGCAACCTACCTGTCTTTCTCATGGTAAGATTTCCAGGGAAAAGCATCAGCTATAAACTAAGTATCTGTGGCATGAATAAGTTGCACAAGAAAGAGTTGATGAGAAAAGGTCCAAGAGTAGAACTCAGTAACCTTACACATAGAGGTAAGTTGGCTGCTGTTGGCTGCAGGGAAAGGGTTGATAGTAGGGGAAAAGGTCTTCACGCTTGAGAGAGAGCCGAGGATCCTAGTTTTAAAGTGTTTATTCTAAAATGTTTTCAGTGTGAGTGTAGTCTCTTTATGTGTTTGTGCTGATTGTGTTTAAGGTATAAAATCAGATCTTTTCTTTTAGGAGTTACCTTAGACTTCACCTTGTTCAATTTCTCATCAACACAGAAACCACCAACCGCAAGGGAACCCTGACACATTGCCCTTCCTCACGTTCTTCAGCATCTCAAGTGGCAGACAATTATTGGGGGCAACATTTCACATCTCAGGCTATGCCTGTTGTTCTAATGTCCTTTCTTCTGTTGTACTGAAAATTACAAGTTGAAAAGCAACTAGCACAGGAGCTGGCATATAGAAGACATTCTATGTCAATAAAGGTTGCTGATTCCAAATCAGAAGTCCTGCAACTTTGATTTTTATATTCTATGTCTATGCCTTTTATCCTCAAATTACATGATATCATGAAGTGGGTAGACCACGAAGATCTTGAAGATGTAACACAATAAAAGGAACAAAAATCAACACCTTGGTTCATCTGCTTTACATCAATTGAATCAATTAATGTGAACAGCTTATCAGTTTTATCAACTGTCCCATAGCACCAAAACTAGTGTGTATACATTTACAAGTGCCAGTTTCACTGGGTTGTGGTCGTATTTGATTATAGTCATTTTACTTTGCTTACCTATAAATTACGGTTGTTGATTTGCTAATAATTTTATACAATTAGAAAAGCCACTGTGTTGGAGTATTTTCTAAATTGTCAAAAAAAAGAGAGATCACATTATGCCCTTTTTAGTTTGGGATCTAGGTGCATTGGATTCGTTAAAATACTAGAAAGTTCTGAGTGATACACAGGGCAGTTCTAAGCAGACGGCTTAAATATTCAGAAGCCCCCTACACTTCAGAACAAACTAGCCCTCAGCATTTTCACCTCTGTTCTTTCTTTTTACCAGAGAAAAACTACTGAGCATCTTTGCAGGGGGATCCTTTTCTGGTAAATTGTAGACTGAAAACCATTTGTATTTTCGTTTTGAGATTGTTTGGCATCAGAGCTCCAGTTGCTTTGTATTGATCACTAGGATGTATCTGGGAGAGTCCTGGATGTGTCCAAATTATTATCATCAATCCTCTGTGGGTTTGCTCTGACGGCTTCCATGTGGGCTCTGGAGAAGGGCTGGATTGTGGAAAGATTATAAATATGAACCTTGGGTGGAGCCCAAGTCCTCCAGATGTTACTGCTTTCATATTTTCAATGTGAATTCAGGGACCTACCCTCCTCTCTGACGAAGATAACTAATGCCTTTGGCCTCATAGCACAGTCAGAAAAATGTGGTCATTTGAGGGGGAATGTCTACAAGCAGCTCTTCCTTCCACCTACCCTGTGGCTAATAAGGATGATAAGCCTGGGCTTCTCTTCTCCCTGGTCAACTTGGACATTCTAATGCCACGTCTGAATGTTCATTGCTTTTGCTGTGTCAAGGATTTTGGCTCCATTTCTACCTACCCTTCTATGAAAACAAATAAGAGGCTTCTGACTGGACAAGAAAATTATCTGAGGAAGTAGCTTATCAAATGAGTCAAAGTGTGTCTGACTAGAACTTCCTCTTGCTGTTGGCATTCCTTGCATCTGACATAGTCAGGCTTAGTGGTGGTAGGAAGTAGTTCAAGCTAAATTTCTGTGGTCACTCTTTCCATTTTCAGGCGATAGGTCACTCAGTGTACATGGCGATGAGCCAGGCATTTTGCTTCTCTTTCGACATCATTTAAGTGTATTCCTTCTAAGACACGTTTCCTACCCAAATGGGAAGATAGACAAAACATAAAGGAATCTTCAGCCACTGGTTGTTTGCTGTGGTACTGAATTCAGTGGGGGACTTGGTAGAATGAAGGGGAAACTTACCAGGAGTCAGTGGAATTCTACGTAGTCTTTTCTTTACCTACAACTAGCTTTATTTCCTTTAAAATATGATGTATTTCAGCGTATTCAGTCTTCGGATCCGAAGGAAGAAGTATGATTCTATTTTCAACAGGCTTTTAATATGTGCACCTCAATGAACCTATACTTTTTCAAAAGCTATAAGCTTATTTCAGCTATACTTCCATTGTTTAAGAAATAGAGTCCCTCTTTTTGTATAGATCAGTAGATTTCATCTTTTCTGCTAATCAAACACATCTGAAGGATATCATGCACTCCCTCTACCCCTCCCCCACCAGGCTATGGCTTATGGCAGTGAGTTTCAAATGGAGTGGCAGCAAGGCAGACACTCCTTTGAAGGATATATCAGAACTTTGGGGGACACAGAAATGTCTATGTTGAAGTGAGAAAAATATCATTTTGCCATATTTTGTATGATTTGGAATGTTTAGAGATCATCAAAATCTTCATCATTGAAGTTTTTTGTATAAGTAAATTATAGAACATCTATATAATTCTATAAATTATTTGTACTACTTTTGACTATTAAAATGATGCTTATATAGAACTTTTAGTGGTAAGGAAAAAAGGTTAATAATATAAAACAGGTTATAAAAATAGATATAAAATAAAGGTACATATTTTCAACTTGATGTCACCTAGATAAACACAAAAAAATAGGAATAAAACTGGAAAGAAATGTGCCAAAAATAACAGTAATGCCCTGTGTTTGCTAGGATTATTGATATATTTCTGCTTCTTTACGATTTTGTTTGTCTAATTATGTACAGTGAGCAGATATTATTTTGATAGTAGAATAACACAAAAATGGAATAAAATGAAAGAAAAGAGTACTTGAGGCAGAAATGGAGGTCATGAATTCTGTTTCCCAAGTTAAATATTTAGATATTGGGGAGGTTATCTCACTTTGAATAAGCAGGGCCATTGACAGATAACAGGTATGCTTGTACCCCAAGAGCTTCTTGAATTGTTTCCACCACTCCCTTGTATTTAAGCTTCCCCTTCAAAGTCAAGTAGACACAGCTCTGTTTGCAGTTTAATTTACTTTCATTCCTATATTGAGAAGAGCTCTCTCACTGGAAGGAGGTTTTCAGAAGTCTATGGGTATCCTTCATGTTCTCACACTCTCATCTTAAGCTGCTTTTTAGCCATTGCCTATTCGTTGCATGAGGCAGAATACTTAAAGATAGCTTTGTCTGCCTGTTCCCGTTGGTTGGCAGATGCCTCTGAAAATAGACAGAAAAGCTCATCCACTCTTGGACCGTAAGCTGGCCATTCATGTATTGAAGTCACTGGAGGCTGATGTAATGATAGCAACCATTCATGTTGTCAGACAAGAGAACTCTGTATGAAGCACAGAAGACTAGGGTGATTTTAACTGGCCATTCCTCACATGGAAACAATGTCGTAGGACTCTGATTGGCTGAGCTTTGACAGTTTTTAAAGGAAATGTGAGGTGGTCTGAGCTAGTACAATGCTTCCAGAGCATTCCTCCTTCCACCTAATAAGTAAAACTTCGGTTTCTAATTTCAGTGGCCTTTGGAATTAAGTGACCAAGATATGTGGACTATTATAAAAATCAGTCATGATAACACTTATCAACTTGATGAAAAGTCATCATGGAATTTTTTAAGCCCTGAGGTCAGTACCCTCAAACTTGTCTTTTTCCCATTTAAAACTAAAACCACCATTAAAGAAAATGTTACTGGCAAAAATGTGAGTACTGGGCACTGTTTTGTGTCTCTGGATCAAAGGCATACAATGTGGTGATTAAAAACATGCTGACTCTAGAAATTTGGGGCTTAATTAATGAGTTAATAATGGGAACAGAGCTTCTTTTCTGTAGAATTTAAAATTCCAATTATAAGCAATTTTGTTTTTGGCAGTTCATCCACAAAAGATCTTGAGTAGATTGTTATTAAATGGCAGATTTATAACAACACCTGGGATCTGTAGACTGTCCAAGGAGGTAACAGGAACCTGGATCTCATTCACATTTCCATGGGAGAGGTTGTGGACAGATACTTTTTTTTTGAAGACAGTTTTCCTGAGTCTCATTTAGCAAATCTGTCATCAGCAAAGTACAAAAGAGATTTAAATACTTATTAGACAATGCATTCAGCATGTGAGTCAAAGTATAAATGGTCTTAAGTAGTACCTGTCTGATAAATTCTTCCCTTTATAGATCAGGAAATTTCAACTTAAATCGTCTGGCTGTTGTCTAATCTCTATTTTTTATGTAGTAGCTGAACTGAATTAAGACACAATTTTCTTAAGATTATGCTGATATATTAAGCTTTACTAATGTTCGTTTTCTTCTGTTTTCCGTAGGGTTGATTTTGTTGTCTCATCTAAATAAAGGTGGTGATGTGGCAGGCAGATAACCAGGTGGCTTTGAATAACTGTGGACAGTCACTTCATCTCCTTCTGGCTTCCAGTCACCTTTGAACTCCCATCTCAATCCCTCTTTTTAAGAGGTAGCGATGGAGGCAATTAAAACAAAATCTGTAAACAACATAGTTGAGAATAAAAAGAGAAAGGAAACATCAATAATTTCCCATCTATTCTTGAAATATATATATATATATATATATATATTTGGGGGAGGTCTGTATGTCAGGCACTGATTTGGGTACTTAAGGCTATTGCAGTGTATTAAACAAAGCTGGCACTATGCCCAGAATGCTTCCAATCAAGCACTTGAGATGGACATTCAGATGTAAGTATAATGATCTAATTACAGTTTGGATAAGGTGTAATATCATGAGATGTATAGTTGTGCATTTGTCATGATGCTTTTAGCTGGAAATGACAGAAACCCAATTCAAACTGGTTTAAGGATAAAAGAAAATTCTTTGATTCCCAAACCTAGAAAATCTAAGGGCAGACTGGCTGGATCCAGGAGCTAAACTTAATCTCTGTTTATCCTCTGATGTGATTACCTCATATGGAGTAGATACTAAGCTCTCCTTCTCCCATGCTCATGCCCCAGTTCATATCCTCATAATTGTTAAGTCCAGCAAGAACATCTTTGTTTCCCATATTTCTAAAATATTCAGAGAATCAAGAATCATTGGCTCTGATTGGCCAAATGTAAGTCAAATACTCACATTTTGAGCTCCAAGTAGGGTCAGCTTTACCCTAAAATATAAACTAAGAATAGGGACTGTATTTTTCCTCAAGGAAGATCAAGATGCTATTATCAGAAATGGGAGAAATGGCCAATGCACAGGAAAACCATAATAGCTGTCACCACACAGAGACATCTGTTAGAATTTTCACTCTGCCAATGAAAAGATCTAAGAAATCTTTGCTAATTGTACCTCCAAGAAGGTGGAAATTCTTTACAGCAGCAATAGAAAATGAATTCAATATGCTTCTGGACAAGAAGGAAAAGTGTGAATTAGAAGGAGCTGAGTTAAAAGAATGGAAGGATTTCAAATGAGAAAGTTTTGTAGTGATGCTCTGTATAGCTCTAATTTTAGTCTTATCTTGTTTAAAAAGAAAATGAGTAACTGTCTATTAAGCTGGGTAATGCTGAGCCAATAGAGTCCAGGTCAGTCTCTAAGTTACAGTCATAGTTTGTGGTGAAATAAAGAGACAGTGAAAGGCGAGAAACGGAGGATATAAAATCAGTCACATGAGTAATCATCAATCCTGCCAGCATATGCCTAGTCTTAGAGTCAGACCTTTTATGATTTGAAAACAGCTCTCAATTTTTGCAAGGCTCTCTTTTATGTCAAACCTCATCAGATGTATCGGAACTTAAAAAAAATTAAGAATGATTATATATTACAGAGGAACAAAGCAACTGGCATATTTAAAAAAATTTTTGTTGATTGTTTTGGCTAAAAGAAGGGCCTTTATGATATGGCAGATGGCTCCATCATCTGCACTGAGAAGGATTAACTGAATAGGATCTCACAGTTTTGCAAGTAGTTGTACTGCAGGATGAATGTGAAATATGCCTGCCAAGAAGTTTTGCTTTAATAGCCCTCACATGCACTAGACATTTCTATCTGCAAAGGATGTTTATATTCACCTTGGGCTGTTTCCAAGGTTTTACACTGGGTATCTCTTGGATATAGGCCTTCACTTAGAGAACTCTTTTCTTCTTAAGAAGGAATAAAAAATCTTCCAACATGAAAAGAAGAAATCCACTAGTGAGACGTCATGCATTTTTAATGATGCCCTGCAATCACCAACCAACCACCACACCAATGCCTGGAAATGAAGAAATTGTGTCATGTCTAAGATAAATCAAAGCACAATGTTAGCTTCTAGGGAATAACAACCAAAACACATCCAAATTTTGAAAGTTGAGAAACCTCAGCTACTAAGTTCCAGAGATTCTTTAGATATGTAAATAATATCAAAGGAGATCGGAAATTCCAGTTGTCTTTTGCAGTATCCTTGATCTGATAGGGATTTCCTCAAGAGCTTATGACTGTGAAGAAGTGCAGACAGACTTTTCTCTCTAGAACTATTGACAAATGCTCTTCCTCACAGACAAAACATCCAGGAGAATCTACTCAAGTTGTGATCAAGTACTAACTCTTAGGAAATGGGTCTTCCTTACCATTTCCTTTATTTTTTAGCAAAATTTACCCACCAGTCCCTTCATTCCATTTAACTGTATTTTAATGAAAGCTCTATAACAGATTTGAGTCTCCACTCAAAAATGAAAAAGAATCATAATTTGAAAGAAGTGGGGGAAAAAACCTCAATAATTCTCAAATCAGTGTTCATATTTGACTTATTATCATACTTTATAAACTGTAGCGAATTAGATATTTGGTAATTCTTTCTTTTATTCATTCATTCATTCATCCATTCAAACAAGAGCCAATCATGCAAAGAACTGGGTGCAGTGTCCAGCTAAGGAAATAAACAGAAACAACAAAGTTCTAAAGGAAGAAAAGCTTTTACAGGCTTGAGGTACCAAGAGAAGACAGGTGGCCTTCTCAATGTCAAACATCCAGAGATTTGCAAATATCTAAATGTTTTGAAAACACTATGGAGTTCCCATATGCAAATTATTTCTATGAATTTACACAAAGGTTTAGTTATCTTTCATTAACTATCACCTCCCTCTGAAATTGTAATTGGCATTATCTTGTCCACTTTCAGAGTTCCAGATCTGGAGTTAAACATTTTATGTAATCCAGCTTCTTTTTGCAAAAAAAAAGAAAAGTGAGGTACAGAAAGTCAGTAGCTTATCAGCTACCATCCATTCAGTTGCTCAAGGCATTAATCTAGGATTCATTTTTTATTTCTTTTTCTCATTACTCTCACGTCATCCCTATTCTATAAGTCCTGTTCATTTCTCTCCATCTCTACTCCAGTAAAAACAAATACCAGCTCTCAACTCATCCACTGCATTAGCCACTCTTGTCTTCCTACATGCATTCTCAATTCAGAATCTTCATAGTGATCTTTAAAAAATGCGATCACAGCATTCCAGAATCAATGCATTTCTTTGTAGAAAGGGAAAGAAATAATAAAGGTATAAAATTTTCAATTCAAATAGAAGATTATATAATTTTTAAACTCTAATTTTGTATTTGTATCTCTTGACTCTTTACACTGAAAATCTGATACTTAATGATTCCTGATACATTCACTTATTTGCTTTATATATGTCTCTGTATGTGTTTCCAAATAACATTATCTATATTATTACTGAAAATTGGACTGCTGAGTGCAAGGTATGACTCCTTTGTTATACTTTTTTGTCTTTTCATATATCTCATCCAAGCTGTATAGTCAAAACATTGTCTTTTTAAATCACTATGATTATATTTTTAATTTGGTTATATGAACATAGTAAGAGGATTTGTTTTTGTTTTATTTCAATTTTTAGAGATGCCTTTTTTTGATGTAAATTTTGTTCATTTAACTAGTGAAATATTCCCATGGTCTCACAGGGCTATAAAACAAGATTAAGAGAAGTGTGTCTTTCTTCCCTGTTCCTTCCCCTCTTTTCTAACCTCTCCAGTAGGTAATCATTTTTTTATTAAATTTTGGTTGATTCTTCCATTGTATCTTATTGAAAGTAAAAACTTAAAAATGAATATATTGTTCACATTCCTTTCTGTTTTTTGGTTTTTCCCTTGATGGTCTATGCTTGTGTAAAGACAATGAAGATATAAGACATTTCTTTATATCACAGTATATTATAGGTGGTAGATATACAATAGTATATTCAGTTCGATGCATGATGATTCCTGATAAACATGTGAGTGATTTTCATTATTTTACAATTAGTGCTATAACTACATGTATCATTGAGCATGCACCCTTTCATAGGTTTGCCAAGGTATCTTCAAGGTAGGGCCCAAGAAGTAGAAATTCTGCATCAAAATATAAATACATATGGAATTTTTCTAGATATTGCTAACTTCTCATTCATTAGAATTGTGACATTTTGCAATCCTACTAACAATGTATGAGATTTTCAGTACCCTATTGCCTTAACAAATATGTCTTCAAACATTTGGACTCTGTTGCCAATCTGTTGCAAGGGACATGGTATCTCAATATAGTTTTAATTGAATTTCTCTTATATAAATAAAATTATTTCTTTTTCAAATGTTTGTGACCCATTTACATGTCTTTTTATGAAATGTCTGTTCATATCTTTCACTCATTTTCTTTCAGATTGTTTTTTCTTCTCAATATTCAGAAGATATTTATATATCAGTGAAATAGCATTTTATGATATAACTTTCACATATTTATTCCCAGTTTGAGAATTGCTTTTTTACTTTTTAATTTTTTTTTTCCATGGAAAGTTACCTTTTAAATTTTATGTACTCAGATTTATCAAACTTCTCCTTAGGACATCTAGATTTTGGCTATACTAGATCATTTTTTCTATTGCCTGGATTATAAAGGAAGCCATCCATGTTTTACTTCAGTATTTACATAGTTTTAGTTTCTTTTTTTCAAAAGTTCTTTCAAATGAATGTTGTAATCAATTTGTGTTGCTCCAAGGACATTGTCATCGGGATCACATTACACTGAGCAATTAACATAGGGAGAATTGTCATCTCTATTATGTTGAGGCATCCTCACCAAGAATATGGAATGCTTTTCCATTTATTCAATTTACCTCTATGTCTTTTAAGTGTGTGTCTAATACAGGTTTTCTACTTTTCTTTGTAAGTTTATGCATTTGTTTTATTTCACTTCATTTTATATCCTTATTGAAAATTAGGTTTGCTCTTCCATTATTTCCTCCATCTGACTATGTTCGTATATGTGTAAGTTTCTCTATGCAAATTTCATCCCTCTACTTCGCTAAATTGTCTTGTTTGTAGTAGCTTTTCTATTAAGTTACTTCGGTTTTCCAGATTTATAATTTTCTAATCTGTAAATACAAATTGTTTCACCTTTCCTTTTCCCTCTATTTGCTTTTTATAACATAACCACATTAGCTAATTCCTTCAATACAATGTTAAATAGTAGGGGAGATAATGGGCAGTGTTGGCTTGTTCCATGATCAGTATCCTGTGGTTTTATCCCAACACAGCTTTGGAGGCAGCAAGGTGAATCTTGGACTTCGGACTCAAGCAGTCATGGCTTTAAGTTATGCCTCTAGTACTTACTGGTTCTGTCGTTTTAGGCAAAGAGCTTAAACTATGAGTTTCAGTTTTCCCATCTGTAAAGTGGGAATGATAACTTCTGAATTGCCTTTGTGTTATGAAAACATATTGCAGTGACTAATACAGTGACTGATGCATGGTAGACATGACTAATACTATGACTGCACGTCAATAAATGGCTGTTCTCTTTTTTTTCTTCTATTTTTGGGTTCTTTCTGAATGAGCACTCTGTCACCTGAGGAATCCTCGAGAAGGCGAGCAGAGATAGAGTAGCCTAGACTGAAGACATTGCCACAATCACAGTACTGAGTGAGACTGGCATGGGAGGCACAAGGAAACCAGGTGCCCAGAGCTGAAATTTCTAGGTAGCAGGCAGTCAAGTGCTTCAAACAGCAAATAGGTGTATCCAGCTTCCATGAAAAATCTGGCTGTTATCCATGCAGTGCCCTCTGGTGGTTAGGCTAGTACCGTAGTTTAAAAAACTGTCATGAAACAGATGAGTAGTAAAAATAGCCAATATTTAGTCATTACTTTCCATCTTCCAGGCCTGCCAAATATTTGACGTGTATTCTCTCATTTTAGTTCTAACAAATTCTATGAGATATGTATATGTTGGCCTTTTTTACAAAGGAGGATATTGATACTTACAGAGGTTAATTAACTTAACCCAGATCACATAGCTAATTACTGGGGATGCAGGGATTCCACACCAGATATATTTGGTTCTTATCTACTCTGCTATTCTGTACGTAACTGTATAAAATATGAACACAAGACTTAGAAGCACCTTAGAGAGCAAGTCCTCCCCCACAATGGACAGGTGAATAAATGAAGGCCCAGAAAAAGAGTTGCACAGTTAGCCATTAAACAACCTGAGCTAAATTCCTGGGTTCCCTGACGCCTAGTATTTGTTCTTTTGATTGCACAAAAGCTGCCTGGCCTTATTTGATTTAATTTGCCTCTCTTGTGATGGTTCGACATTTCCCCAGGGTAGTAAGAAAGCCCTACCTATCCTTACAATAAAAAAAAACGGGAGTCAGAGGGAATAATCTCTACCAAATTTGACAACTCATTAACTATACTTTACTGAAGAGATTTAATTGCTTGCCTTATATCCTGTTTTCAGCTTTCTTCTCCAGTAGCAAATATCAATTAAATTCTAATAACAAAGAGTCTTACTGCAGTTGACAAATAATCCTTTTCAGGAGAATTGCCCTCAGTGACTCTCCACAGGCAAAATTTACATTCTTTCAGCCACAATTCTTTGCTGCTCTTTCCTCTAACATCCGATGTGACAGGCCTGCCAGGACGAGAAACAGGCTTGCCCTTTGAGGGCATTTTCCCATATAATGAGGCGGCCCCTGCAGAAATCACTCTGCCAGTGGTGACAGGTCACTATAACTCCTGAGTGCTGACCATACAGCTGCCTATGATTTACCCAGCTGACCAGCATCTGCATGGAACCGATTTCCTAGAATGGTGCCCTGATTTTGCAGTTAAGTTGTTGACAATAGAACAGTTTACAAACAACAAAGAAGAAAACTAGGTTCCCTGATCACAAGTCTCAGGGGAGACAATTTTAGTTCCTTTTTAGATAAGTTTTGGAACAACTGTCCAGAAGACACCAGCATCTAATCATCAGTTATATTCACGCAGAGACTGGTTCTCTAACTGGCCAAAATATGGTATGAATGACCCAGACAGGAGGTTGACTAGATGATTTTCAAATTATTTTCCAAACCCTAGAGTATAGGCTTCTTTGATTTAGTCATAGTTTTCCCTCCAATGTCTATTGCTCTTAATTCACTCTAAGCAATAATATACTATAGTTACCTAGCCATAGACTTCACAAATTATAAATACAGTGAAACACTACCATAAAGTGGGTGTACATAAACCCGAAATGACCACTGATGGTTTTGTGTGAAGCACAACGTTTTGTAATTTTTGATGTTAGGCAAAGGACAAATGTTAGAGCTCATATTTCCAGGGAATTTATTTGCGTGATTATTAGACAGACCACGTGAGTTCATAGTGGTATGAGAGACTCAATATCTCTTGCACAAAAGATATGGGAAAAAATGTGACGATTTCC
The DNA here is from genome assembly GCF_949987515.2 of Delphinus delphis. NCBI lineage: Eukaryota > Metazoa > Chordata > Mammalia > Artiodactyla > Delphinidae > Delphinus > Delphinus delphis. The sequence continues at coordinate 63,476,770 of NC_082699.1, forward strand.
AATATCTCTTTCAATTTTAGCATTCTATGTTTCTAGAAATGACTCAGAAGATCATTAGTTACTAAGTGAACAAAGGTAACAATAAAATCTATACTAGATTAAGAGTTATGAAATCTGTTTAGTCTCGTTCTTATTTTATTCTATGTGCATATAAATCTTATACACTTGTTTTTATGTCATATATGAATATATATATGTATGTGTGTGTATATATATATATATATATATTTTTTTTTTTTTTAAGAGACCTAATCATGTTATATGAGGAACAAAGGGATCAGTTGAGGGTAGTAAACAAAATGAAGAGGAGACATAAAGATTATATAACAGAAGCTTTTAAATATAGAAAGGTCTATAAAGGTCTGTCATGTCAGTGGGACCCAACTTGTTTTATATGACTCTAGTAGATATAGGGTTAGGAGAAAAAAAGTCCCTGTCAGTGTAACACACTTGCCATCAAGTTGTTTGAGAGTAGCATAATCTACCTCACTTTTCAGTGTATTCCATATCAGTGAAAGTTTCAGTGTACCCTTGATGTTTGAGCAGAATATTAAATAAGGGATTCAAGGATCAGGTTCATTGCCACCCTGCATTTTGTCATTCCACGAATCTAGTCCTACACTCTCATTTGTGAAGTAGCATCAATGAGTCCATTACTCTTAGAGAATCTCTACAAACCAAACAGATGGGTCGTGGTCTAATCTTTGATAATTTGTAATCCCTCCTGTAGCTACTTCACATCGCAGAGAAAGAAGTTTCCCCTAAAGGAAGTCGCCTTGGGATTAAGCTCCACAGAACCTGAGGCTCCACAGCCAGGGATCTTTAATTCACTCCGCCTGGGTAGAGTCACACTTCATCATGCCACTAAGTGAAGTGATACCTACCACAGTCAGGAAACTAACTGGGAAAGTATATCTGTCAGAGCCTCTAGCCACCCAGAAGGAGCTCCAAGAATCTTAATCCTTAGTGAACCATGAAACTCTGGGGCAGGCAGTTTACAGTTGGAGACTTGTTTGCTTATGCAAATTCCCTCATAAATCACCTCATCCTCGGCTAAAAGGCTGAGGCTAAGGCCAAGGTGCCTGTGCAGCGTTATCACCGGGTCACAAAGGCTAAGGGTTTACGGGGCAAATCAGCCATGAATTGGTTCAATCTTTTAAGTTACTTTAATTCCCATTTTCCAGAGGAAGAAACCAAGATCTCAAATATAAAAGACTTTCCTTAGTCATAAGAATTTGTTGAGACAGACATTCTGCCAGCCGATGCTCCGTTTCCTCTCCAACCAATCTGCTGAGATCAGTGACTTCAATTCCTGTTAATGTTTCAAAAGCCTATAATGGTGGGAAGGACTGTGACATTAGGTCAGAGGATAACCCCTCACTCCCTCTAATCGCTGACTGTGTAGCTGTGTGTCACAGGCTGTTGCTAAACAGTCATAAGGCATTCCTCCACTCACGTCATCAATTCCACGTTTCCTTGGTGAGGAGACACAACATGTGTTTCTTGACAAAATGCTTTCTGTTTTAAGAGTATTTAATGATCTCTCTCTGCTGGCTCTGAATGGTAATAACATTTTAGTAAATCAAAAGGGATAGGTGATTTTAAGAGGGATGGGAGCTAGTCCAAGGGAAGAAAGAGAAAGAGGGGAATAAAATACTGAAGACACTTCATTATAAATCCTATCGGTAACATTACAGCTCCGAATTTGTCTCAATACACGTACAAGTTTATGGGTGCATTTGAGTTCTATCTCTCTGATACACACTAATCTTGCAGGCTTGAGAATCCTCTACTCTCCATGAGGCTGAGTTTTCTAAGCTGAGAAAGGGGCTAATGTCCCCTTCCTCCCAACACACACAACACGCACGTGTGTGTATACTCACACAATCTAGGTGCATGTGAGGACTTAATTAAATAAGACAGCGTATGGAAAAATTCTTCTGAAAGTTATCAAGTAACATCCATGTAAAATAGGTAATTGTGTGTGTGAGACTGACAGAGAGGTGGGAACAAATACTGGTCACCACAAAGAGTCATCTCATGGTAACTCTGGAGGCTGTCACCACCTCAACCTGGACTCATTTGGGTTATATCATCTTTACTCCATCACTTTCCAGTTATGTGGCATCGAACAATTTATTTAAATTCCCTAAGGCTCATTTTAACCATCAGTAAAGCAGAGGCAACAGTCTCTTTTCTGTCTACCTCCCAGGGTTCTTGGAAGGAAGGGGTGAGGCAAGAGATGTGAAATAAAATGCTTTTAAACTTGAAACCTAGATTATGTCCACAGTTAAAGGAATATATTATTATTTCTGAACCTTAGGCTCCCAAAAAAGGCACTGGACCTCCTGGTTCTCTGGCTGGGGAAAGATGCCAAGAAGCGGCCTCCCAGGAACTTTCTAATCTGTTGCTTGTGAGGCAGTAGGAGGCAATGATTAAGATAAGGACTCTAGGGACATACTGCTTGGATTTGAATCCTGGCCCTGCCGCTTTCCAGATGCATGACCTTAGGCAAACATTTTATTTCTCTGTGCCTCAGTCTTTGTCTATTAAATTTGTATAAAATATAAACTCAGAGGGTTGTTTTAGAGATTAAATGAGCTAATTCGTATAAAGAGCTTAGAGCCCCTCTAAGTCCTAGCTACTGCTCTAAATGTTCCCTTTCCCAGGCTCAGTCCAGTTCAGACCTCCCTTCCCCAGGATTAGCCTCAAAAAACGTTTACCTCTGGGACCAGGGGATGGAAAGGCAGGTTAATCTTTATCCCTTAGTTTGCCTGCCAGAATTTGCCTCATTGAAGGGCTCTGCTTGGTCTTGGAGGTTCAGAAGTTTTCGTTGCAAATTTCTCTAAGCCAATTTGGCTGTTGTCAATTCTTGAGGGTTTTTTGTTTGTTTGTTTTTTAATTTTTTTAGTTAAGTAGATTTTGGGGATACGTTAGGGTTGTGGGTCTTCTCTTCATGATTTCACTACTAACTCAAGAATTAAAGTCATTCCTTTCCTTCAGGCACCATTAGCTCCCGCCAGACTGTTGCTCATATAAACCTGATGCCTTCTAATCTTAAAATTTTGTTTCCATTTGTTCTTCTATTTTGAATGTCCTTTTCTACTCATTCAACTTGCTAATATTCATCCATGCTTCCCATACCTAACTGATACCTCCCCTTTGACAAAACTTCCTGATTCTCCCAACATAAAGCTCTCACTTTCCTAAGACACTTACCTTTTAAACTCTAATTTAATTTTGTATTTGCTTCTAATAGACTGTAGGTTCCTGAGGGCAGTAGGTATATCTGATTCATCACTGTAGTCACCACAGTAAAAATATAATGCCTTGGTCAGGTTAGCCAATAAATAATTACTGATGGAAAGGACCCAGTCTTGGTGGAGTAGAAAGAAAACCTGAATTATCTGAGTGGTGACTTCCCCACTTATCAGATGAGTGAACTTGTGAGAATCATTGGTTTTTCATCTATAAAATGTGATTATGTCCATCTGACTTATTTCAGGGTTGTTATAGGAATCAAATCAAATGAGGATATGAAAATGCTTCATTCATTGTGAATGTATTACTGGTTCAAAGGATTCTCCAGTTCACAGAATTCATAGACTCAAAGGTTAGTTAGGAAACCAGTACCATTTAACAGATGAGAACAATGAGGTCCAGGAAGGAAAATGGACTCAAACAGACTAAAATTACCATGCAAATTCTATGACTTCCCATTCAATGTTATGTTTCTTACAGTTTCCTCTTTTGATCTAATATTTTCAAAACAATCTGGTATCCAGTTTCTAAGCAATCAACCAAAATATATGTGCTAAGTTTTAAGAAAAACATGGTTCATTTGCAATATCTTTAGTCGACCACAGCAAATGTGATATTCTGATAGCTTATTTTCCATAGAAAGCATTTTGAAAGTGAAAGTGTCAACAGACTGAAGGAGGGCTTTCTCTTGATTATATTACCTCCTTGATCATTTCTTCTTTCTCTCTTTTGCTCTAATATCAATGTTTAGGTGTCACAGATCTTCACTGACTTTCTTGGGGGTCTCATTCCATATCCTCATCATCCATTTGGGCCAGGTCATATCCTATGACTCAAAGAAAGCCAACCCTTCTTCCTCACAGGGTTTTTGTGTTAACTAAATTATATATATATATATATATATATATATATATATATATATATATATATATATATAGATATATAAAATAATTTTCTAATTGTGCTATTTGATATGAAAGCTTAGTTAAGTGCCAGATGAAGATGTATTAGGGCTCGGTGGTCTTCTATTTTATTATTTATTTATTTAATATTTATTTATTTATTTATTTGGCTACGTCCTGTCTTAATTGCTGTGCGAGGGCTTCTCTGTAGCTGCGGCGCATGGGCTCTAGAGTGCGCATGCTCAGTAGTTGCGGCGTGCAGGCTTAGTTGCCCCGCAGCATATGGGATCTTAGTTCCCCAACCAGGGATCAAACCGCATCCCCTGCATTGGAAGGTGGATTCTTAACCACTGGACCACCAGGGCAGTCCCTTGGTGGTCTTTTAAGTCAAACAAGTTTGGTTTGAAGCCAGTATTCACCATTCACCAGCTGTTGGCCTTAGGCAAGTTAATCAACTGCCTATATCTCATTTTCCTCATTATGAAATTAAATTTAAAAACAGGACCTAATATTATTGTCTTGAGGACATATGTATAGTTTCTAGTTGCATTTAGTAGGGGCTTAATGAATAGCAACTGCTTTTAACGTGCTATATACTTGTGAAGGTTTTTGTTTTTTTTTTTAATCATTATGTCTATACCTCTGTCAGCTATGAACAAGACCAGGGATTGACTCTCCCATTTACTGCTGTTTCTGCATGCACTAGTATAATGTTGACATAGATAATGCTTACCAAATGTTTGGTGCACCAGTGGATGAATAAACACCTGAGAGAACTCATAAGAGAGGACTTACCTAACTCCTAGTCTAGTCCTTCACATTCCAAATACATCCTGGCTGTCCTTTGACTCTGACACAGACCAATTCAATGACTAAAACAGGATATACTGGGGATGTGAAGATGCACTATTCAAATTCCATTTTTTTCCTACAAAGCCTGACATCCAACTCACAGTTATTATCTTTCTCCCATTTTAAGGCAGAGTCTTGGGGATGGAGAAGATAAGGTGAATGTACATAGTATTTGAGCCCTCAGCATCATTTCTAGAAGAGGAAACGACACTGAATCGCTTCTTCCATGAATACCTTTCAGCAGGACTAAAGTAATGTGGTTAGCTGCTACCAAACAATCGACTTCCAGACAATGAGGTTTCATCTCCTTGCTTTCCTCACAGAGAGAATGTGAAGGGTGGCCCCATGTTTCCTGCTGTTAAGTGGAACTTAAGTGGAAAAGAAGAGGAACTTTGTTTCTGAGCTGATAATCAGCTAAAAAAAGGCACATAAAATCCAGAAGGGGGATCAACTGGAGCTTTAAAGAGGCTCAAAAAAGGTCTATGTTTCAAGGCCTTTACAGGTTATACACGATAATAGGCAAAGTTTGAGGAAAGAAGACCAACCAAATCCAATCTCATTGTAGTGTAAAATTTATGTAATTTAAAACATGCTTTAAAATTATATGCTGATACTCTTTCTCTGAATTTTTTCTACAAAATAAGCTAAGAAAAATTTCAAAATAGCACAGGTCTCAAAGTAACTTTCTGCCTTGGCCACACATGGAAAAGAAATCAAGGACATCCATGAATAGTGGCCTTTTGGTCAGACCATCTGCCCCGGGATGTGGCATCACAAGGTGGAAAGTCAGACATGGCAGGTGTAAACAACTGACTCTGCCACCACTATGTATATGACCTTGGGCGTAATCACCACCCACCTGAGTGATGGTGTTAAGCTTCCTAATGAGAGGTCCCTGCTTTTGTCCTTGCCCGTCGGTTCATCCTTGGCATAGCAGCCAAAGAGATCCAGTCAAAATGCAAGCCAGATTGTGCCACTCTGATGGCATGACCTCCCATCTCCCTCAGATTCAAAGCCAAAGTTCTTACAATGGCTGATAATGCCCTGCATGATCTGATGCCCTCGCTGCTTCCTCTCTAACCTCCTCTTGTACTTCCCCTTGTTCACTCTGCTCCAATCAGAGGGGTCTCCCTGGCATGCCTCAAACATCTGAGCTATTTGTAGTGAGGTGGATAGACCTAGAGTCTGTCATACAGAGTGAAGTAAGTCAGAAAGAGAAAGACAAATACCGTATGCTAACACATACGCATGGAATTTAAGAAAAAAACAATGTCATGAAGAACCTAGGGGTAAGACAGGAATAAAGACACAGACCTACTAGAGAATGGACTTGAGGATATAGGGAGGGGGAAGGGTGAGCTGTGACAAAGCGAGAGAGTGGCATGGACATATATACACTACCAAACGTAAGGTAGATAGCTAGTGGGAAGCAGCCGCATAGCACAGGGAGATCAGCTCGGTGCTTTGTGACCGCCTGGAGGGCTGGGATAGGGAGGGTGGGAGGGAGGGAGATGCAAGAGGGAAGAGATATGGGAACATATGTATATGTATGACTGATTCACTTTGTTATAAAGCAGAAACTAACACACCATTGTAAAGCAATTATACTGCAATAAAGATGTAAAAAAAAAAAAAAAAATCTGGGAACCCCCCAAGCTTGGAGATTCACAACTGCTGTTCTCTCTGCCTGTATTGCTCTTTCCTCAGATACCTAAGTGGCTCTCTCTTTCAGGTCCTTCAGGCCTTTATCCAAATGGTGCCTTCTCCGTGAAACATTTCTCAGCCAGTCTATTTAAAATCACCATCTTTCTCCACCATGTACTCTCTCTCATTCCATGTTGATTTTTTTCCTTCTTATCTCTTATCACCACCCCATGTGCTCTATGTTCCTTATCTCATTTATTATCTGTCTCTACCCATTGGAATATAAGCTTTATGAGGAGAGGACAGGGAATTTTTCCAGTTGTGTTTATTGATCAATTCTTATTTTCCAGAATGAATGCCTAGCAAGCACATGGTAAACATTCAGTAAATAGTTAATGAATGAATGAAGGAGATAATGGATTAATTAAACATACTAAGATTCTCTAAGACTCGTTTCCTCATTTGTAAAACAGAAATAATACCTCCCAGCATAGCCCTATCACGTCCTAGGTACCTGATTCATTGCAAATCTCTTCTTTACATCCTGTCTCATATAAAAATATTTTCTATCGTCTATATCCTGAGGATAGAATTAACAATAAATTTCTACTTATAGCACCAGCATTCCAATTCCACAGTCCCACTATCATGATTTCATTTTGCAAATTACTGTGACAAATAGACTATTTCCGGTTGGCTCAGGCCCTTTTACAGAATAAATGCCCAATAAATATTAGTTTTCTTTTTTCTTTCTCCCTTTATGTTTTATGTACATAAATACTGTCTCAGCCAACAAGGTCCTTTTAAAGATCCTTTGCTTACCTTGGTAAAATCCAAAATACCACAATTCAAACACTAAGCAGAGACTCAATAAATGTTGGTTTAAATACATATAAAATATCAGGACCTTAATAACAATTTTCTCCGTCCAGAAATGCAGATGCCTTAGCTGCCTATTTCCAGACAAGAGTTACTTTTGGGGTAAAGTGTGGACCCAGCTAGAACAGCAATGATTTTGCCATATACACCTCCAGGTGCTTACATCTCTGAGAGACAGTGAACAAAGGCACAGCAGGCCCTTGAGCTACTTTGGTTACATTCTGCTTTTCAGAGATCTTTGGTGACCACATGCATGCTTCAGTTTATTTATCCAAGGCTGCTCTTGCAGGCCCAGACCAGAGAAAAAGGGGAGGGTGCTGCCAGATGTGTTAAGGAAGGCAAGTGCCTAGAAAGCCTCGGTTTGGGTTTCAGCTAGTAATTATAAAATGCTAAGTATAATCTGGGGCACTCCAGTTTTCCTTCCCAGACCACAGAGCCCTGGGGGAAAGGAGACCATAATAAATAAAGGTGCCCTCTCAGCACTTGGGGAAGTATTCACAGAATTTCAGAGAATTTTTCATGCAAGAATCCAAACTAGAATTGGGTCACAGTTGGTGCGCGCGCGCATGTGCGTGTGCGTGTGCGTGTGCGTGTGCGTGTGTGTGTGTGTGTGTGTGTGTTTGTCCTACATAACAATGGGTGATAAAAGCAAAATTGTTGATAAGTAAAATCCCCAGCTTTGAGGGCTGAGTGATCTGACCCACACTCTACTCCGTATGGGGTCCTCTTTCCAATAGGACAGATATGGAAATTGTTTAACAATGGCTATAAACTTCCTTTCTGTGCTGCCCTGGGGCTAAAAGCACGGATGAAGCAGATACAAAGAGGAGCCCTCAGGGAGAGAAATCTTCAAGGTATTATTAATATAGAGAGAAGCAATTATCTGGGTGATACAAAGGTATCAGATTGGGAAATGGGCAATTATTAAAGAAAAAAGTCTCCTTGAGATGTGTGTAATTAAAAATGAAGCACTAAAGATACGTAAAAATTTCAGTGAGGCAGTGCTATAAAATAATTAGTGTATTTTGAATACCTAACTGCTGTATGGCTGGCCCTGCATGAGACATTCTATATATCATTATGTCAACGAATCACAACAGTCATCTTTTATAGTAGTTATTTTCCCATTCTACAGCTGATGAAACTGAAAACATAGCGTGCAAGTGACATACCCAAGATAACATAGCTACGGCTTGTGAAATCTAACAACCTAGGTCAAATTTGAACAATAGAGAAAAAGTAGACTTACAAAAAGAAAGAAAAGAACAGAGTCTTAGGGATCTGTAGGACAGTAACAAAGATCTAATAGTATACCATCAGTGTCCCAGATAAAGAGGAGAAAGAACATAGGGTTAAAAATTTATTTGAAGAAAGAATGACTGAAAACTTCCCAAATTTGGCAAAAAAAAAAAAAAAAAAAAAAATACAACCTGCAGATTCAAAAAGCTGAGCTAACTGCAAATAAGATAGACTCAAAGAATCCCTTACCAAGACTTATCATAATTAAACTTCTGAAAAAGACAAATCAAAACTCTTGAAAGGAGCAAGAGACAAATGATGCTATATGTAAGGGAACATCAATTCAAATCCACAGTTTTTTTCATCTGAAGCCAGTATGGCAGAAGGGAATGGCACATTTTTCTAAGGATCAAAAGAAATAATTGTCAAAATTGAATTCTATATTCAGTGAGAATATACTTTAAGTATAAAGTGGCGGGGGGGCCCCCAGGTGATGGAAAACTAAGAGAATTTGTTGCTAGCAGAACTGACTGAAAGAACGGCTAAAGGAAGTTTTCCAAGCAGAAAGAAAATGATGACGGAGAGGTTTTAGACTTTATAAAGGACAGAACAAAGAAATGGATAAAAGTAGGGAAAGATATAATAAATGATCTTTTACCTCATGAGCTCTTAAATCATATCTGATAGTTAAAACAAAAATTATAATATGTGATGCAGAGGGAAATGCATCAGATGCATTTTTCTGATGCAGACAGAAAAAATCACCATAGTAACTTAAAGTTTTATACAGGTTTAAAAATAAATTTACAGAAATGTATACACATCATATTACATTAAATAGCTTTAGTTAAGATGTTACAGGTAGTGTTGAACATACACAACAAAACATAAATCAACTTCTAAACCCATAAATGCCCTCAAAGCACACTCAAAAACCACTGGAAGATGGCCCAGGAAATATTGGCAAAATGAGCTTTCAGAAACCAGCAGTAAAGATGGTCTCCCCACTCGTTGCAGGTGCTGCAGGAATAAGAGTCACCCTAACCTTGAGCTGCGACCAGACACTTGCACGTAAGACAGAGAGAAAACATGTGAGAGTGCCTTTTTAAAATTTAATTATCCTGGTGGAGCTCATAGAACACAGGACTTGAAAATTTATACTCTGATCCACATGAAGGTGGGATGGTGTTACTTGTGGCTAATTAAGACAATTATATTTTTTATGAGGACAAGAAAGAACAAAATGGAAGTAAGATTTCACTACACTGGAAGAGGTAAAACATCATATAGCTTAAAATGCTAAATAAATCAAAGTTGATAATGTTATTGTAACCCAGAGGAAACCCTAACATACCACTAATTATTCGAAAAGCAAGTAGTCTAAATGTACCAATAAAAGGGCAGAAGTTGGCAGAGTGGATAAAACAAAACAAGCTCAATATTCCATAATAACCTAAATGGGAAAAGAATTTGAAAAAAGAATAAATACATATAGATGTATAACTGAATCATTTTGCTGTACACCTGAAACTAACACAACATTGTAAATCAACTCTACTCCAATATAAAATAAAAGTTAAAAAAATATTCTCCATCTGAGAAACAAAAAATAAACAAACAAACAAAAAACAACCATGATCCAACTGTTATGGACTGAATGTTTGAGTCTTCCCCCAAATTCATATATTGAAGCTCTAACCCACCCCCCACCCCGCAAATGTGATAGTATTAGGAAGTGGGGGGTAATTAAGCTGAGATGAAGTCATGAGGATGGAGCCCCCATGCTTGGATTAGTGCCCTTAAAAGAAAAGGAAGAGACACCAGAGCTTCCTCTCTCTGCCATGTGAGGATATGAGGATACAGAGAGAAGGCAGTCATCTGCAAGCTAGAAAGTAGGTCATCACTGAGAACCAAACCTGTGGGCTCCTTAATTTTAGATTTCCCAGTCTCCAGACCTGTGAGAAATAAATATCTGTATTAGCCAACTAGTCTAAGGTATTCTGTTATAGCAGCCTGAGCTGACTAAGGCACCAACTATATTCTGTCTATAAGAAATTCACTTCAAATATAACATGAGGAGGTAGGAATTAAAAGGGTGGAAAAAGATATATTACACAAACATTATTAAAAACAGCTGACATGACTATATTGATATCAGATAAAGTAGACTTTAGAGCAAAGACAATTAACTAGGGGCAAAGAGGGACATTACATAATGATGCATTTTAAATCCCGACTTCAAGTGAGAAATCTTCTCATATTTACAGTGATAATATATATAAGATAAAATATATAGGACTTTTGCTTTGTTATACACCAGAGAAGAAGAGTACACTTTTTATTACAGGGTTCTTTATACAACCTAGACTCTTTCACTAATATTAATGTTATTATCATTTTTTCTAATTAACCAGTTACAAAATAAACAAAAATCTAGCCAAACAGAAAAGGAATCCAAAGGCTTAGAGGTAGGACAATCTTCAGCATGTTTGCAAACAGAAATAAAGCCTATATGGCAGGAGGGAACTCATTTGAATGAAGAGCAGGAGATGAGTTTAGAGAGACAGGCTGAGGCCAAACCATATAAGTCCTTGTAGGCCATGGCAAGGAGTTGGTTGTTTTATTCAAAAGGCAATGTGAAGTCATGAGAGTATTTTAAGTAGAGTAGTGATATGATTACAGTTTTATGATTCTATGACTGTTGGGAAGAAGGAGAATTTGAGTATAGCTTACAGCATGGTGAGTTTGAGATAAATGTGGAACATCTAGGTAGAAATGTCCAGTTATTCAAACAGGTCAGGAACAAAAATGGCAGTTATAGATGTGTGACTCATTGGCACAGAGCTGGTATCAATGGGAACCAGATGAAGACAAAGAAGTCTTTTGGAGGAGACAAAAACTTCAAGAAGAAAACCCCAGGGAAGGCCATTATAGAAAGTGAGGGAGAGAAAGAGGAGCTGAAGGGGATCCCCAATTGTATACCTTTTACATCTGGATTTATTTCTAGACTGAGCATCTGCTCAATAATCTTATATCTTTTCCAATCCTGATGAAATGGATTGGGAAGTCCTTTGACCTCTGGAATATTTTATTTACGTTTCTGAAATATTTTATCATATAAAAAGTAGTAGCCATGCTACATAAGAGAAGGGACTAGGGTTTAAATCTTTCAGGGTTGTTTGTTTTGCATCCTTATGTAGCTAAAAGAACAAACTACCCACAGGTCGTTTAATCTGGACGTCTATACTCTCCCATGTCTGATTGATAGTAGTCTTAACTTTATCTTCAAATCATCTTAATTACCAATTTGAACATCCAATATTGTTTCCACTTGGAGGGTTTATTATACCTGAGGTTTTTGAGCCAATATGTTTATGGCAAACTATAAATTCGATGAGATTCCAAATTACCTGTTCTGAATTTCTTCCCACCGTTACCATAAAACCAACCACAGAAAGGATACATTTTAATAGCTCCTTTCATTCATATCTTGTCTTCAAATCATCACGTCTCAGTTATGGCCAGGTAGACTATCTCTGTCCTTCTATCTCTGTTTCTATCTATCCATCTCTTTTTCACCATATTGATCATAACTTTGAATTTAGATCCACTATTTAATGTAAAAGAAGACTAAAATGTTTAGAATCAAAAAAGTGTAAAGATTAAAAGAAAGTAGAATCAATAGTGTCAGCAAAAGTTTTCCTATTTCAGGAATAGATTAGTATATTTAGTGAGCAAATATTTAATTTGAAGTTTCTCTTAAAAAGAAGTTGACTTGAATATTGAGCTGGTACCTATGCTGTCAATAATGTCTTCTAAGCTGAATGAGGAAAGCTATGGCTTATAGATAAGTATGTTTGTAACAGGAGACTCTTAGCAACGGAAAGGTGACTCAACAGGTGACAGCCCACCACAGAGAGAACATAAAAACCTGCCAGGAAATGGCAAGGCAGCAACACTTATTTCAGATCACAAAATTTCTGAGTCTTCCTTCCTTCCACAGCCTACTTCTTTGGGTGGGTTTAATTCTAGAACAGTTCGGTTATTTCTTTCAGTAAACCTTAAAATTAAAGGCAGATATTTTTAAAGTCCTTTACAACAGATAAAGAAAGATGACAAGAAACAAGCCAGAAAGTTCAGATAGACTGGCTCCCATTCTCTTGCTCTTTTCTGTGTTGGAGGTATATTAGAAAAGGTTTGGATTCTAGCTCTAGCTATGTGGTCCTTGAACTGAAATCACACTTTATTCATTTGTATCATAGGAAACAACTTGCACCCTGTAAGATTTCAGATCATTCACTTAATGCAGCTGGTACATAAAAAGTGGGCAAAAATATTTATAATCAGAGTTTATATTGAAGTTTTACCAATCTCTTTAAGATCAAGAATAGCTATACATTCCTAAATCTCACCAACACAATCTCATTACCAAGTTTTCCAGGCTGAAAGCCTTTTAAAGAAGAGGAGAAAGGGCAGTGGTCTGGGAGCTGAGAGTCGTGGTTTTATACCACTTATGCAATGAACTTGGACAGAATCCCTCACCACTCTGGACTCCAGTTTCATCAGATATAAAATGTGTTTATTTGCAAATGCATGTGGTTGTCTCAATTACCCCACATTCAAGAACAGCTGAGCTCAGTCATGGTAATAATATTAGTGGTGGTGGTAGTAGTAGTAGTAATATAATAATAATAAAAATAATGGTGCTTGGACTTCCCTGGTGGCACAGTGGTTAAGAAACCGCCTGCCAATGCAGGGGACACGGGTTACAGCCCTGGTCCAGGAAGATCCCACATGCCGCGGAGCAACTAGGCCCGTGTGCCACAACTACTGAAGCCTGCACGCTCTAGAGCCCGTGAGCCAAAACTACTGAGCCCGCGTGCCACGACTACTGAAGCCCGAGCACCTAGAGCCCGTGCTCCACAGCAAGAGAAGCCACCGCAATGAGAAGCCTGCGCACCGCAACGGAGAGTAGCCCCCGCTCACCGCAACTAGAGAAAGCCCGCGTGCAGTAACAAAGACCCAAGGCAGCCAAAAATAAATAATTAATTAAAAAAAATAATAATAATGGTGCTTATTACAATCCTGGCATTATTTGAAACCCTTTATACATATTAACTGACATAATACACTCACCCTATGCAATAAGTACTATTACTATTGTTCTCATATTTTACAGAAAAGAAACTGAGTCACAAAGAGGTTAAGCAATTATCTTATGTCACCACACATAGTAAATTGCAGAAGGAGGATTCACACACAGGCATTCTAGTGCCACATTCTGGTCCCTAACACCATGCACAATGCATGTTATGTGATGGGTACATTTGACCATCTCCACTGCTGAAATTTTTGGAGAGAAAATTAGGACTCTTAATGATAAGTCTTCATGGGTAGAAAGAAAAAAGGCTCAGAACAGTGACCTAGTACAGGAGACATCTACTCCAGTTCCCCAAGTATTAAGTCATTCACCCCATTTGGGGGCTCTGGCAGTATGCAGTAATTTCAAAGTTTGTGTCCGTGGAACAAAAAAAGGTAGCTTGAAAATGGTGATTAGCATAATATGCATGGAGATTTCTTGCATATTTTGCATTTTATTCCCTACCCTAGTCCTATCTGTGCTCTAACAAATGCAATTTGAATTTTCTTCCTTATTCAACTTTGCACAGCTATTTAATGTTACATCTTTGACAACAGATGTCAGGCTAGCACTTGAATAAGATCTTTTCCCTATATGTTATTCTCTTTTGGTTTTCACTTTATTCTTATATAACAATTTTGTTCAAAACAATCAGAAGAGAATGAAAAATAAAAGAAGGGAAGAGGCATATGGTTTGGGTAAGAATTTCCTCCTTAAAAAAAAAAAAAGAATTTCCTCCTTGGTTTAGAAGTCTTCATTTATCTCTTGGATTATTATACCAAATTCTGCTAGAACAGGATGAGGAATATATGTGTGAGGACAGTGGCCAGAGAGGGGATAGGACTGAAATAAACTCACTTGCCTTTTTCCTTTAAATAATGTTTTAAATTATTTTTTTATAATGTGACAAACCCTGTTTTAGAAATGGAGACTCTGTAATAAAAAGCACAAACCTTAGTTTCTGCCTCTTGATCCATACATTTCAGATTATGGGGAAACTGGCATATGTTCACAGACTCAAAATTGTCTTTTCTGAATCCCTATGTTTTCATGTGGTTTGTCTGCTAAGGGATTATGTCTGTATTAGACATAATCCCTTAGCATATTGGTCTGTATATGAAATTTTTAGTCTGTGTATGAAATTTTTCTTGCTTGTTTTCCCCTAATGGAGTTGTTGAAAACACACAAGAGGAACTGTATTACTTTTAACTTTAAGGAAAACTCATTGCAGTAGAAACACTACATAAAACAGAGAAGGTCCTGACCTGCCTTGGCTTTAAGTTCTCAGTCCTTCTTCACAGTCTTTTTCTTCACAGTCAGTTATCCCAAGGATTGCTGGGTTCATCATCCTATGTAATGAATGCAGCCCCCCCTGCCACAAAAAAAATGGGAGTTCAGAAACTGGCACTTGGAAGGCAAGGTTTTATATATATATCTCCTTAGTCCCAAATACAACTTGACTTGGGTTGGGATTATACTTCAAAACTGTAGTCCACCTTTCAATGTCATTCCTGAGCACAAGTGTTTTTACTCCAAGTCTGCGAGTCCAGGTTACACTATTTTCCAGCAAGGTTGAAGATAAGAGTTGAAAAGGTCACTTCAGAGAATGGGAGGGGGCCAAGGCAAGATGAAAGATTAGTGGGAGTGATTACTATTGGACTAACATAGTCCTCAATTCTAAGCTTAGTTTACCACTCATTACTCATTAAGTGGATCAATTTTCCAGTGGCAGTGTGCTGGAATCAAGAAGTGCACTCCACCTAATCCCCTAAAATAAGCAATTCCCTGTGTTTGCAAACAGGTTCTTTCCCTCTGCCACCAGTCCCCCCACCCCAGGCCTTCCAAACAACCCACTGGCTTCTAAAATGCTCATTAGGATGGGATCTATAGCATTCAGGGACCTCCAAGGTCCTTGCCTACCTCCGCTCTTTTCTATCCCTCCAGAGGCAGCCACCCACCCAGTACACTGCAGACTCATTGGCTTTCTCTTCCCTCATCCGATGTTCAAAATTGTGTCTCTCTTCAGGGCTTCTGGGCACTCTGTTTCCCCTCTTTGGCATATTCCCACTCAATCACGCATAAAACTCAACCTCTGCCTAGTTAACTCCACTAACTCTTTAACTAGCCAGTGAGGTAAGTATCACTGTCCAGCCTTCAGAAGGCAAAAGCCCAAAGTGGCACAACAGTTGGCAAATTGGTCAGGAAGGCAACACGGGGCCGTCAGTATTTGAATTTGGTTTTCTCTAATTCCTTCGTTTCTTTTCTTGTAAACTGTCTTGTAAACTGAGCAATACCACCTCCGTTTCCAACACTTGCATTCAAAGATCTGAAGTTGCCATGAACGCTTTTGCTTATTAAGGCACTTTATCGGAATGTCAGAAATTTAATTTTACAGTGTGATACTACTGTCATTTGTGTGCTAACTTCACGGTCTACCTACGCAGCATCTGAATGCATACCTGAGTCCTCATGGTGCTTGGGCCGTCTTTTCACTTGTCCCTTGATGAATCCAGCGCACACTGCTGTCTTTCTCTCTCTGCTCACATCTCTACTCTTTGGCAATTAATTACACGTTGTCTTGCAACATCTTTGGAATCTCCATCCGGTAATTTTTTAACTTTTATATTGCTATTAAATTCTTGAATATGTGTCTCTGATTCTTCCAACTAGGCTCTAAGTTTCTTGAGGTTAAAGTAGAATACTTTACAAATAACTGGCCATCTTTATCATTTGTGTGCACATCACAGCATATAAAGTTCTTCAACATGCACCTTCACATTACCTTTTATAGCAGTTCTATGAGAAGATGAGACACTTTCTTCAGGGGAGGAAATGGAAGTCAGAGAAACAATTGACAATACCACCATTTGTAAGCAGTGAAAGCAGGTCTTTAGATTTCTGATAGAAAGTTTCTGTTTTTATTTTCCCCACCACACCAAGTTGCTTTCACGTATGTCCGCCGTGCCTAGCACAGGGTCTTGTACACAATAGATACTTAATAATTATTTGTGGATTGATTTTAGATCTCAAGGGAAACTAAATAAAGGAAGAATCATCAGGATCTGGAGCTGCATGGCAAACGTCTGTATGGAAAGTAAATAAGTGAACTCACTGCCTGCATTCTTCCAAAATGACAGTGTTTGGTGTTGAGGAAGCAAATGATTTGGCTGAAATTTTCCTTTTTTAAAAAATATTTTAAAAATATTTAAAATATTTAAAAAAGGCGCAGTGGTTGAGAGTCCGCCTGCCGATGCAGGGGACACAGGTTCGTGCCCCGGTCTGGGAAGATCCCACGTGCCGCGGAGCGGCTGGGCCCGTGAGCCATGGCCGCTGAGCCTGCGCATCCGGAACTTGTGCTCTGCAACGGGAGAGGCCACAACAGTGAGAGGCCCGTGTACGGCATAAAATAAATAAATAAATAAATAAATTATGGTTTTAAGGATAGAATACAGCTCACATCTTGCAAAAACTGGAGAGTATGTGTGTGATTTAAAGAAACTTGTACAAGGTTCCATTTTTTTCAGGACCACGCATGCCTCTGTGATTATTGTAAAAGGAGTAAACAGCTCTCCTTGGCTTTCAGCTCATGGCCAGTGAAGGAAGAGCTTGGAGTCTGGCTGGGAAGTCAGAAACATGTGGTGGCTCAGGATCCTGGGCAAAATAGGGTAACAATAATAGTCATTTTTCATTTTCTAGTCCTTGGTGTCTAGAGGCCTTTGGGGAATTTAACAAAATATACATAAAGCCCAATTCTGAAAACAAAGCCACACATCCCCCAGCCTTAACCAAGCAGGCCCTTTGGGAAAATAATAATAAACGTTTTCCTTCCTTTGCCACCAACGTTACAAACCATCAGCAGTGACACTGAGAACAAAGAAGTCAGAGGTTATGGGAAGGGGAAAGAGTGAAACTAGAGAGGACCCCAAGAAGAAAATAAAGGTGCATGACTGCTCTAGGAATTGCTTCTAGACTTAGGTAGAACATGAGTTTGACATGAAATGCCAGCCACCCTTCACCCCCTCACACACGCACACAGTACACACCCCCCCAACACCAATGACAAGAAGATACCTCTGAGTGATAAATTAGGCACATCAGCATATAAGAGGAGGAAACTGTCTGTTATGGTCACAGGAACAGATACTTGACTTGCTTAAGAAGTGATATAACATATGTCTTAACAATTGAAAGATGCTTGCAATGTATTACCTTAAAAAGCAAGTTGTAATTAACATGCACATTTTGTTCCACTTTTGACACAAATGTGTTTTATGTGCCTGTGTACAAACATATGCACGTTAGGAATGCATTAAAATACGAAAAAAATATTTTTTCCATTTTTGGTGCTTGAGAATATGGGCATTTTTATATTCCTCTCCATGCTTATCTGAATTTGATATTGGAATTCATCCTATTTCCATTTATGTTTAGCTAACCTCATTTAGGTCTATGACAGGGTAACTCACGTAAGCCACTCACTATAATTCACAGAAGGTGTTTGCTGCACGCGTAATGTTAGTTCTCTCCCCCGCTGCTTTTAATGTACATGTAACCTGACTGATAGAAGTTTCAGAAAATCAGCCACCCAAGAACTGAGGTGCCTCTATGGTGAGTAAACTCATGATTGCTGAAAGAAGCCACATGGTTGCATGGATCGGGAACAATACCCAGCAGTGGCTATCCTGAGTTCAAGTGTCTTGATTCTTTTATCCCATTTTCTCATGATAGAAACTGAGGATATTCGTCAGCCTTTATAGGTCCTGGGAAAATAAAAAGTTTTCCCTTGGTAAAGGGACTCCTCCAGTCTTCAGTTGGAAGTGAGGACTCTGTAAATGTCTCTGTAACAAGACTACTGTCTCTCTATAAGTCTTGTGATAAGAAAGAAGCTGGGGTGGGGTGGGGTGATGGGAAGGCTTCTAAGAGACAACTGGAAAATTCAGAAATAAACAACAAATTAGCTTAAAAAGGCTACCAACATATTGTAACTGAAAATGTTGTGATATCTATCCAGATAGAAACAGGAATGCCTAGAATTTCTTTCATAAAATCCTAAGCGGTCAGGACAGTGTGAGGATTCCCTAAATTGCTAGAGAAATCAAAGGATGTTAGAAGATTCTAGAGTCATCTAGTAGAGTCATATGGGGCAAACTAATATAAGACTTCCTAATAAAAAAATGTTTCTTTGTTCAGGATCTATGAATGACATTGAGATGTTCTTCTTTTGGGATCTGTAGGATGTAGGAATTGTAGGGTTCTGAAGCTGCTTTAGTTTGCCTGTTGGAGAATAAGTAATAAATGATACATACGTTCTTTCCTTTGAATAAAATTTTCCTCCATTGCATAGTGACTTGCAGGAATCTGGAGAGACTTGCCCGGGTTGCTGTGATGGAGCCAGGACAAATGAGCCATGTCATCACCATGTCTGTTTGCTCAAATACCATGGAGGCTGAGGAGATGTGGTTTGGACAGCACAGATGAGGAGAAATGAGACTCATGCGTGTCAAAGGAAGTCCAAGTGGCACAGAATCTCCATCTACATTTATCAACATAGAACCTACAGTTCAGTTACTTCAAGGAACCTGTGCTGTGCAAAAGATATTATAATTATTCTCATTGTTAGGATAAAAATAAAAAGGTCATTGTCGGTTTACATATCTGGGAAGAATGCCAAGATGATATCACAAAAACTAAAGTAGAACCTAGCATTCAAAAACACCAGCTACTACTCTCTCACCTTTGCTTTCTTTGCTTGCTGACCTCATTCTTTGCTACTGCAGACAGATTTTTCCATGCGGTAGGATACATGGCTATTGGCATCATCATTTTAGCATCCCTAGTTGAAAATCAGAACATAATTTCACCAGCGCCTATATCAGTCTCTGAGAAGGAGAATTACCAGCCCAGAATAGCTCAGTTCTCCTTGCTTTAGAACAATTTCTGTTGCCAGGTCTGTATGATGCTGTAATTGGGCCAAGTCTGGGCCATGAACACAGGGGGAAAAAATGAATGTAAAGTAAGCAGACTAAAAATGAAAATCAGCAGCTACCACAGACTACTGTATTCTATGAGATCCCAAAAATTATGATAAAAATCAGGCCAGAAACTAGAGAGAATGTGATTTCAGCACAATACTGTGTTAAATGTTTATATATATATATATATATATATATATATATATATATATACTTCAATAAATACAGACACACAAAACCCCTACAAATAAACATTTATATGTTAAATGTTTTTTTTAATAGTCAAAATTGTGTAAAGACGTTGAAATGAGTTACTTTGTAAAGTAGTGAGTTGCCCATCTCTAAAGGTATTCAAACAGAGGTTGGGCGATAAGTCCACAGTAATGTTTGAAGAATATTTTTCAATTATGTTTGGTTGAGCCTAGTGAGGTATGGAGAAGACATTCAGGATTTGCACAACATGGCAGAAAGGGAGAACCCGCCCTTCACTGAAGTTCAACCAGAGCATTTCTACTTGATGTATTTCACGTACTGGACTCCCATACAAGGTTTTAAGAGTGGTTTGTCAACTAAAGATTAAAAACTTAAAATGCACCGTAGTAACTGTGTAGATGTTCCTTAGATAGCAGGTAAGATAAGATAACCTTTAAACCCTGAGATGACCTATAACCATGTATATAAAAAGAGATCAGTAAAGATTATTAAAGTTCATTTTAAAGATAAAGTTCTATGATTTTCCAAGCCTTTTGGGGTGAGGGGCTTCAGCTGTGGAGCATTCAAAAGTACCAACACATGTTTCAGAGTCTAGCTAGGTTTGAGAGTTCAGCAAATTAAGCTACTGGGTGGGGTCTTCCCACATTGAGTTCTCATCTAGTTAAAGAATGCTCCATTAATAAGTGTTTGTTTTTTTTTTCTTTCCTCACAGGTTGTGGCTCCATGTTCTAATGGATCCAACACAAATCAAATTGTTAAATGTAAACTGTTTTCTTAAAAAGGCAGGGGAGAGATGATGTGCTATTCGCATGTATTTCCAACACATGATTCATGATCTTTCTCATCTCATCTACAGAAATGTGCAGAACAAAGACTTCAGGTATGCATTTTGCAGATGAAAAGACTGAGTTAATTGAGTTGACTGAAATTCCATTGGTAGTTACATCTCCTACAGTTTAGTTTATTCACTGCTTTTATTTTTAAAAGAAGATTAGAGTTTAGAGTTGGGGAATGGTAAATTGAGTCTCTTGAATTAAAAAGCCCTTTTTTGTAGTGCATGCCAATTTCTATGGTGTAAATATTTCTACTGTAGTTGATTTTTGGCTGCCATCTTCCACTGAACATAGACTTGGGACAAGATGTGCACATGATAGATGGTACAGCTGGCTCCGGCACAACACCAGGTGGCTTTGACCAGAACTGAGACTTATAACCAAGGAGAAAGGAGGCCACCTTAAAAAATCACGCCAACATAAGTAAGAAATTAGAGCCCAAATTATGACCACAAGTACCAGAGACATACGAAAATACATTTCAAAAAGAGCGAGAACTTTTGACTTCCCTGCTTAAACTATCACTACTTACTAGTGATCTTAGGCTAAAACTCAACATCTGTACCAAGGCTTACAAGTGTCTGCATCACCTGTCATCTGTCCCTATTCCTTATTGCATTCCCTTGGCTTCTTACAGTTTTACAAATACGACATCTACTCTTCCCCACCATAGCCTCTGTATGAGCTTCTCCTGTCTGGAATCTTTCCTTGTTCTCCTCCCTGCCCTTGGGTTATCCAATAACTCATATTCATTTTGGGGTCTCAGATAAAATGTCTCTTCCTTAGAGAAGATCTCTGAACCTCCCTCTCTTCACTAGGTCATGTCTCTGGTTATATACTCTCCTAGAATACTCTAAGTTTTCCTAATAGCACTTACAGCAACTACACAATTTGTGAATGTGTCTTCTCTTCTACAATGTAAGTTGACACGGTCTGTGTCTGTCTTGCTTTCTGTCAAATCCACAGCACTTAGCACATTACCTAGTTTATTAATTCCGTTAATAACTGATGGAGGAATGAGGGAATGAGTGAAAAAGCAGGAGTTTGTTAAAGTCTCAAAAATGACCAGTAGAAAAACAGAAATCAAGTTACAGATGTAGAAAATAAACTTATGGTTACCAGGGGCTAAGTGAGGGATGGATAGATTGGAAGATTGGGATTGACATATACACACTACTATACATAAAATAGATAACTAATAAGGACCTACTGTATAGCACAGGGAACTCTACTCAATACTCTGTAATAACCAACATGAAAAAAGAATCTATAAAAGGGTGGATATGTATATGTATAACAGATTCACTTTGCTGTATACCTGAAACTAACATGACATATAAATCAACTATATTCCAATAAAATTTTTTTTAAATGACCAGTAGAGATTCTTTAACAATTCAAATGATTCCCTCCCATCACAACTTTCCCTTTAAAAGAAAGAGTTTTATCTGCATAGTTATTATGCCATAGACTGGTTAGACAAAGTTAAGTCTCCGAACTTAAAATAGTCATTTTGGCTCTGTGTTAAGCTAGTAGGAAAAGCAAATTTAAAAAAATACAACAACTCCTCTTTGGGGAGCATAGCTGTGACTAGTACATATTTTATTTTTAAATGATTTTCCATCTTTAAGAATTGCATATCCACTGGTCTTGCAGTGGTTTGACCAGTGATATCATCTTTCCTTATGAGTTCTGCCCGTGCCTGTCTCATCAAATCAATCAGCTCACTAGAAAAGAGGTCTTAGCTGCCTGAAACATTTCAACCAAACCTCCTCTTATTTCTCCACATCAAGAAAGAGGTGCCTTTCACTACAGAGCTGGTGCTGGAGTTGGTGAGGGTGTAGAAGGGAAGGTTGGGGGGAGACATTTGAAGTACAGTAGGTTCTTTGAAAATTGTAAAGGCTTCTGGGGAAACCTGAGTCCTCTCAGGTCCTCAGCCCAAGGTCCTGGGACAGTTTTCATGACAGTAGGTCAATACAAGGGAATACAGAATTCTCCAGGCAGAACAGCAAGAGAGTTTTGAGTTTCACACGTGCACTGGAAAACCATCTCCCTCAGCAGGTGTGGATTTCTACACCCTTTGGTTCAACACCGTCAGAGCAAACTGAAATATTTTTTCACTTGGAAGATTTTTTTATTATTATTAACCTCTTCTTCTTCTCCCCCTTGTCATCTGACATTTCCTTCCCAGGTTGATTTTTCTCCAATAGGCTTAGACTTTGGAATTTGTGGATCTCTGGTGTTAACTATGCAGATGCAATTTTGCCTTCGTTCAGCTTCGTTTTAAAGCTGTCTCCTATTTCCCCAGCTACAGGGTGCTTCTTTAGGCCACGTGCCGTCCTCTGCCCCTCACTGTATTTACAACTTCCCCAGACCACTTCCTATCTCTATAATCTCATTCACCCTTCTTGCATTACTGCTTGAGAGCCCAGCCTTCATTTCCGGAGTTGGGAGTATGGTTTCGATTAGAAAGCTCTGTTTTTTCCCTGGTCTTCATAGACTGGCTTTCAGTATCCCAGTCCACTTTTCATGACTGTCTTCCTCTGGCCACAGTTTGTTAAAGCATAATGATCTCATCTTCTTCTCTTTAATGACTTGACCCCATTTCTTTCCCTGAACCGTATTACATTATGGGTGACATTATTTATGTTGTTCTTTTTGCCCCGGTGACATGCTTCAAGCTGTCCGTTTCCCCCTGCGCTGGGTCAGAAAACACAGGCCATGTGCTTAGCACATCCTAAGTTAATTCTTTCTTTTGAAATGACCCCTTCCAGGGTTCTACAGAAGCCGTCGAATCTACATCTATTGAAGTCACTGAGACAATTTCGCAGAGGATATCAACCAGGTTGGAAAACCTTGGATTTGGAATCAAATTTCTATTTTTTGCTCAGAAGAGGGCATAAACTAACTGTTGAGTCTTCTCTTCAATAAATGGGGGAAGAGGGAACTGTGCTTGCTACTCAAGATCCCTGGACTGTGAGGGACGTAGATTAGGGCAATAGGGAGAAAAAGAGGGGGCAGGGGCCCAGGTTTTATAATCCCGTCTAGGGTCCTTGCTTGAGTGACTTATTCAGCCCTAAAGCTCATGATTTGTTTTGTTTTTCACTTACAAAATGAACCTAATAATCTTTTTCCTGTTTGCCACAGACTTAATCAAAGAAATCCAGTATACTTAAAAATGTTTTGGTAACAGTGAAACAGTGGAGGTAGAGTATAGTATGGGCTTCTGAGTCAAACTTGATAAAATTTAGGTCTTGATCCCAAGATTTACTGGGGTACAACCTTGAATGAGTTATTTAACATCTATAAACTTAAGTTTCTTTAGCTAGAAAATTGGATAACAAAAGTTTTTACCTCTCAGGATTGTTATAGGGATAAATATAATAATTATACTAAAGCACTTAAAAGTGTGTTTCAGGGCTTCCCTGGTGGCGCAGTGGTTGAGAGTCCGCCTGCCGATGCAGGGGACACGGGTTCTTGCTCTGGTCCGGGAAGATCCCACGTGCCGCGGAGCGGCTGGGCCCGTGAGCCATGGCCGCTGAGCCTGCGCGTCCGGAGCCTGTGCTCCGCAACGGGAGAGGCCACAACAGTGAGAGGCCCGCGTATCGCAAAAAAAAAAAAAAAAAAAAAAAGAGTGTGTTTCATGGAATGTGCTTAATAAACTTTGGATATTATCACTATTAACAATATCCACGATCACTACAACTTCTAAAGCGGTCTAAGAGAATGGAATTATATTTGTTTATATGTTCACTTCTCTCAATCAGACTTTGGATTCCCTAGAAGAGGTAGCATGTCTTAATTTTCTCTCCTTAGCACCAAACACAGGGCCTGAGACATAGAAACTCAATAAAGATGTACCAGTTTTAAAATGTGGTAGGTGACAATATCAGTGTCTTTGCCTCTGAGCCTCTTCCATCATAATTGCTAGACAATTTCAAATCCCTTCTTTTATGCATCAGAATACAAAGAAACCCATCTATTATGCTCTGTGCACAAGACTGATCTTTCCTTCCTACTATTTCAGAGTTCTGCCCTGTTACTTTTCCGTTGTCCATATTTTTTTCTACAAAGTCCTATAAAAATTCTAAAGACAAAAGTAGTACACAGTCACCCTGAAGCTCTAATTCAATGTAAAAAAAAAGGTCAAAAGTGAAAATCGCTCCTTCTTTTCCTTCTGTTGTTATACAGTGTTGATAATCTGGCATGTACCTTTCCAGATTCTTCTTTGTATGCAGAAACATATACATACATATCACATAAAGAGTTATTTTTGCTTTGTTTTAAAAAGTGTTATAATATAAATATTATTCTTGCTTTTTCCACTTGTATTGATAAATAATTTCATGAAAATATTCAATTTGAAGACTATCGTCTACATCTGGGTATTTAGGTTATTTTCTTTTTAGTTCCATTTTTCAAACGATTATCTATATATTGCTATCTCTTGATTCAGAAAATTTAAATATTAACTATTCATATCCTATGGAAATAGGTGAGGATTTTAATTCTCATCCTTTCTTTTCTGACATTTCACCAATATATGTAGTTTGAAATATCGGTTAAATTTGTATTCCATATTTTTGTTACTACGACTATGTAAACAATTGTTTTTCACTGCTGAACCAAGTAGTCCCTAGGATCACATTGTTTTTCTTCTTGAACAGCTTACCAAACTCCCTTTTCCTCATTTAATTATTGCATAATTTTCTCATCGTGTGACTATTTGGCTAAATCTTCCAACATCCAAACTACGCTCTGTAAAATGTCTTTCAATAGAAGTTTTCGCAGAGCTTAAACCAGCTACGTAATCTACCAGTTCCATTTTTCTTAGAGGCGTTTTCTGGAGTCCTCTTTTATCTGTTCTAATATGGATCTGGTTTTGTCTATGCCTGTCACACTGCTGTTCTGGGACTTTCCTTCACCAGTATCCTAGGGATTGCTTTTACATATGATCTGTTTTAGTTTGCCTGTTTCTAGGTCCTCATAACTTTTTTCTTGATTTACTTGCTTAATATGTTGAGGCATTTCTTTGAGTAGATTATTTTTATTTTAATTTAATTTTATTTTTTTGCGGTACGCGGTCATCTCACTGTTGTAGCCTCTCCCATTGCAGAGCAACAGGCTCCGGACTCACAGGCTCAGCAGCCATGGCTCACAGGGGCAGAAGCTCCGTGGCATGTGGGATCTTCCTGGACCAGGGCACGAGCCCGCGTCCCCTGCATCAGCAGGCAGACTCTCAACCACTGCGCCACCAGGGAAGCCCTGAGTAGATTATTGAGAACGAGTTCAAGGAGGTAATATTTTTGATATTTCACTCTTCTGAAAATTTATTCTCTCCTTACTCTTAGTTGGTAGTTTGAATGGGTATAGAATTCTAGGTGGACATTTATTTTCAGTCAGGATTTTGAAAACATTGGTCCATAACCTTTCAGCTTTCGTTATCATTCGTATGATAGCGTTCTTATACAAGATTCTTTTTAGGTAGATTCCAGACCCTTTGTATGTGACACGGTCTTATGTATTTCCTCTCTGGAAGCTTTTGAATTTTCTTCTCTATCCTAGGTTTTTGAAATTTCCCAATGAGTTGCTCTGGTCTGTCCTGATTAAAATTTTGTAGTGTTTTGTATTTTGTGAGCTGTTTCACCTTGAAGACTCATGGACTTCAGTTATATTTTATTTTGTTATTTATTGGTTAATTTTCTCTCCACTACCATCGAGGAATTTTATTTCTTTGACTTACTAGTTGCACTCTGGTACTTTATAGATCTAATATACTCATTTTTTTCTCTCTTATTTTCTAGCTCTACTTTTTTGTTCTATTTTTTGGCAAGTTTTTCTCAGTTATTTCTTTCAATTCTTTTACTGATTTTGAAAAAAAGTCTATTTTATTTTTTCTGCAGGAATTAATTATTATCAGAGTTCTTGTTTACTCCTAGTGTCTTTTTTCTTGTTTCATTGATATGGTACCTTTTTTATGTTGTCGAGATGAGAGCTATCATTTAAAAATAGTTCTGAGTTCTTTCTATTTTTTTTTTACTCTGCTCTGTATTTCATGTTAAAAACTTTTCTCCAAAATTTTGTGATCTTTAAGCCCTTTCAAAGCAGACACTTTTTTTTTGAGCCTTTAAAAAGCAGAAACTCAATGAGAAGGCAGAGTTTAGTAATTAGTAGGCAATCAAGTAGACAGCTGGAATTATTTAAAGGACTTTTCCCAAATTTCAGAATTAATAGGCCTCTTCTTATAAGGCAGTTTAGGATCTTCAGAGAAAGACATCAATCTCCTACAGTAGGGGGTAAAGGAAGGGAACCTGAGGTCCTGTCTTTTAGGCTCTGTCCTTTGACTTCATCCTTTTGTTTTCCATCTGAAACTTCACCTCTCACCCTTTTCTGATCTTTATTTCTTCATGTCAAGAGACTCCATATTTACTTTCTTCAGAATGTATGTCTCCATTTTTCTATGGAGAGAAGCAAGGGGTAGTCATTAACTGCATAGGATAGGAATGAAAATGACTCTTTTACAGACTTTCAAACAATCCATATGCTTTTTTTTTTTTTTTTTTTGTGGTACGCGGGCCTCTCACTGTTGTGGCCTCTCCCATTGCGGAGCACAGGCTCCAGACGCACAGGCTCAGTGGCCATGGCTCACGGGCCCAGCCGCTCTGCGGCATGTGGGATCTTCCCAGACCAGGTCACAAACCCGTGTCCCCTGCATCGGCAGGCGGACTCTCAACCACTGCGCCACCAGGGAAGCCCCAGAGATTCTTAAAATAAGATAATGTACGTGTCCAGCACTGAATGTGTTCAGAAAATTGTAGGGTTTTGCTACTGTTACTTTTAGGTAGAGCAGAGAACTTCTGTAGGGTTATTTATGTGAGGAACAAAAGGGGATTCAAGAGGACTTCTGGCCTAAATATTCCTTCCAAGGACTCTCCTTAGTGCTGAAACACCTAAGGATTATAATCTGCTATACATCTCAGCAACAGACAGATCAGTAAGTAACAGCTATACTATATGACAGTCCTGTGGGAACTATAGGACGCATCTTCAGATACTTTCTAGATAAAGCTGAGTTATAAATAACTCTAACAAAAGTATAGCCAAGAGTCGTGGAGGCATAATATTCCTTATACAATGCATAACCTATTTGTTTATTAATATATTCAATGAATCATTGTGAACAATTAAATTTTTTCCTAAGTTATTGATCTGGATGATTATTTAACAGGATACCTCTAAGTGTCATGAAGGAAAAAGACATAGAAAAGTCTGATCTTCTTAGGAGAAAGTGGGTAGAAAATATATGAAACATGAAGTAGGCATGTCTAGGTGAGGCTTCTTGGACAAAATAAGGATATTATGTTTCTAAGAAAAGGGAGGATTCTAGTAGTAGGGTTGGGGGGTATATATCAGAATTTGGCCTTGGGCCATGCTTAAATACTGGCTTAGCTTAAGTTGTCATTGGACAACTCTTCCCAGCCAAGTCCACTTTTTCACAACTCACTCTACTTTGGTGTTGTATGGGACACTTGGAAATAAATCAACTTTTTAAGAAACATCATTTCTCAGTACCTGGGATTGTAACATCAGACTTCTCTCATGAACCAACTTTCCTATGTCACTTTGTGGAATACAAAGTGACCTCTTTGTAGTGAGAAGAGAATGTTTTAATTGATTTTTTTTTTCCATCTGGGTTGGTCCTAGAAAGAAACCCTGTGCTCCTTGGAGTGATGATGAGGTGTAGGTGAGATCCACTCACAGCCACAGCAGAGCTTTTTGGAGGACTCTCACTGTGTTTTCTTTGTTTGGGTCTTCTGCTGAGAAAGGACCATTACCTTCTGGATTCAATAGCTCTCACATCCTGGAAGCTACCATCAGGTTCTGTTGATTTTTGCTGCACTGCTCAAAAATATCTTTTGTTTGTCTCTAAACCTTGATTTTAAGCCAAGTGTTTAAATGACCCAGAATCTTAGTTGGATAATAACAGATACTTTTTTGTAGTATGGGAGAGGGAATGCTTTAATTTATATAAGAGCATACTTAACCTATGGCTTCCTTTAATTTTCTTCCCCATACATTTTTTGGTAAAATCTTTCAACGAAGAGATTTGGGAAAAAAATATGACATCTCTACATTGTTGTCAAGATAAAAATTTCTCCCACTGCTCCCATTGCTTCATATTATCTTCAAACCAAATTAATTTTCCTGTGCCTCCAAACTCACTTTAATGGCATATTATACCTGCTTAATAAGGTTTCTTGTGAGGAATGGCATGATTAAACATGAAAAGATGAAAAGTGTTATAGAGAATTAAAACTGAGTAAGGCCCTTGTTATAGCACCCTTAAGTCATGAAATTATGTTTGAAGAAAACAAGATGTTAGAAAGATGGTTCCCTAAAGGATAAGGTAGGTTGTATAGTACATATAATAAGAAAGAGCATGCTAGGCACAAGAAACTTTACCAACAAAGGTAGAAAAGGCAGGGCAATAATTCAACTGCTTCAGAAACATTGGTTAAAATACCCATTATAATTTGTAGATAATAGTAACAACAACAATGAAAACTACCACTTAAGTGCTGCCATTTACTGACTGCCTACTACACACAAAGTCCTTTATTTATTTTAATCTCATCTGACTCTTATTACAACAGCACTTCAGATAAGTAATATTATTTTTAAATTTGCAAATGAGAAAAATAACTTCTCTGAGGTTGCTTTACTTGCTAAAGTAAGTGGTAGAAATAAGATTCAACTGAACCCCAAGTTTCTTGTATTTCCACAGCCTCATGAAATGCGGAGATTAAATGTGATCTCGCTATTGGAGACTCGTCAGAGTGATGCACAATTCTGGAACCCCTCACTCACTGTATTAAAGGAAGAGGCTATTAAAAGGGTGGGACTTTTACAAAGAAAGGTTTGGTGTACAGTGGACAAGAAGATTGAAATCTCTGCCATTAAGGAAGAATGGAAGAATGGAATCAGTTCTTCCTGGGATTAGTCGTGACCAAGGATAGCAGAAACCTGTGTTCTAATCACACATCTGTTATGAACTAGATGCAAAGACCTTGAGAAAGTCAGTAGCCTTTTGGGGTAGTCTTATTATTAGTTCACTCACAAAAGAGGAGGTTTTCCCTGGGTGGATCCAAATTGGTTTACTCCAATTGGACTCTTCTTTGATATATGAATAGGATTGTGACATTCGAGCACCCAATTATTCTAGAGGGAAGGTCCAGCATTCCATCCTTAGAAGAATTTCTCTCTTGTTCACCTCCTTCTGTCTGTCTGTCTGTCTCTCTCTCTCTCTGCAGTGTAATATCGATATAGAAACACACGAAACTCAGGCAGTCGCTGGCAGCCATTTTGTGAGTATTAGCAGAACCAGGCTTCTTACCATGTTGACGCTACAAACAGTGGAATGGAAAGATATAAAGAACAAGCAGCCAGCAGAATATTGTTGAATCACAAATTAACAAATGGTGAAGCCTGACTTACCTATGAAAGTTATATTTACTTTGATTATTTCAGGTAGTTTGAGTTGGAATTTCTGTTACTTCCAACCAAGAACATCTTAAACTGATACACTCTGTGTTCTTTATTGAGGAGAATGATCAACAAACTGGAACAAACAGAACATATATGAATAGATGAAATTAAAGCTCTGGATATATCAGGGTGACAGAGTTACAGAATCCAGCTCTTTGGAATGAGTTCAAGGTCTAGTATGTTTTGGAATATGGACATAATATATTGATGTGATACCAAAAATATAATACTAGTGTAGTCCCAAAGTTACTGCAGATAGTCTAAGAAATCTTAAAGACCAGAATAGGTATAGATTCTAGAAATGACAGACTTTGTGTATCTCAGGGAAAAAAGTCTAGAATGAACAATAATGCAGATGATTTGCGTGCTCTTCTAAAGTGGAGGAATAATGATCATGATAAGCTAACACAAGTACCTTTAGTTGGGCCAAATTCACACCGTTTTCTTTCACGCGAAAGTTAACAAATGGATAGATATGATGAATTTCATAAGCAATATATCTGGATTTCACCAAGGAATTTGGCAAAGATTTACATGGTTTCTTGGCAGACAAGGCTGAGAAATGTGTGATAGATGACAGTACAGTTAAAGTCACAGTTGGTTTAAAACTTGTGATCAATGAATTTTTACTATAGGATGTGTCACCTTGGGGTGAGGTCTAACAGGCTTCTTTTCATTTAATATTTTATATAAATAATGAAGATGAAGATAGATAAGTCCTCCTTATCAAGATTGCTAGTGCCCTCCAGTTGGTTATAAGGGATAACTAATGATTCAAAAATGAGAAAGTTTTGATTAAAAAATAACTCCATAGGCTTCAGTGTTCATCTTTTCATAACAAAGAGCAATTATTTTTTTAAAAATCTACACTTAGGAGGAAAACATATCATCTTCCCCAAAATAAGATGGTCAAGATATACATAAAGTGTGTAAATATGGTAGTGTGGGTGTGTATCTGTGTGTCTATTTGTATGGACAACTTTCAAGAGAAAAGTACACATACATACGGATGAGGAAATTCCTAGATAAGAACTTAATCAAGACTTTAAGGCTTAGTCATTTGTCCATGATTTAGATATTGTAGGTCCTGGGGAGGGGGCCAAATTTGAAAGGAAGCAGTGACTGTAATACTACTCGGTTTATTCCTTTTAGTGTGAAGAACTAACTTTGTTCTTAGGACAGCTTTGTAGAATTATGAGACAATGAGGAATATAGCTCCTTTGGTCTTATAATATTAGATTGTCCTACCTTTTAAAATAAAAATTGTGATACTTTGGAGGGTGTGTGTGTGTGTGTGTGTGTGTGTGTGTGTGTGTGTGTGTGTATGTATCAAAATTATCCACTAATCACCTGGAATGGTAAAGACTTATGTGCCTCTCACTATGCTGGTATGATCTGAAAGGCAGTTTGAGATTAAAATACCTATATCCACCCTCAATTCAGAATGCCAAAGACCACCACTGATTCCCTATTGGAGCCACTGAGGCATTACTGTAGAATCAATCGAGTCTTGGTTGGAGAGAGGGAGGGGCTGGCAAGATAGCCCCTGGGCTAACAACCACCCCTTCACATAGATGTTAGTTTTCCCTAAAGAAGTGTGGAAAGTCACAGAGCGGGTTAGAAAGAAAGAAGAGTTCCACAGATTAGGAAGTGACTGGTCCATGAGACCACCCCTCTGAAATATTTTACCTTCTCTGTAGTTCTCTTCTGGATCATAGGAAAGTCATACCACCCCTATGGTTTCAGATAATTTGCTCTTCCACATTTCAAAGCTTGCTACATCATAGAATCTCTGTATTAGAGCAAGATAATTTTTAAAGGGGGAAATAAAATTGTTTATTAGATTTATTTCCATGTCTTTAGAGGTACCTAAATGGATTGTAAAGCATATTCCAACAGACATTTGAAAATAATTAGGTTTGGAGGACATAATTATGGAAGGCTTGGATAAGTTCTACTTTATATTTTATCTGTGTTTGATATTGTTTGAAATTTGTGTAATAAGAACGTACGTACTGCTTTTGTAATTTAACCAGAGTATGGATTCAAGTTAATTTTAGCTTCCAAATGTCATAAAATATCTGGCTGATTATCATATATAGAAAATGGGAGGACATTTTGCCATAAAGTGGTCTGAGCTTATCTTGAGTGTTTTATTTTTGTTTTATCCTGGGTTCCACATTCTACAGGGTGAGGTAAACACTCAAAAAGAGAGTTTAAATCCGCGGTTGACTATGGGAACCAGTGTTGCCACGTAGGGATTGTGTTCAACTAGAAAATGCATGCTAAGAGAATTCCTGGTGGCCCAGTGGTTAGATCTCTGCACTTCCACTAGAGGGGGCATGGGTTCGATCCCTGGTCAGGGAACTAAGGTCCCGCAAGCCGCGTGGCACTGCCAAAACAACAAAACACAACAAAACTGGAAAGAAAATTCATGCTAAAACCTGAATAGGGCAGAGCATCCCACAACATTTTGCAGCCACAGAAGCAGGCAGGTAAACTGTTTTATCTTATAAGAGACTTCTAAAATTTGCTGATGTTTAAATGATGGCAATTAATTCAAATTATTTAAAATCGTATGGGATTAATACTCCTGCCATGGGCCACCCGAGTGTAATCTCTGACCAAACAGGAGGATGGTCATGATAATAAAGGCTCCAGAAACTAGTTCATAATTGGAATAGGTAAAAGCACCAAAAAGTTTCCTCCTAAAGAATTCAGAAGGAAATTTTTTTTAAATGATTAGAGAGGCTCAGAAAGTACATGGCGTGTCTTGTCAAATACTGAACTTTCCCACTTTATTTACACAAGCTTGATGACAATTTATTAAGAATACTGAAGATGGGATCCCCGAACTACGTGGGAAGCTTGTTATCTCTAAGGTCTTTCCAAAGATAAGATTGTTTGAGTCTTCGTCTGAGCCCTAAAGGAATGATACAACGTTGCTGTACTTGTTTTGTCTTTCAGGAAGTCAATGAACATTGAGAGCATGGACCATCAAAGGCACGCTGTGGGATTTTAAAATTATTATTAATAGTCCTTTTTTTGAAGTATGTTGGATTTCTAGGCTCCCTACTAGAAAACTTAAATATATACATATTTTAACAGCTAGATAAGAATGTGAAAATAAATTTTCTCTAAATATCTTCACATTTAACGTTTTAACAGAATTTTAAAATTTGTGATTGTGTTTAGAGGTGATTTAAAAGCTTCAGATATCTGACGATGTTAGATTTTTTTTTCCCCATTTCTACACCATGTTAAGAATTGTATTTGTTTGTGCAAAGGTTTTACCTCTAAATTAAAACAATGTATTGGAAGCCAGTAGGACTGTCTTGTTAGGGTCTAATATTAAATTCTTGCAATATGCCAGGTGCTGTTCTAAGTGTTGGACTGGGGTGGGAACATATCATCTTTGCAACACTGTAGACGAAGATACTGTCTTATTCCCTGTTTTTCATCTGTGGAAACTGAAGCACAGAGAATTTAGGCAACATGTTCAAGGTCAAAAAGCTGGTGAATGGTATGAGTTGGAATTTGAACCCAAGTAGTCTGTGCCGTAACCACTATCTATGCTGCTCACCAAGTCTAGTCTCTGAAGATGCCTTTGAATTTTGATTTTGGATGGATGATGTTGAAGTATATCAAACTACTTCCTCATTTAATAAAGTAATAAAATAATAATTTCAGACACAATTGAAGCCATGCATACATACCTTTCCAATCTAATTCCCTCCACTTATCAAATATTAAGAATTTGCTATATTTTCTTTAGAACTTTCAAGAAAATAAAAACACTTGTAGAATTAGCTGAAGGCTTCTCTCTACCTCTATCCATTCTATTCCCTTATTCCTTTTCTAGAGATAATCAATATTTTGGATAAAAACCCAAAGCTTAACACCTAGCCAGTAGTTATCCCAAGACAAGTGCTCTGAAAATGTTTATTAAGTAAATGAAGTACTGAATTAATATGCAAATTTTGATGAGTCTTGTGATCTACACACACACACACACACACACACACATGCTTGCATATTTGCATTCTTCATTTTGTTTAAAATAGAGTAAATGCATGGTGTTAAAACAACACAGGGCATTGCAGAGCACAAGTTTTCCTGACACTTTTCACTAACACTTTTCTAACTGAGTAAACAAGGGTTATTCTGGTTAGATGGTGGAGTGTGTATCAGTTCTTTGACCCGTCAGGTAACACTTCCTTCTCTCCTCTTCTTAACAGCTTCTATTTTCTATAAGAAGATCCATGAGGTTCTAGATAGACTGACTCCACTTCCAGGTCCAAGAGTGAGGTATGTGTGACCCAGGCTGAGGAATCAATTTATTTGACTACAGTGATTGCTTTGGGGTCGGGGGGTGAGGGGGAACACATGCTAATGAGAATGAATATCTGGACATCTATTAGAATTTTTGGCACAAAGTCCACTCATTAAACAGATGGTTCTAGTATGTGTATGAAGGAACCCAAACTGCTGCAGCTTTCTTTTGCTGCTATGCAGGAAGTCAAACCACGGATGAGGTCAATGCATGGATTCGAGGGAAAAAAGGAAGTTCAGAAAAATTGAACCAGAGCCCTAATAACACCGTGAACATCTGAATCAACCTACAACTGAAGTCTAATCTATGTTGGATATTGTAATTGTATGAACCAATAAATTCTCTATTATAAAAATTTATTTTTAATTATTACAAAATATAGCAAACATTCAGAGGATAATTTCACTAATGCTTGTAGCCCAGACTTCACCAACATACTTAATACTTTGCCCTGTTTGCCTCAGAATTTTGAAAAAAATAATAAGAATCAATTTCAGACCCAATTGAAGCCATGTGTACATAGCTTCCCAATCTAATTCCCTTCATTTATCAAATATTAATATTTTGCTATATTTTCTTTAGAACTTTCAAAGAAATAAAAGCAATGTCAGAATTAGTTGAAAGCTTCTCTATACCCCTCCACATCCCATGCCCTTGATCCTTTGCTAGGGATAACCAACATGCTGAAGTGTGTATCTTTCCTATCCTTTCAAAAATTTTAATAATTTTGTTACATATGCCTTCATTGTAATAATAATCTATCCTTTATGAGTTTTAAACTACATAAATGATATCTACGGTACATAATATCCTGCAGCTTGTTTTTTGTAACTCAACATTGTGTCTATTTTTATTTTTTTATTTATCCAGTGTCCATATGTTTTCTCCTTTTTTGCATTTTGTTAGATTGAGAAAGGTCTCAATATTCCTTTTATCTTTGCTGTTTTGAAAGCTATATTTCCATTCTTTCTGTGGTAACTCTCAAATATTTAACATATATATTTAGCTGTATTATCTTCTAATGGAGACCAAAATTATTAAATATTCTGGCTTACTCTTGAACAAGAAGAGATCTTAACCTGGCTTATGTTTAAAATAAACTCTCTTTCCTTGGTATTGCTTTCAAAATTTAAGTTCCACTTAAAAAAAGAATGAAACAATATTATTTTCTCTGAGTTAGTTGCATCAAAAAAGTGAGAAAACTGGGGCTTCCCTGGTGGCACAGTGGTTGGGAGTCCGCCTGCCGATGCAGGGGGCGCAGGTTCGTTTCCCGGTCCAGGAAGATCCCACATGCCGCGGAGCGGCTGGGCCCGTGAGCCATGGCCGCTGAGCCTGTGCGTCCGGAGCCTGTGCTCCGCAACGGGAGAGGTCACAACAGTGAGAGGCCCACGTACCGAAAAAACAACAACAACAACAACAAAAAAAGTGAGAAAATTATACAATCTGGTTGGTTATGTAGAAACAGAATTCATATGATCCTTTTTCCTGCCCTTTTCTTTTCACCTAGTACAATCTCAACTCTCTTAGACTGTCTTAAGTCTTCCCTCCTCCAAGAATCCTTCACTGGCCATCTTAGCCCAGTGATGAGTTTGTCTACATCTGAAATTCTTCTGTACTTACCGACTTTGATTTTCATTTGACTGTTAATCATAAATTAATACTAGTATCTTATAATTCTAGCTTTTAATTCAACTCTTTATTGTCCTATTGATAGCTTTCTATTTCTCCTTAAGTAAGTATTGCATTCCTTGAAGAAAAGACGCATAGTCTCATAATTTGTTGTAACCCACTACTGGGGCTTTCCCATAGCAGGTGCTCAATAAATGCTCCTTGATTATCTATCAGTAAGTGAAACATTCCTAAAGGGATTGAAACCCAAGATTTAGTACTTGGTCATTAAGGAGCCTGGGTGTTAACTGAAAAATGGTGGAGAAACTTCATGCTACGTAATGTGAAGAGGAATGTCTCAGACTGAGAGGACAGTTTACCCAATACTCAGATGATGCTAATCAATCTGGTCTCAATTCCCTTGCTCTGAGCTCCTGAACATATGGAGATAGTTAAACTTGTAGCGCAGGGCAAGAAGAAACACTAAGCCACCGGGGAGTGAGATAGCCCAAAATCTTATGCAACTCTCAGAACAGAAACTGACAATGACCAAACTTATCAGATATGTTTGTATGAGAAACAGCTTACTAGCAATTTTTGTACTTGTAGTTGCCATGGTGTCAGTGTGAGTGAGCATAACTGTTGGGGGATACAGAAGCAACATAGCAGAGTGGGAGGCACTGTAAGGTACAAGTTGGAATAAGATGTATGTGGATATAAATCCTGGTTGTATTTACTTTCTTACTTCTTGTGACCTGGGAAAAATTACTTAAATGGTTTGAGCATCAGCTTTCTTGTCTGGAAAATGGGTATAAAAATATGCAGCTCCTAGGGTTATTTTTAAGGAGTAGAAAAACATATTGCATGGAAAGCACTCTGAATAGCACATGATGGCTAATATTTGAATTTTATTAATGGAAAACAAAAAGGGCAAGAGGAGGCAGATATCAGGGGAGTGACATTTGCTAATGAAAAACTCCATGGGAGAATTGCTTTTCATGAGGGTGAAGAATTCCTCCAGCGAAACTCAGGTTACATTAGGTAATAAAAGTTATGCATATTTTTGGGTTCACTTCTGGATTTTCCTAAAAACTGTTGCTACCATAATTCCTTGTTTTGCTAACTCTAAGGAAAACCTACCGTGGATGAAAGCAAAGAACATGCTTATATTTCCATCTTCTTGAACTTTGGAGTCTGCAGCTTTTCTATGCTTCTCCTCAAGTTTTATTTCTTGCCACACAAGAAGGATGCTTTAATATAATTGGTGAAACAGTAATAATACAAGAAGGAGCAGAATAATACAAGAAGAAAATAAGATTTCCAGAAATTTTTTGAAATTTTTTTTATATTTAAATATACCCTAGCTGTCCTTTTACAAGTCTCTTACAAGGAGGGGTGCAAAGGGACTCTGCCAATGATCATATGTTCTGATATATTTGAACAGCCGAGATCTATAGAATCTTCTCCTCATATTTACCCACTCACTCATTCATATATTCAACAAACATTTGATCCCTTCTGGGAGCTCAAGGATATGAAAGACACTGCAGTTTGAGATACCTACACTGCTTTTGGTCTATATAAATCCAAAGTTTAGCCTAATGCTTGGTACATAGTATAACTATATCACAATTGTTAAATGAGTAGATGATTTCGTAAAAGCTAATGTCTGCTGGCATAAAGTAAGTAAATGAGCTCTGTCTCACAGTTTTCTGAGTAGCTGTGTTGGGAACTTACATGGATGTCCAGCATGGTGTTTTCAAAAATGAGTAACTGTAATTTGTATTCGTTTAACTCTTTTCAATTCATGAAGTCTTTATACAATTTTTCCCTTGGAGCTGGCTAATTATTTGCTATTTTATAGTGGATACAAGTCTTAGAAACAGAAAGAATTTACAAAACAAGTTATGAAGAAATCCCAACATGGATGGTACATAGAGGTTGTGAAGAGGAGACTTGGGTTTGGGGTTCAGTTCCTTAACTGAGTTCCTATGTGATTTTCACTAAGTCCCTTCTCTGTGGGCATCAGATATCTGATCTGAGAATGAGAAAATGAGGTTAGATCAACTCTCAGCGTTTTTTTTCTTTTTTAGCTCTAAACTTTTAAGTGACATTGAAGTTCAAAGAATAGGAATATTGGAAAAGGCAGTGTGGTATTGAAGAAAAAGTCAGGCAGGCACGATTCAGATTCTAGCTGCTCTGCCAACTGTGTGACTGGGGGTCAGTTGCTTAAGGAAACCTTAGAGAAACAAGGTGGGGTAGTAGGGAGGAGCCTGGGCTTCGGCTGAGTTCAGTTCCCAGTTTTGCTATTGGGTAACCCTGTGACTTGGGACAATTTATTTTTTTATTATTTTTTTAAATTAATTAATCTATTTATTATTCTATTTATTTTTGGCTGCGTTGGGTCTTCGTTGCTGCGCACGGGTTTTCTCTAGTTGCGGCGAGCAGGGGCTACTCTTCGTTGAGGTGCGTGGGCTTCTCACTGTGGTGGATTCTCTTGCTGCAGAGCACGGGCTCTAGGCACACAGGCTTCAGTAATTCTGGCACATGGGCTCAGTAGTTGTGGGTCTTTAACGTGTCATTTTTTTTTTTTTTGAGGGATTGGTGTAATTGCAGAAGGTCTTACAGAGATATGACTGGAGCTGGATTATGATGGATTGTTAAGATTCATAATATCATTCTCACTAAATATCTAGCATATTATTTTTGAAAGCAAACTGTATGTGATAGGCATTGTTCTAGGACAGAGATGAATATGAAAGACTAAGTACCCACTCTTTTTTTAGCATATATCCTAGAGAAAAGACCTAGCCAATCTAAAAATAAATAAATCGTTTTGGTAGCAAAAATTTCTGTAAAGTAAGTGAAACAATGCTAGGGAATCATGACTGATGGGAGAGAGTGTGGAATGAAATTTAGAAAACTGTTAAAGGTAAAATGTACAGGCATTGAAGATTCTTTTGAGGATTTATTAAGGGGAAATTTTTCGTTGTACGTTAGTACAAAGTTGAATAATACATTTTCCTTTGACCTACATTATTTTATAACCACTTTTTCTGGCTATTTAACATAAATCTTAAATGTCTGTGGTCTCCTCCCTTTACGAGTTGTTTCTCTGTTTCAGGTTCTCTGACATTTGGATGATCCAAAACGTAATGAATGCACACTGGGTTGTGTCCACACTGTGTCAGGCAAATGAGGCATTTGACAATTTTAATTTTAATTCAGGGTTTACTTTTAGGGTTATACAGGCAGAGCCATAGATGCCTGAAGCACTTGCAGTTTTAAATTTCCTGCAAGAATTTGGAAGGAAGTTTCTGGTGTAGTGCTTGGTTCAGGGTTTTGGGTGGGTGTGGTTGTAATATATTCATCTTTCTTTCCATCTGTCTTTGACCACATGAACATGAACACAAGAAAGTCTTGTGAACTTTGGAGGGGTAATTAAACAGGTGGAAAATGAGGCCAGGAAGTCGGCTTTGATGCTATGCTACCCCACCTTGCTCCTTAAGCAATTTCAAATGGGATGCACATGGACACCATGACGATGCACTGTCAGGGTATAAAGGATGTGCAGGAAACCAAAGGACATTCAAATCCAAACAGCTACAGAACATCTGGTATGAATTTTGCATTTTCTTTTAATTCTTTAAAATTGGGGGGTAATAGGAAAAGGAAAATAAAGCTATTCTTAAGTCCTTTCCATACAGGGGAAATGGAGACAGGAACAGCAGCTGTTTTCTATGGAAGAATGAATGGGAACTCATTTTTCCTGAGAACTTCTATGTGCTAGACATTACACACTGTGACAAGCATTATCTAAACCGAACAACAGTCCTACCTAAATTTGAACAACAGTTTTCCGTGTACAGAGATCATTCATTCTTGTTCATTGATGGAATCTTAACACATCTGTTTCACAGGTATACAGTGGTTCAAAGGCATGAGTTTTGATCAGAACTGGTGGATTCAAATTCTAAATTCACTACTTTCTTGGTATGTGACTTCGATGAGTGTCTTTCTCTTTGTGCCACATTGTTCTTATTTGTAAAACAAGAATGAAGATAATGTTGACTACCTGTGAGGATTAAGTACTGTAATAACTGTAAAGCACTGAAGCTAGGACAGTGGCTGGCATATAGCAAGAATGTAATACATGGTAGCTGGTATTATTATTCTAATTTTACAATCTAGGAGAAGGAGGCTTTGGAAAATTAAGTGTCTTACCCAAGAACATGCAGATAACAAGTGGCAGTGTTTAACCTTAACTTCATTATCCTGACCCTGGCTGAGGCTCTTATGTTTGGGATATGCATTACATTTAATATCCTATGATTATATGGAGGGAAGAAGTCAGACATATCACCTGCTTTTAAGAAACTTTCCTTGTCTTTTCTTTCTGGAGGGTGGAAGGAGACCCATAGCACAAGAAGCTGTAGAAAAAACGGCTGTTGGTCTATATCTTACTTAGCATTTATTAGCCTTTACCCAAGAAGATCAGAAGGTGTTCACGGAATACATTCAAAATTTTTTTTATCATATCTTCACAAAGGTTACATTGAATGATGAATAAAACAGTATTAATTGATAGAAAGCTTTAATTTGGGGGAACTAGCAAATTCCCCAAATATATCCCACTATAATGGGATTAATAATAATAATATTACTTTATTTTTGCAAACTGGAGGTCCCTTAACTAGACCAAAGGAGAATCTATTTTGGGGTGGAGAAATAGGCATAGGAGCCACGTAAACAGGTCAACAGAAAATTTCTCTTTATATGAATCTATTTCACTCTCCGTCATCATTCAGTGATTTCCATTGCTCAAAGGGTAAAGTTCAATATGCTTAAAAGGGACTGAAAGTCTTTCCAGAAACGGAGTCTGCGTTCCTCCTGTCCCACCTATCTCCCACTACTTCTGCTCTGTACTTGAGAAATACCGAATTGGTCAGCCTCACTGCATGAATCTACACATGAGTCATCTCTCACACTTTATTCCACTGTCCACTATCCCTCTGACATCAGTTCTTTTCCAGACTAAATTCTACTCATTCTTTAAATCTCGACTCGGGCTTATCACTTCTGGAAAGACTTTGCAGACAGGGTTCAAAGCCTGTTCTCACCCACATGACATCTTCCTCATTGCTCTTATTTCATCATCTTAATGCTGTGTGTGTGTCCCCCTCCCACTTCCTAAATTTGGGTTTCTCAAGAATCTTTCCTGGCATTTTGTCCTGACTTCCCCTTTCATGGTAATGATCATGAACCACACCTCTCTGTTAGCACAGTAGATTTCTGGGGCAGTAAGAGGAATAATTCCCCACAAATCCTCCCACATGGAGGACCTAACAGTAATAGTGTCCCCTCTTCCCGCCTCATATGCCCCAACCCCTTACCT
This sequence comes from Delphinus delphis, assembly GCF_949987515.2. NCBI lineage: Eukaryota > Metazoa > Chordata > Mammalia > Artiodactyla > Delphinidae > Delphinus > Delphinus delphis. Next base: position 63,518,587 of record NC_082699.1, read on the forward strand.
GAACACAGACATGTATCGTGGAAGATGAGATTGAGTGCCAGACAGAAAACTGCTTTCTTTTTTTTTTTTTTTTTGCGGTACGCGGGCCCTCACTGTTGTGGCCTCTCCCGTTGCGGAGCACAGGCTCCGGACGCACAGGCTCAGCGGCCATGGCTCACGGGCCCAGCCGCTCCGCGGCATGTGGGATCTTCCCGGACCGGGGCACGAACCCGTGTCCCCTGCATCGGCAGGCGGACTCTCAACCACTGCGCCACCAGGGAAGCCCTGCTTTCCTCTTTTACTCATTCAAAATTATGTTCTCTTGTTTTTATTACTAGCAGGAAATTTCCAAAATCCCGGGAACATAAGGGCATCATATACTGAAGTAGGCAGGTATCCTACTCCCTTGATTTTAGCTTAGGTTGCCAATATGCAAACTTTCTAAAGGATCACCATTAAATTTATTTTCCACAGACAATTTTCATGTAGGTATTAAAAGCATACTGATTGCCAATGAATCTCCTTATACATGGAAGAGGAGGCCAACTTCAGGACTTACAAAAGTCATGGACTCATTGAGTTTTAAATTTGTAAAGGGATGGATCTGCCAAAGCTTAGAATTTTACCACCTTAAGCCAAACACAAACTTTCTGTGAGCAAGAATGGCTTCTCATAATAAAGACACAGACCTACTAGAGCATGGACTTGAGGATACGGGGAGGGGGAAGGGTAAGCTGTGACAAAGCGAGAGAGAGCCATGGACATATATACACTACCAAACATAAGGTAGATAGCTAGTGGGAAGCAGCCGCATAGCACAGGGAGATCAGCCCGGTGCTTTGTGACCGCCTGGAGGGGTGGGATAGGGAGGGTGGGAGGCAGATGCAAGAGGGAGGGGATATGGGAACATATGTATATGTATAACTGATTCACTTTGTTATAAAGCAGAAACTAACACACCATTGTAAAGCAATTATACTCCAATAAAGATGTAAAATAAAATTAAATTAAATTAAAAAAAAGAATGGCTCCTCACAAATTAGGGTCATATATGAGATATTAAATTTTTTCATAGCCACATTAAGAAAGTAAAAGAAATAGACAACCTAATGTTAAAAATATTTTAAACACACTATACTTAAAATATTATTTCAAAATGTAATAAAGATCGAAGTGTAAACAGATATAAACAAAAAGTAATCAATATAAACAATGCGAAGAATTAGTGTTTGATGTATTTTTCTAGTAAGTTCTGGAAATCCAGTGTGTATATTATACTTTTAGCACACTTCAATATGGACTTGACACATTTCATATGGTCAGTTGTCACATGGCTACTGTATTATACACACAGTATCTACGTGTGTGTATACATGTGTGTACACACATGTAGAGAACAGGGACCACTCCACTCCATTTCTTAGTACTGCTAATGCAAAGAAAGTTGTCTTGTGGTATCCTGTACTTAAAAACATATTTTAAATAATGGATTAAATTGATCAAAACATAATTCAAGAATAGAAGACAACTTTATAAATCTTAAGGATATGAATGTATTTAAATAAGGAAAATGTACCATTTTGTGATTGACACATAATTTATGATTCCCATAAACTTGGAAATAAGGAGCATTTTCTGGTGCAGATATAATATTTTCCAGTAGAGGGCAGAGATCTAACTGAAACTAGACAGTGAGAGCTTAATGGTATAAGATAGCTTATTCAGTGTGAGGGACCTTTTCAGACCTAAACTTTAGAAATGGAAAACCAATAACCTTTCTCACAAGCATACGATTTCATTGCACCAAAACAACTTAGGCAATGGATGTATAGGGAGAGTGAGATGAGGCTGTGTTCCTTTCCCTTTCTGGTTTAAGCTATCTTGATTAAGGTCTAATTATTTAATAGATGGGCTACTTTAAGTCGAATTCGCAAACCCCATTAGGATAGCAGTTCACAGAGGAAGTTGATGGGTCTGACCACATCCACTTTTTCTTAGAGATCATTCCACTTATTGTTTTCTAAATGTCATAAATATTTTGACCTAAACCTCTCTCAGTGCCTCTGCATTGGCAAATAATTTCTCAATCTCCACCCCTTTCTCCTACTCTCTTCCCTCTTTTATTATTCTTTGGCATTCCTTATAAAAGCACACAGAGGAAAATGAAAAATATATGGGATTCAGACATTTTTCAGAGCTGGGAAGAACGTATTTTAAAGTTCAGAGACTTTTCTTGAGCAAACATGCCAGAACTTATGTGTTCACCTGAGCGTTGTATTCCAATGTAGTCCTCTCAGAGAAGATTTAACTTATTCTCACAATATTGCCCTGATAGAAATATTTCTGTAACTTCAAATGGCACTGATTTCAGCATCAGTTTATTAGTAAGTCTGAATTACTTGTCATTTCATTAGCATGCTTTGTTTTCTTTCTGAAACATTGCATTACTTCATTTTAGAACCCACACTGATTTACAACACCTAAGTGTAGATAACCTTTGCCTGTTTTCAAGGTAATATTCACCTACAAAGAAAATGATTTTTTAAAGGTTTAGAAGGCAGTTCCCAAAAGATGTTGAGCAATAATAGTACATTAGAATGAGCATTCAGTCTCTCAAAGGAACTATTCTGAAATAGCGTCTCTTGGTAAGTGAGCAGTTCAGGTGCCACTATACAAAAGTTAAACTTACCCCTAAGTAAGTTTAAGTTAAGAGACTCTGCAGATAATCTTACTTGCACTTGATACCGTCTTCTGACAAAACCTATGACGCGACCTAGAGTATAGGATAAGCCATAATATCTCATATGTTGTTAGCACACAACTGCGACTTTGCTAATAATAGCAAACCTGGCTAGTCTATGAGGTCTAACATAGCAAGCCTGAATTTATCTCAGTCTATTTGCAAATCCTTTCCTGCCTGACTCTGTGAGGTTGGTCTATAACTACTTCTATACAATCTATTTGCTGCCCCAGCTAGAGCTTATTTTCTGTGTATGTCTTTTTTCGGCTCAGTTCTGACGTACATTGATCAAGCACTTTGTCAACTGGAACTCCAAACGTGATTGTGATCCTATTTTTGACCACAGGGAGCTTAAAATTGGTTAGCAAGCCAGACACTTAAACAGTTAGTTTTAATTTCTCATAGTCAGAGCTACAGTAGAGGGAGGCAGTGGTGTCTATGAGAGAAGATTCATTTATTCACCAAACATTTATTATACATGGACCATGGGACAAATATTGATGATGTGAGGTGTCTGGATGGAGTTCAGCTCCTTGCTGGAGCTTATAGAGAAGCAGTGCATATAACAGACCTTGGTTACTGAGGAGAAAAGAACTCGTTTCATTACCCAGCATTTTCTCTCAGTTTGAACTAATCTGAATTTTAGGAAGAGCCTTGTGTCTCTGAGAAACCGCTGTTCCTCCTGGTCCCATGTTCCTCTAAACTTTTTAAATTGCCAAGTAATTCCATGTTTTCATTCACTAAATCCTGAACTCTTTTCTCTACGTCTTTTATCCTTTTTCCCCTTCCTATCTGTTTCCCTCATTTACTTGTCTGGATTCTATGTTTATCTAGTGCCCAAAGATTCTGACAATGAGTCTCTTGCCCAGAGACTTAACATTATAGATTGCATGCATAACCATACAGATGGCATTCTGTGTATGGGGAAAGAATCTTAAAATCATGTAGTGGCTATTTGGGGGTCAGCATATACTCGTAACTCAGAAATACAAATAGTTCAAATACGGTTTTTCTTTCAAGAAGCGTTGTCACTACCTAAAACCAAAAATGGCCAAAAGAAATTCAAAGCCTTATTCACGTTCCTTGTGAGACATTAAAGCACATCCAATTCACAACCTCAGCAACGCTTCTCGTATCTCATTTCCTCTTCTCTTCATTTGTGTCACGCACAACACTCCAGAGACACTCTTATTTATGACCGTCCTCACAACTTCTACATTCAATATTTCTCCTTTCCATAAAAGCAGCTTTTTTTTTTTTTTTTTGCGGTACGCGGGCCTCTCACTGCTGTGGCCTCTCCCGTTGCGGAGCACAGGCTCACGGACGCGCAGGCTCAGCGGCCATGGCTCACGAGCCCAGCCGCTCCGCGACACGTGGGATCTTCCTAGACCGGGGCGCGAACCCGGGTCCCCTGCATCAGCAGGGGGACTCTCAACCACTGCGCCACCAGGGAAGCCCAAAAAGCAGCTTTTTAATTCTCTCTTTCTCTCTCTCTCCTTCTCATTACATTGATTGACTTAACCTTTCTTCTGCTACCACCTCACTCTCTTTTTCCAGCCTTGTCTTCTTTTACTCTGACTCTGCATGTGTATTAAACTCTGACCAAGGATGAATCCCTGGGCTGAGAAGAGAGTGTTGTGAGTTGGCAATGAGAGGAATCCTCTTTGGGGGCCAGATGAGTCAAAAGTTTGCAAACACTCCCATATTATTAATTTTTTCTTTATTTGTGCATATTTACAACTCTAACACAGGAGATGAAACATCTTCCTAATTCAAGGTAGACTGAACCCAAGCTCTTCAAGCAAACCATTGACTACATGGTGGTTTTACATTAATAAACTCAGTGTAACTAGGTCTTAAGCTCTATTTACAGCTCCCATTTTTATAAATTGATGTCCAAAAGGCTTAGAATCTTGTTTTTATTAAAATCAAAATCTGATGTTCTAGGAATGGGAGTTGTTAGATGTGGCTTTGCCCCCAACAACGTTTTCCAAATAATCTGTTGCAAATGTTGAAACTGGGTACCAGTGAGGAGTGTTCTGTAGGAATTTGGGTACGTACAGATCTGTGTCTTGGAAAACAAACTAATACAATGACATCTACTGTTGGCTCCTCCAGTCTTTAAGCTTCCTGGTTTTCAGAAATGGCTCTGGATGTATTTCAAATTGGAAAGAGCCAGAAGAAAGAAAAATAGGACTTCTTGTTGACTTGAACTTTAGTTTGTTTTCTAGGAAATGTGTTAATTCACATTTTGCTTCATTTTCTCTGAATTTCCAAAATAACTATACTGTAGTTTAAACCACATTTTAGTGCTTGATGATAATCTTATGCTTATTTAATTTGTATCATATTTTTGTCCCTTAATGGCTTATCAGACACAGAGAAAAAAATTCATCTTACAATTTTTTAGCATAGTTCCCCGATATACAATGGCTCCTCAAAAATATACAATAGTAGAACATTCTGGGAGGAGTTAAACTAGGATGAATTGAGAGCTTTTTATGTTTTAAGTATTATACTAGATGTGTTGATGCATTATTTTTTAACTGAAACTTCACAACAATGCAGTCAGATCCTATTGTTCTCATTTTCTTTTTTAATGAGGATTTTGAGCTGCAGAGAGGCTACTTTTCTTTGTCTAATATGATACTGCTAGTGAGTAGCACATTTGAGATTTCTGAGGTTTTTTTTCCTGCTTACCTTTTATTTCATAAAATACTTTTTCTATCTTTATGTACGTATTCATATAAAATCTATATATTTTAAAATATTGAACTGAGTGGAGTACAGAAATGAAATTGATTCTTTTTTCTATCACTGCCCTGAAACCTGCTGTGACAGTTTCCCCTTCTCTGCCTCTGACATAATCTCAGGATGTCATGTCAGATCTCAGCTGTTGTAGTCACAGCTGGTCAGTCTCAGCTAAAGCTTCAGACAAAACTTTCAAGTACAAATTTTCTCCTCCCAGGTCAGATGTAACCCTCAACTTCCACAGTCCAACAGTGGGAAAAGAGAATATGGTCTGTTCACCATCTCTCATCCCTCTAACTCTCTTGTTCTTCTCTTCTTCCTTCAATCCCAATGATGCTTCTGGGTTCTCCAGGTTTGGGAAAGTGAAAATGAATGAGAAGAATGGATTTGTTTTGTTCTCCCTTAATTATTCAATGGCTTCTGCATGACAGATGCCCAAAATGCAGATGTCAGTGAAGATTTAAATACAGAATAGTCTGTTAGATCATTCCATTTTAAAGAAAGACCTAGTAAATGTGGCTTTTTATTTAGAAAAGTCTGGAGAATGAATGTGAGAGGATCCAATTGAGAAATGAATTATAGTAGTAAGAGAGGAAAAACAATAAAGGAAGATTGCCATGGAGAAGACATTCAGAGAATTAGAATTGGTAGAAACACTTAAGTAAAAAAAAAAAACAGATTTATGAAAGTGTTGCAAGAGTACTGATGTGAAGAAAATGGAGAAGACATGTGAAGTCCATTCGGGGTTGACAAAAGAGATAAAGGAGATACAGACTGAAAGACCATCTGTCTTTCATTTCCCAAGTACATGTTCATTGAAATTCTTATTCACAACATATGAGGATTTGATGCTGGATTCTATAATTGCTCAGACTCTATAAAGAGTTTTGGAATCAAGCAATAATAGGCAAACTCACAATGGGGATTGTGTGTTGAAGGGTCAGGAAGGAATATAAGGAAAAATAATGAATATATGCTTTCATTTAGAAAAAAATGTAGTAAGTTTTACAATCCTAGGGGGAATTTTATTTCCGAAGAGAGTTTCCCTATTTCCCATTATACTAAAGTTTAGGTAACTTATCCTCTGAGAGCATCAGCATGTCAATTGCTTATTGTCTTGTGGCTTGTTGTGTGGTCTACTTGCCTATTGGAATCAGACCTGAAAACTTTTTATCTCTGGTCATATTTATTCAAAAGTTATTTTCAAGTGGCTTCAGATTTCACTGTAAATGTTCACAGAAACATAAGTGGTATTTTTCTAATAATTTTAAAAAGTACTATGAAAGATTAAATTTCTAAAAAAAATGTTTATAACGGAAATTCTGTTTAGGTGTCTGAGCCTGTAGTGGCAGAAAGGATCACAAACTACAGTGTGAATATATTGTATTAATCTCATTTTAGAAGTTAACCATATTGAAATATATTATAATTTTTTGGATATCAATCTTTAGTCTTTGAATGTCGACTAAGCGTCTATAACAATAATAATGGTCAGAACCCATTGACTATTTCCTCCACTAGCCCAGACAGCATATCAGTTCCCTAAAACATGAAATGCTCATTTGGAGAAATTGTCAGATGGTCTCTCTATCTTTCTCCCCTCCCCGCCCTCCCCTCCCCCCCTACGTACACAAAACACTCCATGGATCCCATCTCTGTGTCTGTTGGGTATGGTCTGTCTTTTCCTACAGTATAACAATTTTTAGGAACATTTACAAATAAGAAAGGCTTTCCAAATTCATATCTTTGAAAACGATTGTACATTCTCAACACGAGGGCAGTAATAGGGTTAAGTCCCAATATAAAGCATTAGGGAACGTGCTGGTCTTGACAAGGGAGAAAAGGGAATATACCCTAAAAGAGAAGCAAGATATAGCCAGCTGGTACTGGCAAAAGCTGGGAGAGGATGTATGGGAGTAGATTTTGAAAGTGTTTGATCAAGGGGGCTAGAATGTAATATTTATTAAGGGAGAGTTTATCAGTTTGAGAACACTCTCCTCATATGCAGAATTTAAAATCCTGGCAAAAATATCAGGAGATGGTGCAAACATGCTACAAAGATGACTCCTAGAAGAATGGAGAAAACTATGGCCAGAATTGCTGTGGCAGATGTTGGAAGAAGGTACTTAACATCTCAAAGATGTGGGTATGCTAAAGAGGGTATCGTACATGACATCAGAGAACTCACCAGAGAACTTTGTCCCATGGGAATACAAAGAGAATACACAAATAGTATTCAAAGTGGTACCAAAATAATAAAAAAATGCACCTGTGAGTGGTGCACCAAAATAATTTAGAATTTCAAGAGTGGCCTATGATTGACAATAGGAAGTGCTATTTCAGAACTGAGTTCTGTAATACAGTGCAGTTTATAAGACCCCAAAACAATAGAGGCTAGATAATTTGCGTAACTGTCAGAAGCCAGGTAGACAACATCAAATGGGTAGCAGGAGTGCCTGACTATAAAGAGCTACAGACATAGCTAATAGAACTTGTTGTCTCTACCGAAGATGGGTGGTCAACAAGATTCCTACTCAATATGTACAATCATAAGAAAACAGAGAGAGATGATCAGGAGAATAAGGGCAAGAGCCCCATGAAAAAGTCGTGGTCCTTTGCCCAGTGTTTGGAACCGACCTTGTTTGTGGACTCAAAACCCATTGACTGAAAGCGAAGTTGGATCCATCACTACAGAAGGATTCTGCAAACTTAAGGCAAGTTTCCATGGTAGTTGTTCCAGGTGTAATCTGTCCCTCAGTCCCCGCATGTCTATGATATAACTGTGGGGGGGAAAAGATTCTCCAAACTAGTTGAGAAGAATGAGAGAATACAACAGTCACTGATTTACCGTAAGGAGGAAATGCTGCGTAAAGATTGTGTGAGCTTTCTGTGTTTGAAAGGGAAAGAAGTTCCTTGATTCAATCCTGATTCTGCTCTCTGGCAATAGCTCCAATAACTCATGACCCTTCGTTATACCCTCTGGAAGGTTTTTACTCATCCATTGTCCTTCATGATGGCACCTAAAGAAGTAGTTGGGATCATGCCGTAATTGAGGGGTATACCACCCGAAAGTCGATTTCCAGTTGGTGCAAGTGCAGAGCTTGAAAGTTTTTTAAGCCTTGAGCAAACAGAATTTTTTTTTTCTCTCAACTCTTTGATTCAGTGTCAATACAATTCCCATGAAAGTTTAGTAAGCTTCTGTTCTACTTGTGTACAAATTCATAGGCTAGTATCCACATGGTTCTTTTTATCTTTATTATTTTATTTGTTCTCAAATCTGCTATCTTCCTTCCCTCTATGATTCCCTTTCATATTTAATGATGGTTATTTTGAAACTCCTTTAGATAACCTGCTTTAGTAGAAAAGCCACATTTCTAAGCTTGTCTTTGTCTCAGTTTTGAATGTTAATGAGACCTTTTTGTTCTATTCCTTTTATAGGCTTATATCTTGCCACTTGGTGTGATAGAAAGAAAAATATTACGCCTCCCCAAACATGTCCATGTTCTAGAACCTATGAATGTTTCCTAACATGGCAAAAGGGACTTTGCAAATGTGATTTAATGAAAGATTTGAGATGCAGTCTTGGATTATCCAGGTGGGTTCAATGTAATCAGAAGGGTTCTTACAAAAGGGAGGCAGCAGAACTGGAGTCAGAGAAGGTATAGTAGCAAAAGTTGGAGTGATATGGGGACAGGAGCCAAGGGAAGTGGGAAGTTTCTAAATGCTAGAAAATTTGGGGTCTTTTTCTTCTACCACTTCTTAAACCCTTCATCCTGGAAGTAACATATCACAGTTCCATCCACATTCAGTAGGTGAATACTAGTCACGTGCCACCTGGAGGTGCAAGAACAGACTGAGACCTGTAGAACTGTGGCTGGGAAGAAGAGTCAATAGGCTTTACTGAACACATAGAAGTTCTGTCATAGTCAGGTAGTCCTGTGGAGGGGGATTTTCATGCTGCAATCTGAATGTAAGTAGGAAACAACCAGGTAAATAAGAAGTGGGACGCTTGATATTAATTATGCACTTAATAAATACAAATTAAATGAATGCACGGATTAAAGAGAAGACCTTGGGCAGAAATGAATGTAGTAGTTCGAGAAACAGAAGATCCTTGTAGGTGGAATGAAGTGAGTAAGGTAAAGAGTATTTGATGGTGAGAATAAAATAGACAAGAACCAAATCATGCCAGATTTTCCATATCATGTTCATTTTTAAACGTGTTATATTTGTGATGAGATTCATTGATAGATTTTAGGAATGGGAGTGGTACCAATGATGTGCATTACTGAAAGTTCCTTAGGCTGCTGCATGGAACAATGGATGAACATAGGTACAGTGAATATAAGAAGACAAATGTGAGATTGTTGTAGTAGTTTCTTTTTTTATTTGCGGTACGCGGGCCTCTCACTGCTGTGGCCTCTCCCGTTGCGGAGCACAGGCTCCGGACGCGCAGGCTCAGCGGCCATGGCTCACGGGCCCAGCCGCTCCGCGGTATGTGGGATCCTCCCGGACCGGGGCACGAACCCGTGTCCCCCGCATCGGCAGGCGGACTCTCAACCACTGCGCCACCAGGGAAGCCCTGTTGTAGTAGTTTTGATGGGAGAAGCAGTAGTTCTACTTTGACTTAAAAAACTAAGGTGAAAAGAGGTGGATAAATTTGTGATATATTTTAGAATTTGTGTCTCCCATTGGAGTTATTATCCCTTCCAGTTTGAAATCAGACACACACACTCAGACACAGAAACACACACACACACACACATACACTCCAAAGAATTTTACTTCTTTACATCACACCCATTGATAAAAAATAGCTCCGTATTTTTATTCCACAGGAATACCTGATAGTACAGACAGAAATGTGGAAAATATACACTAAATTTAGATTAAGAAGATTATAGTGACTACAAGTAGACTGAGTGCTAGTTTGAGTACTATTTCCACTTTGCCTCCGTTTTTAGATTTTTCATTGGATTGAAGAAAGTGGAAAAGGCACAAAAAGAGAAAGAACATGCCAAAAGGGGCCCCTCAGGCACTTGCAGCAGCTGTCCTGCAAAAAAGAGAATTATAAAGGAAATATCAGCATAAAAGAGATACAGTATATGTCCCGTAATTGCAAAACCATACTGAATTCCCTGTTCATTTAAGTCGGGTTTCACATCTGGTCCATATGTGTAATTGGAAATCTCAGAATTTTCATCAAGGAAGATAAAGATGCCAGATGCTTTACTAAGAGGATTTATTTGTTTGTGAGTAATATGCATGGAAATGTGACAAAGGGAAAGCTATGCCTGGAACTGTGATTTAACACTAGTAAGTGAGAAAAAAACCCTCCTCTGTAAGGGGGTATACAAGAAGTTGTAAATTTTGATTTGATTAACATAATTAATTACTGAGGACGGAAACAAAGCATAGATGTTGTACAGTCAATCTAGAGTCTTCTGGGACCTTTTGTTAAGACCAAAAATAAGCATGAGGGAAAGTAAAGATTGAAAGTCTGAATTACTAAAAGCACGTTGCTCAAATTCAGGAGAAAATTGCCTCCTTAACTCAATGCTTAACCTGAGTGAATCTACATGATGCCAAAGCATTCAGATGGTTGGATAATTAGAGATGAGGATAAAGGAGAACTTGATGAATGGTGGAATTTTTGACTTGTCATCCAGATGTTTTGACCCAATAATGAACACATATTTTATTGCAGATGATAGTAATTTTGATTCAACATATTACATAAAACCATCAAAAAGATTACTATTGTATACAACAAACATTATATACTATTATAGTCTAACACTGATCCTTATCAACAATTCTGACATTTTCCATGATGAGCATTTTGCTGCCTTCACTTATTCTTGCCTTGAACAGGCAGATGAAGCAGAACTCTAATCTTACTCAGTGGCCACAGGGTGTGGGTATCCTCGAAGAGGCAGGGGCTCTTGCAATGTGCATCTCACCAAAAATATCTGTAGTTCTAGCCAAATTGCATGTTCTCATTGAGCCTCAGTTTTCTTCTCTTACAAAATAAAGGCATTAGAATTAATACCTTTAACAAAAATACTTTGGGCAGCAAATAATAGAAAATGAACCAATAGTAACTTAAACAAATATTGGTTTATTTTTCTTACAAAAGAAGTAATCTGGAGCTGAACAGTCTGAACACAGGGCCAGTGGCTCCATGACACCCTCACAGATCCAAGAGTCTTCCAGATTTCTACTCCACTATTCCTAGATGTTTGCTTTTCACCTCATGGTATAACATGGCAGCTATAGCTCCAGACATTGTTCCTACATTCAAGGTAGCAGTAGGAAGGACAAATGGTATTGCCTGCTGTGCTGGCTCCTTATATTAGGAATCTATATATATATATATTTAAAAACAACATGCATTTATTATCTCACAGTTTCTGTGGGTCAGGAGTCCTGACATGGTTTAGTTGAGTCTTCTGCTTAGGGCCTCACCAGCCTACAATCAAAGTGTCAGCTGCTCTGTAGGAATATATAATTTTTAGAAATAAAATCTTATTAGACTTTGTCTGACCTGTCAGTAACCAGAAATATGTAACACGGCCATGTCTAGCTGAAAAAGGGGCTATAAAGGCAAACGTAGACCTGGGCACATTTTTCATTCCAAACCCAAAGAAGTGCTATTAACAAGGAGAAATTGGGAAATGACTAGTTGAATGCATGTTTCCCTCACAGGAATTACTAAAGTCCCTTTCAAAACTCTATGATGGGGAAAGTTAGGATAGATAAGGTTTAGTGGAATTGCCAAGCTGATGTTAAGAAATCACTGTTCAGTCCTTAACGACTATTTGGAGAGTTGCCTGAAACTGAGAAAGAACCCTTGGGTCTTCTCACTTATGACTACAAAATAGAAGTTTCACCAAAAAAAAAAAAATTACATGATTAGAACACTAACATAACAGGATAACTTCTAAGCTTTTGGAAAGATTATCAGCATTACTTCTAGGATTCATGGTCTTTGTGAGAAAATTCCTACACAACTTTCAATTAACAGTTGTCAAGATGGTGCCTTTTTATATGGCAGCCAGATGTATCTTTTTAGTCTGATTGTACTCATACTTTTTCTGCCTTTCTGAAAATGGAAATGTATATACATATATATATATATATATATATATATATATATATGTATATATCTGGGTACTTACTAGATTTCTTCAATCTTCTATGTGTGTGTTGTATGTGTATGTATGTGTGTGTATCTGATGACTGAAAATAAAACTACTTTGTCATAGGATTCTGAATACTGAGCACACAAAAACAAAACTTAGCTAGAGATTTGGGAGGGTTCAGATATCTTAACAGCTATTCTCTTCTGCTGAATTACTAGAACCAAAGAAGCTCACATTACTGTGGGGAACGTTGGACCATTCACTTATGCAATCAACAAATATTTATAGAGCAATTACTATATCCTGTGGGACAGGAACTGCCTAGGCTCTGGGGGTTATAGTAATGAACAGCGCGGAAAAAACTCTTGCCTTCATGAAGCTTATACAGGCCTTTCACAAATTAGCTTCACAAAGGGGACAGCTGGAGTGGAATCTGAGGGGACAAACATTAGCTCCTATACATTTATAGAGCATTACCAAACTGACGAAGCACTTTCATGTAGTATACATGTACAACTTCTTTGAGGCAAATTTTCTACATGCATCTTAAAAGTTTAAAACTTAGATACTATAATCTATCAACAATTATTTGGGTCTCTTAATAGAAGACTTTAACTGTTTTCCAATTACATCAGTTTGAACAATGAACCCAAAGAGAATGTTAGATGGCTTAGAAGAGGAATGGGGAACCAGGAAATTTGGGGCAAAGTCTTGGCTTTAGCTCTAGCTGTTTGTGTTACTCTGCACAAGTAACACAATTTACCTGGCTCCCTCTTTCATCATCTTAAAATAAGAAGTCGGGAAAGGCACTATAAAGTCTCTTAGTTTCCAGACCTAGAGATATACAACAATGTTGACTTCCCTTTATAGGAATACAGAGTGTGGGTGAGAAGGAAAAGAATCAGGAAGTAAAAGAAGGTTTATGGATAGACAAGATTAAAAAACCCTATTTATAACTCCCCCCTCTTCCTGTTTGTGGAGGCCCAGACAGGTAGACCCTGCCAATAGATCACCCAGGCTCAAAACTCATTCTAAGAAGGCCTCACCTGGAGAGTTACTGTGCCTAAAGGTAAAAGACGAGAGCAAAATTGCATCCATAAGAGACTGTCAAGAATTCAAATATGGAGAAGGATGTTGAAACATGTTCTCAAAATAACAAGGGCTTAGCAATTCCAGAATTTCCCCCTCCCCCAGCCCCTGGAAACCGCTATTCTATGCTTAGCTTCTATTAGTTTGACTGTTTTCGATACCTCATATAACTGTAATCATGCATTAGTTGTCCTTCTGTGATTGGCTTATTTCACTTACCATAATGTTCTCAAGGTTCACACATGTTGCTGCATATTGTTGGATTTTCTTCTTTTTTAAGATTGAATTATATTCCACTGACATGTCTAGAGATAATACTATATTGTACACTTAAAAATCTGTTGAGAGGGTAGATCTCACATTAAGCATTCTTACCAAAATGACTTTTTAAAGGAAAAAAATTTACAAGGCCTTAAAGGAGATATTAGAAGCTACGTATGGGGGGAAATTAACGAAAAATGGAAGTGAACAAATGTGGGATCCAGGAGGCTAGGCTGAGCAGATTCAGCAGTATTTTGAATTGATATTTCAAATCCATTTACCAGCTTGGGGCATGGTTTTTTTTTGTTTGTTTGTTTTTTGCGGTACACGGGCCTCTCACTGCTGTGGCCTCTCCTGCTGCGGAGCACAGGCTCCGGACGCGCAGGCTCAGCGGCCATGGCTCATGGGCCCAGCCGCTCCGCGGCACGTGGGACCCTCCCGGACCAGGGCACGAACCCGCGTCCCCTGCATTGGCAGGCGGACTCTCAACCACTGCGCCACCAGGGAAGCCGGGGCATGTTTTTATAAATGATAAAAATGGAAGCGTTAGTGTAGTCAGTGTTTCACTGGAACATTTTAATACTATGACTCATATTCAGTTTTCAATAGCACAACTTTCAATAAGTACACAGAGAAATTTTCTACTGAATTCAGAAAGGAAATTAATTTATGTTGGGTATATAATAGGCGTGCCTCCCCCCAGAATGGTATAAAAACAATAACAATATGCAAAATGTTTAGAAATTATGTTAGATAAATAAAAAAGGCATCACATTACATAGATTAAATAAAAATATTTGCTATTTGATAGCAAGTAAAGTTGAATCTACTGATGATATTTTTGCCTATGGTAGGACTGTAGTAGAGAAGGATACGCGTATTCTTTAAAATGTTTACAGAGGCTTTGCCTACACATCTAAAGTTATTTTACAAGGCATTAAATTCAGTCAACCAGTAAATATTTTGTAATTCTTCTATAAATTGTTTTGCTGAATCATGCACAAGTCCCCCCAGATTTAGTGTTTGTTGTTGATTTTTAAATAGAACTTTCCAAATTACACACTAAGAGAGAAGGACCTCATTTTGCTGGACTTATACCATTAGTCGGTAGTTGACTTAAAATATTAGAATTAGATATTTAGTTTCTACCTTTTACTTACCTGGTTAATAGACAGCCCACCTTTTAGGTTCTGTATGAGAATGGCAGATTGTCCTCCAATTATAATAGGGTAGAATTCATGATTCTACTTTATATGTATTTTATACATAATAGCTCAGTGTTATGTGTGTGTGTGCAGGTATATGTGTGCAAGTGTGTTTCTTTTGGAGAGGGGGCAGATTGTTGTGGAGGATGAAAACACTTAAGTCCCCATGTGTGAACCTGCAGGCTGCTAGAAGCAGGAGGCAGTGACAGAGAGTCTGATCTACCAAAGAAGTGTATCTGACATTTTTGGAAGTGGATTAGCTCTTACCTTAAAATTTTCAGAAAATAGTTTTAACATCATTTTATATTTGGTAAGTGAATAGAAGGTATCATTTTCACAATGAAAATTAGGAGAAATATTTAACAAAGATGTTTGAGAATTACTAAGCAGTCTGCTAAAATTACTCTGGATTAATAGATTCAAAAATCAAACATTATATAACATTTCTCGTAGCTTTTCCTCTATGTCACTGTAAAGACTTTTCTTTGTCATTTGTCTTGGTTAAGATTGCTTATTCTTCTATTCTCCATCTCTCTTCCACCCTATTAGCAAGTAGAACCGGATGAAAGTTGTACTGGGCAAAGTAAACCATCAGTCTGCTAAGAAAACAAGTCCTCACCTACCTCACAGCACAGAGGAAAAAAGCAAAACCATGGATTCAGAAAGACCTGAGTGAATATCACAAATCCACAACCACAACTTAATTGTGCTACCCTGGATAAGTTACTGTTTATACATTTGTAATTTCATATTAAAATAAATTTGATAACTAAATTGAAGGTGATTTGAGGATTCATGAGAAAACTATTTGAAAAGAAGTATGCAGAAGCTCAGTTTCTTTGAAGCTTAAAAAAGCATATTTGTAATATTAGTAACAACAATAATAGTAATAGTGTTATTTTAATAGAATAGTGATAATAATAGAAATAGTAATAACAATTGTTATCCGTAGCTGAAGTCGCCTTTAGCAAAACCTATTTTGGTATGAAAAAAACCCCATAAGAATAAGACAGTTAATTGTAAAAATATGAAGTAAATATATATTCCTTATTTATGAGGAAGGCCTCAACAAGCAAAGTAATCTAAACTGAGGTGCATCAAAATAAACTGTTAAGTATTCACTTCAGTAATATAATCCGGTTCATTATCATAAGCAGAACCAGGCCGAGTTACAATTTTTTTCCTAAATCTTATTTTCTTTATTACCAAATATTTGTGTTTGTTTGCTCTTGGGAGGTGTGTGTGTGTGTTTGCGTGTAAGAGACAAACTCAGGACTGAGTTTTCCTTCATAGTAGAGAAAAGTATTTGGAAAAGAATGTTAGAGTGCTTCAAGAACAAAACTCTCACGCCTCACACATACTTAAGATAAACTTGCCTGTCTTTGAGATAATGTAAGGTGTCTCCTCCAACAGATGATAAGATCTGCAAAAACAAAGAACAGTTTTCTTCTTGTTTCATTTTGTTGTTGTTTGTTGTCACTTAGCACCCACCACTTAGCACAATGCCTGATACAGGAATTTGTTATATCTGGTGAATAAATAGATGAGATAATTTCAAATGAGTGAATATCCACTAGAGCACCCACCTATGTAAATAGATGTTGTCATTTACATTCATCTTGGGGACAGAACTGAGTTGTTCCCCAGCGCGTGGAAGGAAGTTCTCTCATCTCTGGCGCTAGGAGAAAGTTGGATAAAAGACATGACAAGACATGACATGAAAACTGAGGCTTCTTATTGGGAATTAGCTTGCCTTCAGCTCAGTGAAGCAGCAGGGCTTTGGAAGGTACTCTGAGGGTGGATTTGGTTTTTATTTCTTAAGTATATCTATTTATAGTAGCAAAATGTTCAACTAATTAATGACTTTGTTTCATAGTCTGATATATACACCAGACTGTATAATTACATATAGTTATATGTAGTATACATATTTATATACATAGTTATATATTTATTTATGCTTTAACATTATTACCCAAAGAATTTTTAAATACTACAGCCTTGAACTAGCGGCAGTTAACCTGGAGGCACAAGATTTTAGGTGATTTTCCAAGAGTCAGCTCGGAGTAGAATGACCAGTTGGAGAGACAAGTGAAATATAGGATAAAATAGTAGAGTGCATACATGTTTTTTGAGGGGAAATCTCAGACACTGCTCTAGAAGAGGGACCTGGTAGAATCAGAAAGGATTGGAGCTTGAATTTATTGAAATTTAGGTATGAAAGGAAATGTCACCTTATTTCTAAATAAAAATTGGTGAGAAAGTAGATACATTCATGATCTATATGACATCCCTAGGAAAACATTGTCTGGCATGTGGCAAATCCTCCTAAGGTAATATTGTTACCATTATTATTTTTGTAATTGTTACTGTGATTGAGGGTGTGCCTAACCAAACAGTACATAGAGAAGCATTTATTGAATGCCCTGTACTTTTGTAGATGTGATGGGTGATACCAAAACTTGATAACACCTGCAGTAAGAAATGCAAATTCACCTCTTCAGATAAAGCGTTTTCAGAAAAGATCTAACCAACAAAGAAAAAACTGTAAAATTTATTTAGTACAAATTTATTTAGTACTAAATGCTAGGAAGCTCATTCAGTTTCACTTAGTGCTTTGAGTCCTGTCTGAAAGAAGTGGTCATGAGCTCCCAGAGAGAAGTCATCTTCTCTCTAGTTGAGGCTATGACAAAGATCAAAAGATTTCTTGTAGTAGTTTTGCTGCCCACAGAACCTAAGAGTTTAATGGAGACTTAAAGAGTGACAAATTAGAGGCAGGACATGGTTTTCAGGTCTTACTTTTTTTGCCAAAGAAAACAAATGTCATTTTCCTTTTTTTTTTTTTTTAACAGAGACACAAGCAATTGTAAGGAAACTGTCAAGAGATCCAGATAGTGAAAATTCATGGGAAAAATGAGGTATCTTTTTCAAGGCCCAAGAGTTGAGAATAAATGTGGTTATTCAATGTGTAGGGTGTTTTAAGTAGGAAATGGGCTAACGATTTCCTTTTGAGTAACCCTCTCTATTGCTGTTTGTCTGAAGCAGAAATGTTCAGAGAGGCCAAATGTGTGTTCATGTGCTGCGTGGAAATGACAACACAGGAGACAATATTTTGGCCAATAAATTCAAGCCAAAACAATTTTTGCATGAATTATGCAAAGAGAATATAAATCTCCTCTTTTCCTTATATGTTGGGCCAGCATTCCTTGAACAGAAATATTTTATATCTTTCCTTTGGATCATAAGACTTGTTAATGGAAAGGCAGGAAGGACACTGGAGATATAAAGCTTTAAATCATTGTTTCTGAAGATATAATCAAAGATTGGTTAAGTGGTTTTTCTGAAGTCTCATTTATGCTTATTACCATCCCAGTATAAAAAGGAAAATGAATTGACTTTCTTAAGGAAGGTTTTAAGAACAGCAAACCTTAAAACTGTAAGCTTTAGTTTATACGTTTCCAAATGTAAAAAGTATTTGTCTCTGGTACCTAACAGGTGCTTATTAAAAATGCTTACTGTAAGCTAAGGAAAACAAGTTGTATGGAACTAGAAATTGAAAAAGTGAACTTAAGTATAAACCTTGCACTCTTAAGTTATTAAGGGGTGGGAAAAATTTCAAAGGTAACTCAAGTTAGAAATTTGTATAAGCAATCTAAAGGAGAATAGTAAGCTTCTCCTTCTGATTTAATAACTATATAAAACCTGAACATGAAGGGTTTATTTAAATAGCTAATACATGGAAAGTACACAATAAAAATAAGAGGTTAATACAA
This sequence comes from Delphinus delphis, assembly GCF_949987515.2. Lineage (NCBI taxonomy): Eukaryota > Metazoa > Chordata > Mammalia > Artiodactyla > Delphinidae > Delphinus > Delphinus delphis. The sequence continues at coordinate 63,537,530 of NC_082699.1, forward strand.
ACGTTAAGAAAAGTATAGTTTACAATAGGGTAAAGAGAGAAAACAGAGTAGATTATTCATGTATTTATTCATTCACCAAATATATCTTGGCACCTACTGAGTACTTAAAACTATCATAGGTTCTAGGGACCAAACAGTGTGCCAAAATGAAGGGAGAAAAAAATGAAATTAATCTCTAGGGGAAATAAGCTTTCATAGACTCTTCCACATCTACCCAGGACCCCAACTGTGGAATAAAACCTGATGAATACAAGAAGATGTGTTGTATAAAGGCAGTCTGCCCTTCTCTTTCATTTAATTAATTAATTTATTTATTTATTTAGGTCACACCACGTGGCTTGTGGGATCTTAGTTCCCCGACCAGGGACTGAACTCGTGCCCTTGGCAGTGAAAGCACTGAATCCTAACCGCTCCCACCAGGGAATTCCTGCCTTCTCTTTTAAACTTGTGACCTACTGGGTATATTTTATTTGCAGGTTTTAGGGTTCTGTGATGTTAAGGATCTCAGAAGAAATGATAAATCAAAGCAAAAATCTGGACAAGATGCAAAGGACAAGTGCTGTTTTCTCTTGGCCTAATGCATTGCAAGTACACTACCAGTGGTCTTTGACATATTTCTGTCAATTCAGAGAACACAACTATCATAGAAAAAAACACTATTATGTAATCTTCATAGCTACCAAATATACTCCGTATTACCTTATGGTTACAGGATTCTTGATGTTCTTCTACTGTAATGTTGATTTTATTGTTACCAGATGCTTGGCCATGTGCCTTGGGTTACCCAGGTTCACTGGTCCAACAAACAAAACAAAATTGGAATCACATTGAGTACATACATCTGATGAAATAACGATATGTAAGAGAAATAAGAAGAAGAGTTCCAAATGGAAAAAAGAATTGAAGTACTGTCTTATGAGGGTAGGAACATGAATGCCAAGAACCTTTAAGAACTGAACTCAGCATTCTCAAAAAGGCTTTAATGTGTGAGCAAATTCCAGTGGCTACCAGGACAAAATGTACTTGTATGTTTCACACAGCTTTGTTTTAAGGGACTTGGAGGACTGACTGTGTAAGTGATGAAATGCACATTCCCCTCATGTCCTAAAACCCATCACAGGGATATTTGTCAAAGCCTGTCTGCATAAAATCCAATTTGTAATACATTTTAATATTTACATTAGATTGATCTTGTCAGATGTTTTTTAGTTAATCCCTGTATTCAATAAATCATGCTGAAGAACTTACCTTAGAGCACAGACTTCCCTGTGGCTCAAATAAAAAATAGCTGTGTGTTTAGTAACTTAAGGGAACGTTCAGGCAATCAAACTGAACTTGACCACACAGCTTCCCACCTTTTCTGGTTCCTACATACTAGCATTACTGACTGTTCTTCAATTAGCCCCTTAAGTTCCTACCTCCTGAAAGATGACAGATAGGAGCATCAGTGACATATATGGGATAATGAAAAAGAATGTGTCACTTGGACCAGAAAACCATAGGTAGAGTAATAGCTCTGCCATTGATGAGGTGTAGGACCTTGGGAACCCACTACCTCTTTATGAGTTTCAGCTTCATTATTTTTATCTATGAAAAGGGGATTATAATACATTCCTTGTCTATCTAATAAGGTAGGCGTGATGACTGAATGAGAACATGTGTGGAAAAGCTTTGTAAATTAGCAAGTGCCTTACCTTTGCAAACTATTTGCAATGTGTGAAAATAACATTGCATTTTGAAACTTGAAACGTTAGTACGTTTGACAGTGCGTAATCGATACTTCAATAAATATTTTGGAGACATTTGAACAAATCTTGTCATATACTTCAATTTATTTTCAATTCCAGATGACTTGAGAGAACTCTGACTCCTTGTTGTTAAATGCCCATGTAATTGTACCTTCAGATAACACCAGGGGCTCAGAACAAGTGTTAAGCCACTCTGTGTTTCCACTGAGATGTATTTCTGCGGAATACAATTTATAACAAAAGCCAGAACTATGGCCTTTGAATTCCTGATTACAGAGACCATTTTCCCCACCAGAACATAGAAAGGTGTTTAATCACTTTTTTGGTGGTAAAAAACCACATAACATTAAATATACCATTTTTAAGCATACAGTTCAGTAGTGTTAAATATATTCTCATTGTGAAACAGATCTCTATAACTTTTTCGTCTTGTAAAACTGAACTCTATAACCACTAAGCACTAATTTCCCCTCCCCCCACCTCTTAGCAATCGCCTTTCTACTTTGTTTCTATGATTTTGACAACTTTAGATACTTCGTATGCATGGACTCATATAGTATTTGTTCTTTTGTGACTGGCTTATTGTGCTTGGCATAACGTCCTCACCATGTTGTAGCATGTGACAAGATTTCTTTCTTTTTTAAGGCTGCATAATATATCATTGTACATATATAGCACATTTTTTTTATCCATCTGTCTGTCGATGGACATTTGGGTCGCTGCCACCTCTTGGCTATTGTAAACAATGCTGCAGTGAACTTGGGTGTACAAATATCTCTTCAAGATCCTACTTTAAATTCATTTGAATACATACTAGAGGCAGGATTGTTGGATCATAGGGTAATTATATTTTTAATTTTTTGAGAAACCACCATGTTGCTTTCCAAAAAAGTTACACTACTTCATATTCTCACCAACAGGGCACAAAAGTTCCAATTTTTCCACATCCTTGCCAACATTTGTTATTTTCTGTTTTTTTTTTTTTGAAAGTGACCATCCTAATGGGTGTGAGGTGATATCTCATTGTATCTTTGACTTTCATTTCTCTTATGATTAGTAAAGTTGAAACTTTTTTCATATATGTGTTGGTCATTTGGATATCTTCTTTGGAGAGCTGTCTATTCAAGTGCTTTGCTCATTTTATAACTAGGTTTTTTTGGTTTTTTTTGCTATTGAGTTTTATGAGTTCCTTGTGTATCTTAGATATTAACCCCTTATCAGATACATGACTTCTTATAAATATTTTCTCCCTTCCACAGGTTGTTTTTTCCCTCTATGTACAGAAGTTTTTAAGTTTGATATTGTTAAAATGTTCATGGCACCCGAAGTTATCTACAGATTCAACACAATCCATATCATAATTCCAAAGAAATTCTTTGCAGAAATTGAAAAAAAATATACTAAACATGCAAAAGAATGAAGTTGAACACTTACCTTACACCTTACACACAAAAAAACCCTCAACATGGATCAAAGACTTAAATCTATAAAATCCCCAGAAAAAAGCATAAAGGAAAAAGTGTAGGACATTGAAGTTGGTAATGACTTTTTGGATAAGACACCAAAAGCACAGGCAACAAAAGCAAAAATTGACAAGTGGCACTACATCAAACTAATACACACTTTAAATTAAAAGTACAATGTAATAAAAATTATGGTATGAAATCTCACAATATATCAAATAACCACAGTAGAAGGCACTCTAAATTATATAGGGACCTGTTGGCAAGGCACTGGGGAAAATGTTGGCATTAGTTAAGTGAAATGGAAGGAGTGGACATAGCCTGAACCCCTGTGTCATGGTTTAGAGACCCGAGATCATATGACCCAAGTAAGAAGGTTTAAGTAGTCATCCCTTGGTATCTGAGGGGGATTATCTCCAGGACCCCTACAGATACCAAAATCTGAGGATGCTCAAGTCCTTATATAGAATGGTGTATTATTTGCATATAGCCTACAAACATACTCTCATTACACTTTAAATCACCTCTAGACCTGAGAACCAGACTCCCACCCAGCCCTACATTAGGCCAATTACCATGGATGCAGACCTTCAACCAACCCTAGCACCAGGCTGCTCCTACAGCCCCAGGTTTCTTGCCTACCCCAGTGCCAGGATGGTCTCATTGACCTAGACTTCAGTTAGTTCCTACGGACACAGGCCCTCAGCCAACTCTATCACCAGGCCAAACCCCTGTGGTCCCAGCCTTGAAGCTTGCTCCTACAGACCAAGATTCCCAGGCTGCCCCAGCATCAGACTAGCCCCTGCACACCCAACTTCCAGGTAGCCCCTTGAGCCCCTAAGTTACAAGCCTCATTTTAACATCTGTAAAAGAAAGCACAGAACCTTCTTCTTACATAATCTGGTTGTGTAACCAGCTACTAGATCTAAAGATTTTTAGAACGATGTTTGGAGCTGGTAAGTGTTCAATAAAAGCTGGCTATTACCATTAATTTATCCTAAATATTTATTTTTCAAATTTAAAGATTTACAGATGCAGGATTATGATTTATAAAGAAATACATGTCCACCTTGTTTTTATTGCTGTCGGAGATTTGATAGCTCACTGCAATTTCCTTATAAGAATAGTAAGACTCTTACTCTCTGGAGTGTGAGATTCCTTGGCCCAGAGGTGAAGTAACAGAACTTGGTACAATATATGAATGCCGAGGCTCTTAGAAGTTGTGAACCATATTATCGAGAGGAAAATGTCTGGGCCATGGATCTGTGCTGATTCACATAACTTGGAGGAGATAGGAGTGGCACATTCCCTGAATAACAAAGATGTGTGGCCACAAAGGTGACATTAACATGGATTATGTGGTGCAAGGATACCTGGGTACCAAACAGTTAGAAATTGGGCTTTGGGAACTTCAAGGAAAGTGGTAGTAGCCAGCTGGTATGGACAAAGTGGTGTCTGTGGGCAGCATAGAAATGGAACACCAATCCGCAGGCAGGCCACCAAAACTTTGACAATACCATTTCTGTGTCAGCAGAATGGATAGACAACCATAGAGCCCTTTCTCCCAAAATGTTCTGCATTGCATAATCTCCAGCATACATGTGTTTGCTATGAATCAGAATCATAGTGAGAGTTTGGGTCTCCAATGAATGGACGAAATACAATGTCCTGCCAACCTTGAGAGAGATTTGTTTTGATAAAGCAAAATAATGTGATTTGTTTTGAATCTGAGAATTGTGGAGTATAATTATCCCATTATATTAACTACCAAAGGGCTCTAGAAAAATACTCTATTAGACCCAGACCAATGTCATGTTATAGAGCATGGCCTGCTTCACTTCACGTCTGTTCTTTATTGTGGTGATTGGGTAGATGAGTGGAAATGAAACTAATAATATCAAATGTTCTTTCCACAAACATCAAAAACAGAGATTCGATGAATTGGAAACATGCTAGGTCTAAGGTTATGCTTAATTAGAATGAAGGAAACCCTGGAGAATGAGAAAGACCCCCATACACATGAGTAACTTAAACATTAAATGGTCACATGTGAAAAAAATTGACAACACCAGAAACATGTTGTCATATTGCATCAGGAAAGTTTTACCAGTTAGACTTGACAGAGAAATCTAAAGATGACACAGTGCACTTTGAATGTGCAAAGTGGAAGCTGTTTGCAGAAAGTCAGCATGCCAGAGTGTGGCAGAGTTTGAATCCCAACTCTGCCATTTATTAGTTATGCATCTTTGGGTAAAACATTTTATCATATTCAGTGTCCATTTCTTCTGTAGTAAAAACTGGGATAATAATGGCCCATTGGGCAGAATTATTATTAAGAGTTACATGGTAAATTCACATAGGAAAGAAAGTCCCTCACTCAGTACATGGCACATTTTAGGAGCTCAGTTGGTTTGGTTCAGTTCAACTGAAAACATTCAAATCAGGAGTAAATTTTTTTAAATGTTGGTCAAACATCTGGTTACTTTGGTGTTATCTAGACATGCGGGGTTGTTTGAATGGTTTTTAAAGAAAAAAAAAATTCTTGACTTTTAATAAAGAAAGGGATCTCTAGCCTGTGAAATGAAACTTCATTGTGAAACAAATAAAATATTTGATATTGAAGACTGTTGCTCATAATTCACTTTGTGAAAATAGAAGAATATATATTCACACACATATATGTATCAATTTTTACATCGCTGTCAATTTACTGAAGCCAAATTTAGTTGAACAATCTTGAAAAAACAAGAGAAAATGATTATCAGAAAAAATAAATAGCAAAAAAAAAACCCAGTGGAATATTCAAAGTGCTAAAAAAAGACTGTCAACCTAGAATTCTATACCCAGTATAATTATTTCTAGATCTATATCTGTACCTGTATATCTATGAATATATATTCATGAATAGTTTCCTTCTTTTAATTTGTAACTGCATAAAGCAAAACATATAACACAATTTTGGTTGTTTATTTTATACATAATGTAACATATATGAATATAATAACATGAAAGATAGTGGGGTAAATGGAACTCTACTTTGCAGGGCTCCTAATTAACACCTGTAGTAATGCAATATTAAATCTAATTAGGTTTTGATAATTTAAATATATTATAATTCCTAGAGCAAGCTTTAAAAATAATTCAAAGAGACAAACCTATAAAGCAATAAAGGAAATGAAATAGAATCCAAAAAATTGTTCCACACAAATTTTTTTCCAATACCAAACAGGAAGTAAAGGAAGAACAAAGGAAAGAAACTTATTACACAGATAGTAGCAATGTAGTAAGTGGCAGACCTAAATCCCCCAATTAAAGGAATTACTTTAAATTTAAATAGATCAAAATAGATCAAAAGCAAAGGCTGCCAAAATAAATGTAAAAGGAGACAAAACTATATATACTTTTAAAAATTCACTTTAAGTACAAAGATACAAAGAGTGTGAAGGTAAAAGAATGAGAAAATGCAAACGAAAATATCAGAAGGCTAGAGTGGCTATATTGATGTTAAATTATACAGCCTTCAAGACAGGCTTATTTATTTAGAGATAAAAAGAGAAAATTCATAATGATATAAAAGATCAATACATCAGGAAGCTATAGCACCTAATAACAGAGCTTCAAAATACATGAAGCAAAAACTGACAGAACAAATGACAGAAACACAGGTATCTTGTTATAAGAAGTATGAGATTAAAGAGCATGTGATGAGTAGGAGGTAAGTATGGAGAAGTGGGTACAAATGTAAGTGTCACCATCAGGATTTCTGTGTTACCATCATTTTCACTGTGAAAATGATTTGATAATGAACTCTGAGGGTCATTCATTCATTCATTCATTTAATAAATATTTTTTGAGCATTTATGTTTAGGACAATAAAGTTAGGGTGGTTATGTAGTGGGGAATAAAATAGACATAACCTGCCACCATAGAACTTGGTGTTTCTTTTGGCCAAAAGCTGATTTACATAATAATCTTTTTTCAGGAAGAGGAATTCAAGTTGTCCTAGCCAAAACAGAGGAGGAAAACAGAGAAGAAATGGAGAGACTGATGACCAGACAGGATGAGACCCTGAGCAATCACAAATAAGAAGAAGGAAGAAGGCTGGATTAAATATGCTAAAGGAGGGCTTGTGGCGCAGTGGTTGAGAGTCTGCCTGCCGATGCAGGGGACACAGGTTCGTGCCCCAGTCTGGGAAGATCCCACATGCTGAGGAGCGGCTGGGCCCGTGAGACATGGCCGCTGAGCCTGCGCATCCGGAGCCTGTGTTCCACAGCGGGAGAGGCCACAGCAGTGAGAGGCCCGCGTACCAAAAAAAAAAAAAATATATATATATCTATATATATGCTAGAGAACAGGGAGCAGGATAAACACAAATGGGATATAATCTTCTTTGGTGAGGAAATGACAATAGGATCAAGAAGACATGTGAGAGACCATAGAGCTGTAAATGTGGTTGGTGTAATATGAATTCATAAGAGGCTATAAAGAAGAGTGAAATTCACAAGAGAAAATAAAATATATATTATGAAATTAATAGGAGAAAATTAAACATATAAATACAAATATATATATATGTGTATATATGTATATATAAGTAAAATAGATACGTTTCAGAAACAGGCAAAGTTTTGAGTACTGTTTGGAAAAGTAATAGAAAGCAAGAAGGCTTTTCTTGGCAACTGTGATTAAGTTTAGGGAAGAGCATTACAAAGCAAAGCCATGTGAAATTTGAGTAGAGATCTTCCAAGGGAAAATGATAGCAGATATTCTCTGCAGTGGCTGAGGGAACACAACAGGAAGTAATGCGAAATAAGGTTGGAGGAGAGAAAGGGCTAGGAAAGAGCACCTGATGAATGCTGGACAAGCAGGTTTTAAGTGGAAGATAGAAATATGAGCAACAGAATAATGCAAGTAAAAGTGATGCTAGAGAAAAATTATCCTTGCTGCTGTGTCACAGATTTAGAAATGAATTATTATAACAATAAAAGTTGATCAAATAACATTTTTGGATGAGGGACTTTGGTGGATAATTTCCTCACCCTTGCAATATGTTTTCATAGTGAGGGAACATCTATTATTGCAATGTTCTGGTCTCCTTATTTACATTTTTCCATGGAAAAGGAGATGAATTATTTGATTAGTGAAGTTTATAAAAGGTACTGAGCATGCATGACTGAATTCCCTTTTCCCTTTGGTATTCAAATTCTTATAAGAAGCCCCAGCTCATCTCTGACCTTCCATGACATATGTTTATGAGAGTAGACTTCTAGGAAGGAATTCGTGTGGGTGGGTATATATTTAAATTTGGCTATAATATTAGACAAGCTACTGTTACCATACTCCATCTGCTTGACCTCTGTGTTTCTCAATATTTTTGAGCTTCGATGGGGAATAGGATCATAATTTACTATCTCCATCAAGCCCTAGGATAAAAGAACTAAAAATGAAATACAGGCTATTTCTTAAAATACTCCTATTTTAGCTACAGTCTTGAATGTCTAATTATTAATTGGCAATACTCTGGAAAGACGTTAGGATTACTTACATAAATTTGGGATTCATTGCTTATTTTATTCATCCATTTTTTTCTCTTTAGGGAGTCATCATGTTCTAATGGAGGCATATAAATTGTCTGGTGAAGAAATGAACAAAAAGTTGCAAAATAAAAAAAATTGGGAATTCACTATGCTAAGATAATATTTAGAGCTATGAGTGATTCCATTGTCCAGAAAAAAAGAGTGGAAAGATAAGAGGACCAAGAGAAGAACTTTGTGATTGAAGTCATGGACTGTGGAGAAGGGAGTGAAGACAGGAAGTGTGTATCCATAGAATGGAAGAAAAGTGGGGTGCAAAGGACATGAGTGGTACTAAGGAAGTAAGAGAAATGGAAGAAAAGATAAATAGGTTAGAAAAAGTAATCTAGGCATTCGCATATTTAAGTGTAGACTAAGAGTGACCCTTAGGTCACAGATACGGAAACAGAAGTAGTCACTGGAGTAGAGTGATGGTGACAACCACTGTTACTGCATTGATGAGTTATCTCAATTACATCCTAGTAATTCAAGATGATGGCAAGGTTTTGTGTGAAGTGGTTAGATTTTAGCTATATTTAGCTATGTTCTTAAAGAACGATTAACAGTCACCATACCTGAATTGAGTTTTTGCTAAATGCCAAACACTATTCTAAGGCACTCTTGAGTCAACAATAAACCAGGCTGACAAGGTTCCTGATTTCCTTAAGCTTATATTTTAAAGGAAGAATGAAATATTTTGTGAATAAACAAGAAAAAATGTCACACAGTGGTAAGTTCCAAGCAGAAAGTTTAAAAAGAATGATGTGATGCAGTGCGACAGTCTGGCTTCTTTAATGGGTACTTAGAGAGGCCTCTGTGTATGTAAGGAGGTCCCTTAGGTTGATAAAAGATAGTGATGGGTTGGACAGAGTGTGGCATGAGCCATAACAGAAGATGGGCTCTGGTCCTCCAGTGCCAGGCATCATTCCACGAAAAATGGTTCTGCCCTTCCCTTCTGAGAAAGCAACCAGCAAAAGCTTCTTAATTTGGTCTTGCTTAGTCGTGAGCAAGTTTATATACATACCATTACGTTCCCTACAGAGTGGAACTAGATGATCAAATACATTTAAATCAGGAAGAGGAATAATTACTCAATCTCTTTGGAATACTAGGTGCCTACATCATAGCAGGTTTTATACTGTAGCTCAAGTTGGGCATATTTTCCATTAACTTTAAGAAATGAGGAAATTGAATCCTTGAAAAAAAATGAGTCATTTAAGGCTTCATGTTGATTCTGGGGCTCAGCCCAGGGCAAGGCTAAGCTTTCTGATTCTAGTGTAAAGCATTGGAATAGTCAAACTCCCCTAAGCTGAAGTGACACTGTTGGCTAATTTTGTATTATGTATTGAATGCCTATATTGTAGTGGCCACTGGATGGCTTGACAAAGAGAAATTAGACAAGCTGTTAGAATATCCAATGGCTGACTAACCCCTAAAATAGATTCAAGGAAAACAATGTCAAATACTCAGAAATACACAATTTGGACTACATTTTAAAGGCATATTGTGGGCACATCTCGGAGAACCAAAATGGCAGCTCATCAAAAGCATACTTATTTGGGCTTTAGCCACAGAGAAAATCTGGAATCCAAAGGCAATGACTCTAAGCACATATGGGTTTGTTTGCTTCCTTCTTTCAAACCCTCTCTGCCTTCTGCTTAGTTATCAAAGGTAGCCTCCACCAGCACAATCAGAGTTGAAAATACAGACTTATAAAAGAGGGAAACATCCGAATCATGTTTCTCAGATTATTTACAGGTAGTAAAACCAAAGACTATCGCCATTTCACCAAAGGCAATAAGTGCTTCAGCAAAATTTGTGATCTCTGCTAAGAAAGTGGCTTAATTGTTAATAATCTGAAAGGCTGGCAGAGACTTAGATAATGATAGAAAGCATGGACTCTTGATGTTTGTTTTTACAGATTACAAAGGGGGCTTGAAATCATTGTATAAGGGTTTTGATGTGTTTGAAACCAAAAAAAAAAAAAAAAAGCAGGAAATTGGGTATTATGAAGAGTCCTTCGCTGTTGAACACAAAAGGGTGAGAGATTTAAGTAGAAGATATTTCACTTGACTCAGAGAAGGCATCTGATAACCCTCAATAAGAGGAAGGGAGTGGGGAAAGAAACTGTTCAGCAAATGTATATAAACACACAATATATTGTGTGTTTATTTGAGGTTCCATAATAAACAAAAACAAATTAGACTTGATCTGTGCCCTTGAGAGCTTATAGCCCAAAGAGAAAGGCAGACCCATAAGGAGATATTTCGAATAAAAGATGGACATGCGTATAATAGAGGATTGTTGAGGTTGTTAATGGAACACAGAGGGGTCACGTAAACTTAACACAGAGAAGTCAGGGAAGATTTCCTTAGGAAGCTATGTATTGATATTAGCTAGAGTTTGTTAATTTTTCCTCAAATTGGTTTTTTTTAAATTAATTTTTATCGGAGTATAGTTGATTTACAATGTTGTGTTAGTTTCAGGTGTACAGCAAAGTGGATCAGTTATACATATACATATGTCTGCTCTTTTTTAGATTCTTTTCCCATATAGGTCATTACAGAGTATTGAGTAGAGTTCCCTGTGCTATACAGTAGGTTCTTATTAGTTACCTATTTTATATATAGTAGTGTATATATGTCAATCCCAATCTCCCAATTTATTCCTCCCCTATCTTTTCCCCTTTGGTAACCACAAGTTTGTTTTCTACATCTGTGACTCTATTTCTGTTTTGTAAATAAGTTCATTTGTACCATTTTTTTTTTTTTTTTTTTTTTTTTTTTGTGGTACGCAGGCCTCTCACTTTTGTGGCCTCTCCCGTTGCAGAACACAGGCTCCGGACGTGCAGGCTCAGTGGCCATGGCTCACGGGCCCAGCGGCTCTGCGGCATGTGGGATCTTCCCGGACCGGGGCATGAACCCGTGTCCCCTGCATCAGCAGGCAGACTCTCAACCACTGTGCCACCAGGGAAGCCCTGACTATTATTTTTAGATTCCACATATAAGTGATATCATATGATATCTGTCTTTCTCTGTCTGACTTCACTTAGTATGACAATCTCCAGGTCCATCCAGGTTGCTGCAAATGGCATTATTTCATTCTTTTTTATGGCTGAGTAATATTCCATTGTATATATGTACCACATCTTTACCCATTCATCCATTTATAGACATTTAGGTGCTTCCATGTCCTGGCTATTGTAAATAGTGCTGCAATGAACATTGGAGTGCATGTATCTTTTCCAATTATGGTTTTCTCCAGGTATATACTTAGGAGTGGGATTGCTGGATCATATGGTAGCTCTATTCTTGGTTTTTTAAAGAACCTGCATACTGTTCTCCATCGTGGCTGTACCAATTTACCACACCTTCTCCAGCATTTATTTTTTGTAGATTTTTTTATTATGGCCATTCTGACTGGTGTGAGATGATACCTCATTGTAGTTTTGATTTGCATTTCTCTAATAATTAGTGATGTTGAGCATCTTTTCATGTGCTTTTTGGCCATCTGTATGTCTTCTTTGGAGACATGTCTATTTAGATCTTCTGCCCACTTTTTGATTGGGTTGTTTGCTTTATAAAGTAAGTTAAAATGAAATCATAGCATCAATGAATGTTTAGAATAGGAAAGAATCTTCAAAATCACGTATTGTTCCCAGACTCAGAGAGGTTTAATTCATGAGCCCAAGAGTCAATGACAATGGCCAAAATAAATTGAGCTATTACGTGGCATGTGAAGTTCCAAACACATTTTCACAGGTCCCCCAAGGGTAACCAAGCTAACTGCTTAGTAATGTACTTTGTTTGATTAAATTTCATTAATACTATTATGAAAAGTCAGTGAAGCTAGTGAGGAGAGAATTATTTTCCCCCCAAAGGGTGTGCTTTCGATGTTTAATAGGGCAATTTGACTATGCTTAAAATGTAAAATTGTCTTTCTTTTCCCCCCAAGAATGTCCCTAACTGCAGCTGTCAAAACTGACTTCATTCAACCTCGTTTATTTAAATGTCTACTGAGCTCCCCAAGCCTCTCAGTCAACAAATAAATTTGGGGCACAGCAAAGCTTTCCTCAAATGATTTTTAGTATAGGAAGAAAGGAAAGCTTTGCATATTAGCTCAGAAACAATTGAAAATAGACATATAAGTACATATGTATTCTCCATATATTAGTTCTCAGAGGGTTGTGCCAAACTATTTAGTACTCACATTCCAGAACATACTTGGTATCTGCCCCCTTCTTATAGGAATAAAGGATTCCTTCAACTCAAATGCTCAGGTCCAGCAGTCTGTGGAAGATGTGTGCTTATATGCACACGTAGCCCACTTTGACATTAAAGGTACATTTTTGAGTTTTTAGCTGGTTTTTGACTTTTGAAACAATTAAAGAAAAATCCTCTTTTTTCAGACATTGTATTGGTTTCATACTGGTGCCATAATGAATTACCAAAAACTTAATGGCTTAAATCAATACAAATTTTTATCTTATAGTTCTGGACATCAGAAATCTGAAATGAGTCTTACAGGGTTAAAATCAAGGTGTCAGAATTCTGTTTATTCTGCAGGCTCCAGGACAGAAGCTGCTTGCTTTTCCCATCTTCCAACCTTCGTACCTTGGCTCATGGCCCTATATCACTCCAACCTCTGCTTCAATTGTCACGTGTCTGTCTCTGATTCTGACCCTCCTGCCTTCCTCTTTTAAAAACCCTTGTGATTACACTGAATCCACCCGGATAATCTGGGATAATCCCCTCATTTCAGTATCCTTAAATTCATCACATTTGCAAAGTCATTTTTGCCACGAAAGAGAACATATTCACAGATTTTGAGTCTCAGAATGTGACCTTCTTTGGAGATCCATCATTCAGACTACCACAGACATCAAAAGCTAAGTAAGGGCAAAAAAGAAAAATAAATAACTTTCAAGAAAGTAATAATTTTGAAAGCAATGGCTTTCAAAGGACTTCTTCCGTTCCTTTTTTTTTCCAAAAAAAAAAAAAAAAAAAAAACGAAGACATCACAGTACCTTTACAACCAGCACAATATGAACACAATACAAAATAAATGTAAGATTTTAAGCTTCTTCCAGAAAGTAAATGAACTTTTGCCAAGTAAGTCATAGTTTCTAATTTCTGGTGTGGTTAAGGACAAACAAAAAGTTACTCGGCTATATGAGGAAACTAATATACACATAAAGAAGAGCTCATTTTAAAACACATTATCTGCCAAAATAAAATTGCAATTTTAACCTACCAACTTGAAATTACACAGAAATTTCAAAAGTAATTTAGAATTGTGAGCTGGAAGGGATTACAGGCAACGTAATACCCTAAATGTGCATGACAGATGCTTATTTGTGCCAGAGGTCAATGCTCAGTTATATTCTGTATGTCATCAGCTGAGCCAGACAAAGGGAGGATGCTACTGGGAGAGAAATGGATTGAAAGAGGAAGATCTGATATTAAGATACACACACAAAAAAGAGTGAAAATTAAATAAATTTTAAGAATCTCTAAAAGAAACCAAAGAGGAAGAGGAAGAAAAATGAAACAAAACAAATTACCAATAATTTGGGTCAATCTCTAAGTATATGAAAACAGGTAAGACACTGATACTTGTTGGGCATTCTACTATGCATTTGACACTAATCCTGCATTATTTAATTTAATTCTTTTGGAAGCCCTGTGGGGTAGACTTACTGATGCCCATTTTACAGGTGAGGATGCTAGAGAACAAAGATCTATTGATGGGATGAAGGTCACAAAGTAAATCTGGCAGCAGCCAAAGGAAAAAAAAAAAAAATCTAAATTGGGTCCTTTGCTTCCAATGCCCTTTTTAGCATGCTATTCCTGCTGCTTTAAATTTTCTGGAAAAAATGCTCTGTATTATGTTTTTTGTTTTTGTTTTTACATTAGAAGACACAACTAAGACATAGTATTTTTCTCAGTGTAACTAAAGTCAATATTTTTTTTAACTGTTGTTAGAAATGATATTGTGATGGGTAGATAGGGTACCTAATATGTTGAAAAAGCTAACTTTTGCCTATATTCTCAAAACAAACTCAAAACCTATTCAAGAGTAAAACACGTCAAAAATCCCTACCAAGTGCCCAACGCTGCTCTAGGAGTTTGAAATCCAATGATGAACAGGGCACGCAGAGCTCATGCCCATGTGGTGCTCACTGTTTAAGTGGAGAGGAAAGGCAACTGATGATATTAAAATTGAGAATAAGGGAAGATGAGTATTATGATAAGACAAGTTTGAGTTATGGTGGGTATGCAGAGCAAGGGCACCTAACTTAGTTTCTAAAGAATCAGGAATGGCTTCCCAGAAAAATTGGCATTTGTCCTGAGACTCAAGGGATACTTAGGAATTAGCTAGGAGTAAAGGTAAATGTTGGTTAGGGGATATTATCTAATTAAGCTTTATATTTCAAATTTTAGGTTCAGTGAGCACTTGATAAACTGATTTTAAGAAGGAAATTTAAAATGATGAGTACTATTCATGGTGGCAGTTAAGGTATATGATTAAAACCTGAAGCCGTGATAAAAGGAAATGCAAGTTCTCCCCCATATCTTTCTCAAATAGAACTGGATAGGGCCTGCTACAAGAAACTCTGAAAAAAATCACTTTTTAATGTTTAGTAGCATAAAAGAACTGTGAACTTTGAAACACTATAGACCTTAGGCTCAATAAGACGCTTTACTTCTTTTTAAATTTCCAGTGCATACCCAGCAATTCACCCACTGTTTAATTAGTGTCACTATGGCTCTATAAGGGTGTTGTCCACATGTTGCAAAGACGGAAACGTTCTGTAAATCTGCATTATCCAGTATGGTATCCAATGGCCACATGTGGCTATCGAACCCTCAAAAAGTGGCTAGTGTGACTGAAGAGCTACATTTTAATTTTTATTTAATTTTCAGAAATTTAACCAAAATCTAAACAGCACAGACCTATAACATGAGGGGATAATAGAACATATTATTTTCAAGAAGAATCTTAGGTGAAATAGTAAAAGCATTCAGATGACTATATAGTTCTATAGCTAATATATTCGATGTTGAGATCAAGGGAACTATCATGTTCTCTCACAATAGATATCAAAGTGTCAGAGTCAAGGACAGAACATTACCTGGGAGACAACATGTATGTAGTCCTGTGGCAATTTATGAGGCCTAACCCTTATCTAAGTGCCAGCAATGTACAGTTGTCTTGGATTAAGCTCTGTGTAGATCCTTAGCATCTGCAGATTTTTGACAAATGTTTCAATCTCTTTGAGTGTCAGTGCCCTAACCTGAAAAATGAGGATATTTAGTAACCACAAAGAAATAGCATGTGTTATCTGAGTAGTTCAGTAACTCTCCTTAAGAGAAAGGCGTTGATTTCCCTTTCCAGAAGCACCTAGCTCATTTGGAAGGAGAATAACTTGACCTTTGGGCCTTATTTCATATTGCAGATTCACTTACGAGTACTTTCTGACAAGTCAATGAAACCTGAATAGGAGCGACTATTAAGACGTAGACAGTGAGGAAAGAATAAGACAACAGGTTAATTTCAGACTCTCCCAAAGAGCCAAAATGGAGCAAGAACTGCATTTATCTATTACAAATCATGGCTGAAGTTAAGCCGCTTTTAATCCTTGGAACTACTCAGACTTTCCAAGGGGAGGAGAAGTTTTACCTAGAAAACTGTGTGTGGGGAAAACCCACACAGCTCTAGGTAAAACTTTGCAACTGTTTACAAGACAAAAAGGAACTCTCCATAGAAACCAAATATAAACAGCATATGTTATTAAACTCAAAACACATGAAAGAATAAAAGAAAGTCACGTATATTTTCTCAATGTGACAGAGTCTGAGGCAAGTCTTGGGAGAAGTTGAATAAGGCCACAAAAAAGGCTTTAGCTTCTTTCAAAGATCATTAAAATAGCCCCCTTCCCCACAAAAGGCTTTTGCCTCTTTAATATGGATGCCACTCAGAAGCCTATAGAATACATTAAATTCTTAGAGCATACATTCATTGTCATGTGATGGAAAGTAACTATAGCTGCACGATGTGAATTTATAACTGGGTAAGGAAGGTCTTTCCTGCTGAGCCCCTTGAAATGGATGGGGATTGTGTCCTCGACTTATTTTTCATTTTAAAGGTTTCATTACAGTTTCATTTAAGAGGATGGTGAGTATCATTTATTATGGAATTAGTCCTCGTGAAAAAAGTGTGTCATCCTGTGCATTGGTTTTCTACTGTTACCACAAATTTGGGGGGGTTTAAAACAACATCCATTTATTAGTTCAGAGCTCTGTAGGGTTATCTGCTTGGGGTTTCGCAAAGCTGATGCCAAGGTGTTGGCTGATTGCAACCTCATCTGGAGTTTGGGGTCCTCTTCCAAGTTATTCCGGCTGTTGGCAGAATTCCGTTTCCTCACTGGCTGTCCGGTAGGGCCTCTCTCAGCTTTTTAACGCCACTCACATTCCTTCTCCAGTGGTTCCCGCCATCTTCACACCAGTAACAGTGAGTCAAGCGCCCCTCAAGCTTTGAATCTCTCTGATTTCCTCCTTCTACCACTGGCCAGAGAAAACTCTCTGCTTTTAAAGTGGCTCATGTGATTAGATTAGGCCCACCCTTATCATAAGGTCTACTCTGCCGTGTAATATACGTAATCACCAGAAAGATATATTTATGTATTCAAAAGATTAAGGCATTTCTGGGGGACTTGGAATTCTGCCTGTTACACTGTGTGTGGAACTCACAGGATGTCTTCTGAGGAAGGCAGGTAGTATCAGCAGCATTGAAACACTGCCCACAGAGTTTGCTCTTGTATTTAAATAAACATTACAAAATGTAACCCATTTTCCTGTACCACATCACTCCCAGAAAACTGGAGACTAGCTTCTGGGTTAGTTTATCTAATTCTGAATATATTAATTTAATCAAAATCTATTTAGCCACACTAGTGGCTAAGATATATACTGCTTTCTCTAGATACCAACTTGAAGAAGACAAGGTCTGTGGCCCATAAAGAAGTTGTATTTTAGTGCAGGAAATGGATACACAAACCACTATGACAAAATGTGATAAGGGTTCTACTGAAGGCCTGGATGAAGAGCCATCCCCTAGCAGCTCTTAATAGGTGAATAACAGTGCCCTGGATGCAGTGTGACAGAGTGCAAGAACCATACACCTTGGAGGCCACAGAAGGGATTCATAGATGGGTTTCCCCACTTACTATCATTCAACCTTGAGATATTTGCTTAACAACAATTTAGTGGAAATTACTAAATGTACTTCATGTGTTTGTTAGAGGATTATAAATAATATGACGTATATGAAAGCATGCAAGTAGCTCTTAGCATTTATAGGTTTTTTCCTCTTTCAGAGAAAGTCTTTGTAAGCTCTACCTCAGTGTAAACCACAGAAGTTCAGACAGAAGATGAGTCAAACAAATACCTTTGTTTTCAGGCTCATGACTGTCTACCTGTTCACCCCTCAGGCTTTCATTTGTGGTATTTCAACTAAGATTTGATGAATGGTGCTCTACAAGTTAATATGAGTATGATATAGAACAATAAACACTTGCATCTTTTTGCCTTTCAGAAGCTTTCAGATTACTCACAGATAATAACCACCTAGCATGTGATGACAATTATCTTAAAATAACAAAACACCAATTAACAACACATGTTGGAAAGCGACTTAAAGACAGTTGGTCAGTTCTTGTATGTCAGATATCTCTTGGGAACTTTTATTTGCACTATTGACTTGCTTATCAGATTTTTCTTCATAGGCAGATAAAAAGATGTATGTCACACAGAATCTTTGAATGACTCCAGATTCTAAATTAATGGGGCTTGAATCAGTACGATATTCATCAGCGTACATGTTCTTCCAAGTATTTTTCACTTGGGTTGTTTGTGAAATTTCAGAATTCATCCCACGGAAGACAGGCTCCATGTGAGGCTTAATTCTGAAAATTATGAACTTCCTGTGTTTATAGTAAACACTGGGAATTTGAGAGGACCGGGCTCTTTGTCAATCTCATGATGAGTGACTTTGTAAAGGTGAACAGATCCAAACGTAAGATAAGGCCAGGAGAGCTGGATCATGTATCCTAGCTGCCTAAACTTTGTCAGTCTGTGAGATTTAACTGTGAAGGTTATTCACAGTTAACCACAGCAGGAAGCTCACAGTAACTTACTGGTCTTGGATTTTAAAACAACCTCGATTACGAAAAAAAAAAATCTTATTGGACTTCAATGTTTCATTTTTCATTTTAAATCATATTAAACAAAACAATGTTTAAGGCAGTATATACATGACATGTGAGCTCTACTTTTAGTCTTCAAGACTCCCTGCCCTTCACGGTAATCCCACTGATCCCTTTTATTCTACTTAAAAGGTGATCAATAAGGGTTTAACACAGAGCAGTTGAAGAAACTAAGGATGTTTCCATCACTTTTATTACCTGGAGAAGACTGCTAATCCACCCTTCATTTTTCCACAGATAAGAATATATAATATATATCACACATATATAGATCTATATGTATGTATGTATATATGTATGTACGTATATGTATATATATATATGAAATAAAATGAGCCTTTAAATATATCTAACTTCTCCCTGATTTTTTAAGGATTAGTCAGTGCTGCACCATGTTCCCATTAATTGTCTCTGAAAACGATTATATCTCCTACCTTATTTTGAATTATTTCTTTGTTGGAGTATCTCTTCTGTAATTCAGTAAACTCATCCAGGGTCCATCGGCTATATTTAGAATTCTACTGCAAACACATAGCTCAGGGCCTTGATGAGTAAATGTGCATTGAACTGAAATGAAATTATGGTCAGAGTTCTCAGCAGTAAATTTATGTGTCTGAGTCAATCAGCCTGTCGGCATGTACCTATACCTTGATTGGCTTCTATAAGGCCCAATTTACTGATACATTTCTGGGTCTAAAAAGGAAAAAAAAACATTAAAATTGCTAACTTTTATTATAAAAGGCTGGGAAGTATGTTGTCTTAGTTGAAGCTGAATTTTAGAGGAAAATATCCCAGATTAAAGCAACACTTTGGCATAGCTATTCTCTTATCAGAGATTGAATATAATATTCGTGGCTTCCTCCTTTTTTTTCCAACCTCACAGATTGTGACCACTTCACTGATAGGTAGAGTATTTTTCCATAAGTGTCACTACTAGCAAATATAAATACAAAATGGTAAAAATATAAAATATTTTAGGAAGACAATTCATCAAATAACAATTAAAATGTACTAGGTAATTTATCTATGATAGGATTATTTAGCAATACCACAGATTCCCAATACATACTGTACAGGGGCAGCATATTTCCTCATCCATAAATTGTAAAGAGATTGAGTTGTCTTATAGATTTCACATTAAATATAACTACATATTTAAATAATTATCCTTTTCAGAAAAAAAATACCAAGATGTCACTCTTCATCATAAAACTCTACAATTTCAATTCTTGTGTTTTTAAACAAAACCTCATAGCCTTATTTTCTACATTTTCGGAAGAAATTCACTTATCAATAATTATTCACAAACAGTTGCAACAATCCTTTAGAGTAACAATTATTAATCTCAATTTTAAAACCTAGGCTTGAAAGAGCTGTGATTCCAACACAGCTGTTTTATATTTCAACATCTCTTTTCACTATACCAGCTATCACATGGCATAGTTAAGTTACTAAGCTACTCATAAATTGACATCCCAGACTTATCAACATTTAAAACCATATACCTACACACTGCAAGCAATTTTTATTTTAGTTTCTTGGAGAAAGTGATTCTTGAGGTAGTTTTCAAAGTTTATATGTCATGTTTAGATTGATTAAACATCCATCCACTAGAGACTTAGAACTGGATAAGTTGTCGTATATTACTAGGAGTATCTTTTCCTGTTCTAATTTGAATTTTTAAATTTTTAAATTTCTATTTTAATTTTCAACCTAATAAATAACATTGCAGATACAAGAGACATTGATCATCTAGAGGTACGTTAACAAGAGCAAGAACGCCAGTCTGAAAGTGCATGTTACTCTTTGAAATGGAACCAACAAAAAAAGACGCCTTTGTCATAATTCCTGAGTCTTCACAGGGCCTTTTTATGCTATAGGGCAGGAGATGGATCTTGTGGTTTCAAGTTTTGTAAGAGGTGAGCTCATTGACTCCAGAAATGAGGGCGCTAATGGTGTAGAGAGAACCTCTTCGTCCTTAGGCACTTGGCATTTTGTCAGTCCAGGTTGGGACTGGCTCCTGTGGAGCTTCAAAGATATGTGCAGGGGGCTTCCCTGGTGGAGCAGTGGTTGAGAGTCTGCCTGCTAATGCAGGGGACACGGGTTCGTGCCCCGGTCCGGGAAGATCCCACATGCCGCGGAGCGGCCGGGCCCGTGAGTCATGGCCGCTGAGCCTGCACGTCCGGAGCCTGTGCTCCGCAACGGGAGAGGCCACAACAGTGAGGGGCCCGCGTACCGCAAAAACAAACAAACAAACAAACAAAAAAAGATATGAGCAGGGAGAAGGGGGCCTATTTTTGATGGATGATTGTCCTCCAAGAAGAATAATCCACCGCCCCCATAGTTAGGTGGAACAGTAGTTTGTTACATAGATTTAGAACTTGGAACATTTTTATCTCAAGATATTTTTGATGTTATGAGATTTATAAAAGAAGTCGCCATATTTTAAAATCTTTCATAGAAGGTTTATTAGGCAGCTTGTTGAGATTGAGCATTGTGCAGGAGGGGTTGCAACTCTTTCTCTCTTAACTCAGCCCAACTTCCCATTGCTTATTTTTGAAAAAGCCCTACGGACTCTAGTCATCAAATATTATTGAAACCCCATGTAAAATAACCAGAACATTTGTATTTTGTTTCCCTATGGATTATGCAAGGGTTTCCAAAATAATGCAAAATTTTTTGGCTAGCTTGTTTTGCACTTTGTGAACCTAACATTAAAACAAACCCACAAAATAGTTTTGTTTTGTTTTTTCTTCATGACATATGAACCTAGTACACCCCTGGCTTTGTCAATTAGGCCACTAATAAGGAAATGATAGGAAACGAAAAGCCCAAAGAATGGATTTTCTTTACAACCAAACAAAATGCCCATCTAGCAAGTGGAATGATTACAGTCAGAGAAGAGCTTGTAAAACAATGTAGTGTAATCAGTGAGGCATGCGCTTGAAGGCAGACAGACTGTGGGGCTTCAGAACTGCTTTACCTTTCACTAGCCATACAGCTGACAAATTATTTGTCCTTCCCAAGCGCCGCTGTTATTTTTTCAGGTATAAAATAGGAATAATGGCAATTTTCATTCATTTATATTCTACATGTGTTGAGTGCCTATTACAAGCTACACGCTCTCTGGAGCCAAGGAAATAGCAATGAAGAAAACAGACAAGAATCTCTGACCTTGTGAAAGGCACCCTTTATTGGGGGTGAAAAAAAGATAAACATAACAATTAAATAAATGCATAGTGTGCTGAAAGATGAAAAAGAGGTAAATCTGCAAGATAGGCTGTACTAGTGAAAGTTATTTCAAGTAGTGTGGTTAGAAACAGCCTTACTATAATAGTAACATTGGAGAAATTGTTTTGAAGATGAGGGAGTGAATAGATCATAGCCAGGTGAAGATATTTCAGGAAGAGAGAATGTGGGTCTGTTTTTTTTTTGGCCACTAAGTTGCTGTTCTCCAAAATAAGAACACTTTGCTCTCATTTGCAGTGTCCCATTAGGATCAACTTGGATGTAGGCTTCAGTGAACCTGGATTCAAGGTTACCCTTCCAGTAGGGATGGAGTTAGAGGTCTCTCTAAGAGGGAGATGTTGGAATTAGAAGATAAATGTATGGCCTATGGCCAATATCCATCCTATGTATCATAGCAGAGAAACAGTTCAGAAATGGAGAAATGGAATTTTAAATTATTAGATTGGCAATTTTCCTAATCTATAAATCAATCATGAGAACAGGAAAAGAAGGGGGAAAAAGAAATCTTGATGTTGTTCTGAATGAGTGTTTAAAATTAAACAGAATCACAACACTAGGCTCTGGTGATTCTTTTTCTTCACAAATAATTTTTTTTTTTGATTCTCCAGAAAAATCCATGCTAAAAAAGGCCACATACTGGAAAGTCTAGTTTAATATCAATACTATTAAGTTGAATATTAAGTCAATTGTTCAATATTATTAAACTTAATATCACTATCAAGTTGAATATTACGTTGATTCTTAAATATCAAATATGGTTAGATCCTATAGGATAACCTTCATTTTTAATTTGTAGGAAAAGCTTATGAAATGCCCCTTGCCTTACTTATAGGCATCCGATAAACCTATCTGGCTATTTCTCCACTGGTAGTTTAATGGGAACCTGCTGTGAATCACTTTGTAAAACAAAGCAAGTGCTCTGAATGCTTAGATATTTATGTGTCGGATTTTTCTAGAATGAGGAATATCTGTTTCTCCAGCAAGAAGGACAACTCAGTGCTATAGGAAAGTCACTTTATTTCTTTACGTCACTCTGTCTTGCTCAGGCTAGTTCCTGTGTGGCCCAGGGAGGATCATAGTTGAAACAACCATTAGAATGCATTGCACCCATCACTGGGGAAGTGAGTGAGGACTGGCCTGCTGTTTGCTTTGTTTCAGCTTCCTTACCAGTCACCCTGGTGAACGGAGAGGCTGGATCAGCAGCCCAGGTTAAATAACTCATGTTCAAACCATGACCCTGGGAACACAGAGAAAGCCTCTGTCACACATGAATCCAGCTGTGTGTGGATTTTGCTCTTTGCTTCCCCATGGATTTCCCTTCCACCTGTCCCCAGGATCACTGCTTTTCCCTCCAAAGCATGAGTACTTGATCCTGTCCTCCAGCTTAGCCTAACTCACTTTCCCTGTGCGAGCTAAATTGGAAGGAAGCTCTACTTGTGTGTGCAAACATAACAGAAGTAAAAGCATGCTGGAGAGGGTGTAGAGAAAAAGGAACCCTCCTGCACTGTTGATGGGGATGTAAATTGATGCAGCCACTATGGAGAACTGTATGGAAGTTCCTTAAAAAGCTGAAAATAGAGTTACCATGTGATCCTGCAATCCCACTCTTGGCATATATCCAGAGAAAACCTTAATTTGAAAAGATACATGCACCTCAATGTTCATCACAGCACTATTTACAGTAGCTAAGACAAGGAAGCAACCTAAACGTCCATCAACAGATAAATGGATAAAGAAAATGTGGTATGTATATATATTTATGTGTATGTGTATACACACACACACACACACACACACACACACACACATACACGCACACAATGGAATATTACTCAGCCATAAAAAAGAATGAAATAATGCCATTTGCAGCAACATGGATAGACCTAGAGATTATCATCCTAAGTGAAGTCAGACAGAGAAAGACAAATATCATATGATATCACTTACATGTGGAATCTAAAAGGAAAAAAAAGACACAAATGAACTTATTTCCAAAGCTGAAAGAGACTCACAGACACAGAAAATAAACTTATGGTTACCAAAGGGGAAAGGGGGGAGGGATAAATTAAAAGTTTGGAATTAGCAGATATAAACTACTGCATATAAAATAAACAACAATGTCCTACTCTATAGCACACGAAGTATATTCTGTATCCTGTAATAAACCATAATGGAGAGGAATATGAAAAAGAATCTATACACTATATTATAGATATATAACTATATAACTGAATCACTGTGCTTTACAACTGAAACTTACAAGATATTGTAAATCAACTATACTTCAATTTAAAAATTGTTTAAAAAAGCAAAGGCTTTCAATTTTGTACTGGACCATTTGTTGGTCCATTCATATCTCTCTGTGAATTCATACTTAGCATTCATATCTGGCCACTTTTAACAGAGGATGCACCATAAATATCATGTCAGCCTGGAAGACTCAGATTTATGTGAGTCATTATGCAGATGGGCGGGCTGATACCACCTCCCCACATTCACCACCTCCACTTCTTGGTCTTAAATAAGCTACCATGATAAAGCCACATTCTACCTATTGGTGTGGTCTCTAATATTTCTTTTATTTTTCACTCACTTAGAATGCCAGGTTATAAGAATTATGCATGAATGCTATTCTTAAATCTGAGAGCTGTATTTAGAAGATTTTGTTAGTACTTGCTCTCGCCAGGGCATTTTGTAGCAGTGAAAAGAAGTCCTTGGTCAGAGACACAGGGATTCGTAGTAAGCAGACATCTGTGTGTGGAAGTAAATTTGATGTGACGTGAGCGAGACACCAACAGTTTCTGCCCAGCCTTCTTTCTATCTTAATGCTATTGTGCCACTCATTCCTACCGCTGCCCCACTCCCCATGCCAGTCCTCTATGTTACTTAGCAACTTAGGAATGCATCCATCAGGGCACAATACTGTACCGTAAACAGAGATGCAGAGAGGCCTCTCTCAGCTTCCTGGACACATCAGTCTCTCTCAAGAGGAGGACAGAGAAAATAATAGTCCTACAAACTCTAAACCCCCAACCCACAAATTGTTTTGATTTGAAACCCTCCTACCAGATCCACCCAATAATCTGTCGGGAGTTGAAGTAATAAAACCTCTGGTGAATTAGAAACAAGTAGAATAAGCACCTCTCTCATTGAAGACCACAGAGACTGAGAATTTCCTTTCAATACGGTTTCAGACAGGCCCCTTTGAAACAACTTCTGGTCAAAGCACAGCAGCCGGGCTTCCCTGGTGGCGCAGTGGTTGAGAGTCCGCCTGCCGATGCAGGGGACACGGGTTCGTGCCCCGGTCCGGTAAGATCCTACATGCCGCGGAGCGGCTGGGCCCGTGAGCCATGGCCACTGAGCCTGCGCGTCCAGAGCCTGTGCTCCGCAACGGGAGAGGCCACAACAGTGAGAGGCCCGTGTACCGCCAAAAAAACCAACCAACCAAACAAACAAACAAAAAACCACAAAGCAGCCCAGGTGTATGGCACAGTCATAGAGTAAGATCTTTCGTACTATTTTTAGATTAAACAAATGGAAATGAGAATTTGCATTAACTTTCCAATTCTTTTTTATTTCTCCTTTCTAGTAAAGTGGGATTGGACGACCAGGGGTCCCTGTCTCCCAATCTCTTGAATTGGCATTGAATGACGCTCTGCTAAAACACTCAAGGAAGCTTCTGTTATTGTCTTCTCAAATGCATCCTAAGTTGACAGTTTAGTACTAAAGTAGACAGAAATTTAGAGATCTGAGTTCAAGCCACGAGTGGACTTCAAATCACTTCACCTTTCTGAGGGTCAAGTGATTTATCTATACATGGGAATAAAGGTAACACTCTCACAAGGTAGTTGAAAACACTAGATGATGTGTTTTATATGTGTTTAAAAACATATATGTGTGCATGTGTGTGTGTCTAATTTTATTAGTTTCTTCTTTAATGGTAGAACTGACTTTGTTTTCCTAAAGTAAGTGATTTAACCTCACAGCTACTCAGTCTGTAAAATGGATTGGATTAGATCAGTGGTTCTCAACTGCGGCAAGTGGACATTTGTCATCGTCTGAAGACAGTTTTGTTTGCCACAGTTGGAAGAAGTATGTTACCGCCATGGAGCGATAGAGGCCAGAGATGTTGCTAAACATCCTACAATGCATAGCACTGCCTCTACAACAATTGTTTAGGTCAAAATGTCAATAGTGCCAAGACTGAGAAATCTTGGATTAGATGACCATTGAAAATGTGTATCAACACTAAGAGCTTTTTTCCCCCCTGATATATTATTGCTCCAATCAATTACAAATATTTGTTGAGTACCAATGGCTTCTCATTAAATTGAAGAAAATCTGAAATCTTGGCCATGACCTACAAAGTTCTATGTGATCTGGCTCTGGCCCATCTCAAGCTACTTTCAGCCTCTCTCACTCTGGTCTAGCCATGCTGGCCTCTATGCTGTACCTTCAATATGGCAAACTCCTCAGGGATTTGAATGTTCATTGTACTAGAAATCTTCTTGTCAGGTTTCTGCTTGTTTAACTTTCTCTTTTATTCACATCTCTGCTCAGATCTCACTTTATCTGAGAGATTTTCTCTAACCATCTGATGTGAAATGTCATCATGCTTCATGTTCACCCCCTTATGTTTTTGTCACTGTATTTTTGTTCACAGATTCATTCCTAGTGCCTAGTATGGCAAAGGTGCTCAAGAAACATGTTGTCAAGTTAATAGCTTGGGATCCTGTGCCAGACACTTGTTTTTGGTCTGTACTATTTCAATTCTGTTTTATTTTTAAATACTGGTTTTAATTTTGTAATTGTAACATGGAAGATGTCAGACATTTTTTTAATACAAATAAAATTTAAAGGAAAAAAGATCTTATAAGGATTACAAAGATTATTGATTTTCTTTTCATGGAGGGAAAAAACAGCAGTTCTTTTCACATAATTATTATATCTACAAGGGTAATGTTTGTTTAATTAACATTGTAGGAAAAAGTTCAAGTTTGTATTTATTTTGGAGCTAGTGATTGACAGAATAATACTTTTCTGTGTGCTTATTTTATTTGTTTTATTTTGCTTTGGTTTGTCTCAGAGTGCAAATGTTTCTCTCTCTCTCTCTCTCTCTGACATAGTATGTGGAGTCCTGACTTCTATGAGAGCAGGGTCAGATCTTAGTTCTGCTTGTGTTCAAGTTCTTGTCTCAAGGCAAAGATTTCACAGCATTCATTAATTTGACAATCTTCTGAATCAGTATGATTCATTTGGTATTTTGTTTTACTTGCCTCTTTATTTACATGAGCACAGTTAAGAACTGCTGATAATACATGAAGAACTTCCTAGGGTGTGGTTAATAAAATAGTCCTAAAGTATACTAGGAGTCAAAAATGACTCCTTTTCTGGAGATTTTGTATGTCCTCTGGGGTAATAATTTGTGTGCCAGAAATATCTAATTGTCTCTATCAGCTTGCCTATAGATATTAAGAACAAATAATTATTCAGTTTACTTCTCCAGGTTTAGCCTGACCTACCCTATAGTTGCAGGAATATTCTTTTTTATTCTGAGAGCTCCTAGTTTGTCTGTGTGTCTGTCCCGCCTGAAGGAAACATTACTTGGCTTCCTGTAAAGTTGAGGGTCCTTTAGTGATAGACCAGATAACAAGCCAGTTACGACGGAGGACATTTTATGTATCACTTTTCCCATATAAATTATCTATATTACCCAAAATTTCGTAAATAAACCCATGTTTCCTCTACACATAGAAAACATATATAAAAAATAAAGATCAAGAGAATGAGAAGACAAGTCACAGACTGGGAGAAAATGTTTACAAAAGACATATCTGTTAAAGATTGTTATCTGAAATATGGAAAGAACTCTTGAAACTCAACAATAAGAAAATGGACAAACTTGAGTAAAAAGTGGGCAAAATCGGGCTTCCCTGGTGGTGCAGTGGTTGAGAGTCCGCCTGCCGATGCAGGGGACACGGATTCGTGCCCCGGTCCGGGAAGATCCCACGTGCCTAGGAGCGGCTGGACCCGTGAGCCATGGCTGCTGAGCCTGCGCGTCCGGAGCCTGTGCCCCGCAACAGGAGAGGCCACAACAGTGAGAGGCCCGCGTACCGCAAAAAAAAAAGAAAAAAAGGCAAAATCTCTGAAGTGATATCTCACTAAAGAAGATATACAGATGGCAAACAAGCACTTGTAAAGATGCTCTGCGTTATATGTCATTAAGGAATTACAAATTAAAACAACAATGCAATACCACTACATACCTATTAGATTGGCCAAAATCTAGCACATTAACAATACACAAATGTGGAGCGACAGGAACACGCATTTATTGCTGGTGGGAAAGCCAGATGGTACAGCCACATTAGAAGATAGGTTGGCAATTTCTTACAAAATTAAACATAATCTTACATCACACTATCCAGCTATCACCCTCCTTAGTATTTATTCAAATGAGTTGAAAAGTTGTGTCCACACAAAAACCTGCACACAAATGTTTATAGCAGCTTTATTCATAAGTGCCAAAATGTGGAAGCAATTAAGATGTCTTTCGGTAAATGAATGGATAAATCAACTGTGGTACGTCCATACAACAGAATATTATTCAGCACTAAAAAGAAATGAGCTATCAAGCTGTGAAAAGACATGAAGGAAATTTAAATGCATATTACTAAGTGAAAAAGCTACATACTATATGATTTAGCTATATGACATTCTGGAAAAAAGCACAAGTATGGAGACAGTAAAAAAATCAGTGGTTGCCAGGGGTTGGGGGCCCGGGAAGGATGAATAGACAGAGCACAGAGGATTTTTAGGGCAGTGTAACTATTCTATACGATACTATAATGGTAGATACGTGTCATTTTGTATTTGTCAAAATGCATAGAATGTAAACACCATAAGCGTGTCTAATATAACCTGTGGATTTGGGTTATAATGATGTGTAGGCTCATTGATTATAACAAATATACCCCTCCAGTGTGAAATGTTGATGGCAGGGGAGGGAGTATGTGGGAGAGGGGAGCAGGGGACACAATAGAAACTCTGTACTTTCCATTCAATTTCACTGTGAACTTAAAATTGCTCTAAAAAAGAAGTTCTGTTAAAAAAATTAAGCATAGAAAGATAAAGAAAAGGTGTAGGAATGTTGTTTCCCCACTCTGGGCACAGCATTTGTGAGAGAATAGCTACCATCCATTGAAAAGTAAAGCAAAAGGAATTTGGCAAACAAAAGACATAAGGAAAAACAGGTTCTGGTAAGATCTCTAATTAAGTGGTAAATATGTTCACTTGAAGGAGTATCTTTTCATTGAGGTGGTCTGCTAATTGAGCAAAAGACCTAATTTTGAATGTTTTCTTAAATATCAAGACAATACCCCAAGGTATCTTTAGCTTCTCTTCCACTCTCGAGCCAGGTGCATGGCATCCTCCAAATGGAGGCTAAAGACTGAGCTGCTTGATTTTTCAGAGACTGAGTAACAGGCTTTCTGCAAGGATGGATTGATTTCTGGGTCACTTTCCCCACAGGCTTAGAGTAATCCCTTGCACACAGTAGAGATGCAATTAATACTTTTTTTAAAGTGTAATATAAATTTATTCTGTGACATTTTTCTCATTGAAAAATTTTAAAATAGATTAAAATAATCAGTGTTTCATAAAAAATAAATACATCAGAGGAATTTAGTTAACGCCTGTAACATAGATGGCTTGACCCAGACTATCTACTTTTGTTTTCATGTCAAACATTTTTAATAAAGTAATATAAAAATGATAGATTGCTGCATTCTACACGTCCTGTGACTCAAACATTTCAAATCAACTTCCAGTCTTTTTTCTCAACTCTGTATGTTAATGGCATTTGCTCCTGTTTTTAAATGGGAAGAGTATCCATTTTTTTAACAGTGATATTTAGGTCTTCTTTTTCCGCTTCTTCAAGAAAATGCTTCATGCCAAGTTTGAATAGTAATTGAGGGTCTGGTCCAGAAAGCAGTAGGCAATTACAGAGAGCCAGTGGTAAGAATCAATCAAAGTGCTCAGCTCAATTTCCATGAGAAGGGTGTGTGCATAACCATTCTGGAAACTTGGGATGACCATGGAGGCTACCTGCAAATTTCATCTGCTTCTGAAACACTGGACTGGCTCTGACATCCACACAAGACTTTGCAGCAAACTATAGTCCAATTTTGTCAACTGCAGCCTCTAATATTCTACTGTTTGGTCAATCAAACATATACTCTTGCAATGCGGACTTTCTCAAAAGTGCCCAACTATCTCAAGGACAAACGGCCCAAATCACTGTGTGAAAAATCAAACCTAAGAAATCCAATAAATCAATCAAGCTAGTCTTTTATTGCAGCCTGCCAAAGTACTGCACGTTCTATTTCATAGCCCAGAAGGAAGAAAAGTTGATGAATATCAGTTCCACTATGTAAAAGCTCAGTGAAGATAAACATTTGTCCATTTGGAATCACAAAGGAAGTGCTGGCTCAGCACATATACTAAAATTGGAATCACAAAGGCATCTATCTGGGGAA
This sequence comes from Delphinus delphis, assembly GCF_949987515.2. Taxonomy (NCBI): domain Eukaryota; kingdom Metazoa; phylum Chordata; class Mammalia; order Artiodactyla; family Delphinidae; genus Delphinus; species Delphinus delphis. Next base: position 63,568,367 of record NC_082699.1, read on the forward strand.
TCAACCACATGAATAATCTCAGAGATCCCTAGGATATCTTTACTGTGCTCAGTTAGATGATAAACCACGTCTTGTCCTTAACAGTGGTATTGGTTGTTTTTCTTTTTCTTATTTTATTGCAGTATAGTTGATTTACAATGTTATGTTAATTTCTGCTATACAGCAAAGTGATTCAGTTATATATACATATTATTTTTCATATTCTTGTCTTTTATGGTTTATCACGGGATACTGAATATAGTTCCCTGTGCTATACAGTAGGACCTTGTTTATAAATCCTATATATACTAGTTTGCATCTGCTAATCCCAAATGCCAAGGGGGAAGGGTGTGAGGGAGGGAAGGATTGGGATTTGGGGCATCTTTCTGAGTTAGCATATCATTTTAAAATTCTTCCATTCATGTTTCATGTTCCAGTACTGATAAAATTCTGAAATGTTCTTTTCCCCATTATAGTAGCTTGCTCTTTCCTATGACTGGACTTACTCCAGCTGAGTAAAATAAAACAACTGCAAGTAGCAATCCAAGTAATAACTTCCAATTTTTGTCTTCTTTATACTTTCTTTAGATAGTTCCTTCTGATTAGGAGGAAGTATTTGCCACCATTTCCTTATTTCCCTGAATACTTACAATGATTACAAGTAGTTTCTGCACTGGTTTAAGAATTATCAATAAGAGAGGAATCGGTCAAGTTGAAACTGTGAAATGTGGAAACTCCTGATGTCTCTTATGGGAGAACAATTTGGAGGACACAATATTGAAAGAGCAGGGATGAACACAACTTCTTTTATCAGTAGGTGCCTTGAAAAAGAGTCATTCTATGCAGTAATTTTTGTGTAGTCATCCAAATTTCCTTACTTCTGGTACTCTAGAGGCGTCCTGTTCTTTTGTTATTGAAAATCCTATGGAAATAAAAGTTTCCAAGCAGAAAAGTCAACTCACCACACTGATTTATTCCCAGGCCCTGATACTGACTTACTATATGGTTCATTTGCACTAAATGACAGTCTGGTGAGGTTACAGCTAGTGTGTTACATTTTCTCCAGTTGGCCAGTGAATTAAATCAGAAGAAAACACAATTTCTACTAGCGGACTACAATCCACAGATGAAGCTTATCTTTCTTTTGCTTGATTTATCCTAACAGTGGCAAAAGTGATGAGTCCCTCCAATTAGTGACTGTGTTTGTTTATTTGCTTTTCTGGTTGAGTTAGTAAGCTTTGCAATTGTCTATATCTTTTTCTCCCTTACTGTAAACTCAATGAAAGAAAGGGTTTTGGCTTGATTCCCATTAGAACACCAACACCAGACACAATACCTGCAAATAATAGATGCTCAGTCAATACGTTGAAGGAAAGAATGTATGAACAAGTAAAGCTGAGTTTTCTTTTTTTTTGCAAATCTGATTCTTGAACGCTCATTAGAGCACTATGGTATAGTGAATTAGCCTTGAACTAGAAATCAAATACTCAGATTCAAGGCACTATTCCATCCATTTTTATTATCTATCCTTTCATAAATCGTGAAAGCTCTGAGACTCAATTTCCCTACTTGAAAAATGAGTAGAAATCAATCTCACCAGCTAATTCTACTAAGATCTGGAGACTTTATCTACATAAGGCCAATGAAAGCACTGTGAGTTTTAAGCTGCTGTATAAATGCGTGATCCAACATGGCGTGTCACACTGACATCAATCAGGGAAATAATTTACAAAGTGAGTGGGAAGTGTCAGGAGGTAGAGAATGCTTAATTTGCCAGAATTTTCAGGGCAGTATGGTATATAGTTGGAAAAAATGTTTGATAAGCTACAGGAGCTGTAAGTGCAATCCCTTACCACTCCCATTCATGTTCCACTTTCAAATAATACCCAATAAAACTTTCTTGTAAGAAGAAGTTCTCCACTGGACTTCCCTGGTGGCACAGTGGTTAAGAATCCACCTGCCAATGCAGGGGACACGGGTTCGAGCCCTGGTCCAGGATCATGCCGCAGAGCAACTAAGCCCATGTGCCACAACTACTGAGCCTGTGCTCTAGAGCCCACGAACCACAACTACTGAGCCCACATGCCACAACTACTGAAGCCCGTGCACCGAGAGCCCGTGCTCTGCAACAAGAGAAGCCACCGCAATGAGAAGCCCGCGTACTGCAACAAAGAACAGCCCCTGCTCGTCACAACTAAAGAAAGACCACATGCGACAATGAAGACCCAACACAGCCAAAAATAAATAATAAATAAATTAATTAATTAAAAAAAAAGAAGAAGGTCTCCACTTAATTGCAGATCTTTCGAAAATAGGGTGCAATATAAGTATGGAGCCAGAGGTGTGTTGCTTGAGGCACAGAGGGTGAATTTTTTTCTACAACTTTCCCTAGAAATTAATCAAAGAGACAAAATTTTATTTCTTTAAAGTAAAACTTTGAGATGATGCCTGCCTACCAAAGATACCAAATCAAAAGGCTGCCTGGGATGTACACATATTGTAATGGTCCAACCTCATATATAATCATGTCAGAATCATCTTGGACTATATCAGACCTAAAGAAAATCTCATCTTTGTTCTATAAAGTCAGAATATATTAATGTAGGTGAGACCAAGCTCAATCTTCTTAGCCAAAAACTTAATCTCACATAGTAATGTGGGGACAAGCCCGGAGCCAAAACCCAGTATTCTACCTCATGCAGTACGAAATGTTTTACAAGTGATTATATTTTAAGTATTGATTAAAAAGCATTGGACAGATCAGTTCTTTGTACCATGTTTTTCCATTCCTTTTTTCCAAATGGATGGACTACATTTAAACTAGGCCAATGAAAACTGGTAACAGCTTGCTAATGGAAGTCAGAATCTTAGCTCATTTTATTCAAGTGTCCCTTCATTTATTCCTTAATTCATCAAACATGTATTAGATGCCTAAATGGTCCAAGCATCTGGAGTTGCATAGGGAATTACAGTAAATACAAACAAACATTGTGTGTATGTGTGATCTGAAATGTTTACTAGTTACGGTCTGAGATAAGAAACATACCAATAAGTAAAACATTTGGCTCTTGGGCTAATTTCCAAGACAATTTCGAAAAAATGTCTATTTTCTGTGTTCCCTCTTCACAACTGTGTTGAATCTGGAATATAAAGCCACTAGAGATTTGACCACAGTATTTCATTTCTCTTATACAAATTCAATAGAATACTGACATTCAAATTATGCCTACTCTCATCCTGATACATTTCCAAGATTACCTGAAAATTTTAAAACAGTTTGAGACATGCATTAATTCATTCATTCAGCAAACATTTACAATGCCCATCATGTGTCCTGCACAGTGAATAAGTACTGGGGGGTTAAAACACAAATGAGCCTGCTCCAGAAGAACTCATTATTTGTAAAAAATATGGCTAACCTAATTTAGAATTTACTATATGACTACAAAGATAAAATTGGGAGGATGCTTTGAAATGCCTTTCTATGGCTATGAAAAATTTGTCCAAGATCTTTGGTTCTCCTTACAATTTTCCTCCCTAGCAGCTTATTTTCTAATAAGTTTTCTACCTTTCCCCTTCTCCTTCTCCTTTCTCTTCCCCTTCCCTCTCCCCTTCTTCTTCCTCCTCTTCTTCTCCTCTCCTTCTTCTTTTTCTGCTTCTTTTTCTTCTTCTCCTCCTCCTTGTCCTTCTCTTCTTCCTTCTTTTCTTTTTTTAGTGGATGACCCTCTATGTCTATGACTATATATGAACTGGACCTTCATCTGACTGAGTAGTTTTAGATCTATGTTTCCAGAATTCTTTAGAGCTTTCTGTGGAGACTCCTTGGAGATGACTAATCCAGTGGCATTCCAGGCTCACTTTCTTCACCTGATCTCTGGCAGCTTCACAAAGAACTGCTATTTAAATTGGGGCTTTGAGAAAATTTCATTTGAAAAAAGAGTTCTTAGACATCTTTAAATTTTAAAGTCACTCTCTTTCTTGTCTAATTTTTATCTTTGGAGGATAAACTGAGGCAAACAGAGGAGAAGTGATAGTATCAATACTATATAGCTACCTAGAGAGAACTATATTTGAACATGGGTCTTTCATTCTCAGATGCTCATCCCTTTAGGTTATTCTAGGCAACAGTTCTCCTCTGCCACATTGCCCACTGTAGAGGTAGAAATCTCTGTCTGGAATTGTAATGACAAGAGTGTCACCATGTGCTGTGTGTTTCCCCTCAAGTGTAGACTTAACTACCTCTTAACTTCCTTTTAGCTTTAATCAGGAACACTCTGTCCATAATTTTCAAAATGTAATTCAATTTAGAAGACATGAGCTATGAATTTACTAAATTGACTATGCTAGTTTGTAAACACTAGGTTAAAATATATATATATAATCCTTGCAAAGGAGTTTCTTATCAACTTCTTTAGGGATTGGGGATGCAGACATGCATACATCTTCAGTGAAACTATATCTATATTAGTGTCTTGTTGTTATGAGTTGAATTGTGTCCCTCAAAAGACATGCTGAAGTTCTAACCCCCAGTACCTCATAAAGTGGCCTTATTTGGAAATAAGGTGATTGCAGATGTGTCTTATAAATTAAAGTGAGGTCATACTGGAATAGGGTGGGGCCCTAATCCAACATGATTTGTGTCCTTATAAGAACATGGCCATGTGAAGACACAGAGACACAGGGAGAACACCGTGTGAAGATGGAGGCAGAGATTGGAGTGATGCACCTATAGTCCAAAGAATACAAAAGACTGCCAGCCATCATTAGAAGCTAGGAGGACGTCATGGACTAGATTCTCCCTCAGAGTCCTCAGAAGAAACCAAACCTGATCTTGACTCTCAAATTTCAGACTTCTAGCCTCCAGAACTGTTAAACAATAAACTATTGTTTTAAGCCACCCAGTTTGTGGTATTTTGTTACGGCAGCCACAGGAAACTTATACACATGCATAAAGTTCACAGATGAAGAAGCCATTATCAACCTTGCCATGTGTCTGGCACTCTGCTGGGAGAAGCTGACATTTGAGTTGGGCACTCAGGAGGAAGTCGGAGTCAGCCAGAGAGAAAAGGGAGTATGTGTGTTTATAGCACAGAAGAAAGCAGGAGCAAAGGACAGGATTTTGAAAGGTCTTTTGGTGTTTGAGTAATGCTGAGTAGCTCTGTATAGCTCCAGTGTGGAACATAAATTGTTTGGTGCTTGGGCAAAGACTGATGCAATGCCCTTTTGCAACAAGAGAGTTTACTTAAATCAAGAAAAACTTCAAGTTTTGGAATCACTGTGTGTTTGTGTGTGTGTGTGTGTGTGTGTGTGTGTGTGTGTGTGAGTTTAAATATGTACTTATCCCCAGATGGTTTTTCTTTCTTTCTTTTAATTTCTTTTTAATTATGGCAGCTATTCTCCAAACATGTTTTTGTTTATCTCAAACTAAGTATACAGTTTCAACATATGGAGCATATTTTATTTTACTTCAGTTTATCTTAAGAAATCAGCTTTCCTAACTCTTGTTGGCAGTGAACCCAAATGATTTCTTACTTTTTCTTTCCCTCTCTACTTTCTCCTTTTTTCTTTTCTCTCAGTTACAATTTATCTCGATCTCCCTCACTCTCACTTTCTCTCCTTTCCTCTCTCCCTCCTTTCCTCCCTTCTTTGCTTTTTTCCTTCCTTCGTCCCTACTACCTTTCCTCCTTCCTTTCTCCCTTCCTTCTCTTCCTTTTCCTTCTGGGAGGTCACAAAAGATTTCCCATGTTGATGAACCAGCTCATTTAGTGGCAGAAACCAATAGTTCCTTGGCTTGTGGACATTTAATCAGCCTAGAAAATACACAAACTGGAAATAATGTTAGTAAACAAGTCAGGGATATTATTTGCTCTTTCATTTATAATATTATGAACCTGGCATTCTAGTCTGTCCATAATCTGAGCCCAAACTATATTATCACCCTTAATTTTGCATGATGTGTTTTCAAACCTCAGTGTATTTGGATCTCCTGTTCTTCCTTTTCTTAGGAAGCTTATTTTCATCCTCTCAGCCTACAGCACTCCACTTACCCTTCAAGATCCAGCTCAAATATCCCTCCTTTTAAACGCATTTTATGATGCTCACTGGCAGAATTAATCTTTTTCTCCCCTGGATTCTCCTAGAGCTTTGTACATTCCTCTATCTTTGCTTTATTATGATTGGTATTTATTTTCATACATGTCTCCTCCATTAAACTGAGGTCAAAAATGGTTTCTCATTGTCGCAAAATCTGCTGTGTCCAATAGGCACAAAGCACTTCATAAATTCTCACTGAAGACATGCTTGAGTGGGAAGAGATTGCTATCCTCATACAAGAAGCAAAAAGCTTGTCTTTAATATCCATGCAACTCTTCCTTAAAATCATTTGCAAACTTCCCAATGTGAAGGGCACTAGAAATGTCAGAAACTGAGCATTTGAAGAGAAATCCACTTAGAAAGCTGAGTATAATATTGATAAGGAAAAATAAAATAAAATAAAATATTGATAGTGGAACTTATCCTTTCTTGGTGTGTATATTCATGTAGCAGAAACTGGGCATTCTAGTGGACTTCAAGTACAGTGTAGGAGCTCAGTGATATATTCATGAATGTTTCTGCAGTGTCACTAGAAGAAATAGTTTTACCACTCAAACCAAGCCTGAAATCAGTTACACTATGCTGAGATAGTTTATGAGTGCAACTGTGCTGTGACTCATGAGGTCTGCCAGAAGAATGAAAGTATAAGTAGGGACACATGTGTCATGTATACTTAATGTCTGTACTCCCCCAAAACAGAGCCTATGTCTTTCTTCTTAAAACCCTCAGCACATTACTTGACACATTGAATATGATCTACAAAGGGCTTTTGAATGAATGAATGAAGATTGTCTAACCTGATACATAGCAGGAATGCAAAGTCACAATCTTCATGGTTGCAGCTCTATAATTCCTGCATCTGTCCATTACTATTAGCATTTTCAATGACTTTGTGATATAAGAAACTTTTTAAATTATATTGCATGACCCTTAATTTCAGCAACTTATTTCCAGCATCAATGACCTTGATCATGACCTTATCTGTTCTTCAAGCATTGCTTAATAGAAGTCTGTGCACCGAGTAGGGATAATAGTCCATGGACTAAGTAAGCATAGGTTCTGACCATGTTACTTACAATGACTATAGTCCCCTATCCCTAACTACCTCCTTCTAACAAGGGCCTTGGAAGTCTCAGTGATATAAGCTGCTAAGAAAAAAAATGTGGAGAGGATAAAACAGATGAGGTGGGTTCTGGTCCCAAGTAGGGAGGTATAATGGACAGTAGCATGCGTGGTGGAGGGTCTGATATAGGAGGAGGAATAGAGGTGTAGTGGTGGTGTACAGGGACCCATAGGCACCATGGATCAGCCTCACCACACTGCACCCCGCAAGTCACTGTTCCCCTCCCTGGGGTCCTCACCTTCATTTCTCATGGGCAAATTGAACAGTTTCTTATCTTAGAGCAGTAAGAGATATTTACATGAGTATGACACATTTTCACTGAAGAGCTTGTGTTAGGGTGTGCATCTGCCCCATGAGGACAATGAGATTTTGTTACCTGGGAAACATTGTAACTTTCCCGTACCTGGATATTCCCATCCTCATTGGAAAGGTGGTGTGTGAAGGAACTGAGATTACAAATGAGGAAGAGTTTATAGAATGTCAAATGCTGCAGAAATACGTCTTGATTATTATCTTGATATTGTCCTTAAGGTAGGATAGGATTGGGAGATTGGGACTGACATATATACACTATTGATACTATGTATAAAATAGGTAACTATTGAGAATCTACTGTATAGCTCAGGGAACTCTACTCAATGCTCTGTGTAATTGACCTAAATCAGAAGGAAATCTAAGAAAGAGGGGATATATGTATATGTATAGCTGATTCACTTTGCTGTACAGTACAAACTAATACAACAAGATAAAGCAAATATACTCCAATAAAAATTAATTTTAAAAAAAGGTAGGTTAGGATTTCTCAAATGAGGAAACAGTCTCAGCCAGGTCAAGGACCAGAGATGAAGGAGCACACAGCTTACCAGCAGCAGAGTTCTAGAACCTGGTCTTGTTACTTTCACCCCAGTCTGTTTTTATTTTTGCTTCCCCCATGCTCATCCTCAGAAACCAGGTTGTCTCTGATGTAACAACATATGAACTTTAGTTAGGAGGTGTTTTTTCATTACAAAAGGGTAACCTTACCTGTTACATTCATGATCATTTAGATAGCTTGTTTTCTTTTAGTTTAAACCTAAAATTAAATAATCTAAATAAGGAATATATTTTTATAGCTAGAAGGGAATTTTCTGGTTAAACGTCTCACAGAGCTGGATCCTGAGGCTCTGAGTGGTTGATAAATAGCTTACCTGGTGACAAATGAACTACAGTGGTAGCACCAGTGCAATAGCCCCTTGCCCATGCATGTCACCAGGCCCCGTGCTGCCTTTCCTTTACAGAGCACCAGGTTAAATCAAGAGATAACAATCTTCAGAAGCAACATTAAACACTTCACGCAGTACCTGACAGTAGACTCCTAAACCCCCAACACAGTCAAGCCAGGAGTCTTAAGAACATTTACATACATATTTGGAAGCTGTATTCAGCAAGCAGTTGTTCTTAGGTGCTCTGAGTAAAAGAAAATAGTTTTGATCGGGAAGGAGATGAGTCACTATCCCCATATCTTGCATTGGAAAGAGGGTATGGTGCAGTCCTCACTAGAAAGCAAACCTGGGAGTAAGGTGGGCAAGACTCCCAGGCGGAAATTTATTGTCTTTGCTGCAGGACCACTCACCTACCAGCCCATCAGTCACCAGCTTATATGTTTCTCTCCACTGCTTCCTTCACTCTCCAGTGGGGAGAATTCTCCTCTGTCCTTTGGCTCATGAAACAACCTGGGTTTCTCTGACTCTCCCCGCTTCAGCTAAGAAGCCCACATTTATGTTTAATCAAACTACAAATGCAGAATTGTCAGTCTCTGGGTGGCTTCTTTAGAAAGAGCCAGAGGCTGCATATTTGATGCTTTGAAGCACATTTTCACCCCAGGAGTTAAGCTAACGTCTGTTGAGAATTGTCTCCAGCTCTGTCACTGTTGAAACAGAAGCTCCTCCATAAACCCCACTTTTATGCCACGAAAAGACTCCACTCTATGCTAAGACGTTAAGAATAGTTAGGGGGAAACGTTCTAGTCATTTAAAATAAGAAATCAGCAAAACTTCCACAAACCTTCATGTTAACATAGTGATTCCTAATTTACAAAGCACTTTCCCCTGGCTAGCCTTGCCCCTGTTTGACTTTAAACCACAGAACAACTGCATTGGTTAGAAAGAGTTTGTTGTGGAAATCTCCCTTACACTCCATCCAGTACCAATGACAAAACTCGGGTCCTTGAAAAAGCCATGCTCCTCTCACCACCAACATCTGCTCCCACTATTTTCTCTTTCAGGACTTCCCAAGGGAAAATTGCCCACCCTCTCCCCCTCTATCCCTACTCCAAACATTCCTTATGTGCATAGGAATGAAACATAGAATCATGTTTCTATCTTCCACAGTATCTGAAATCAGTTTCTGGTTATTCATTTTTCAGTATGCTTATTTTAATATTTGTCACCCTATAAGGTTACACATCATTTCTGTGCTTAGCTTACTATTATATCTTTAGCATATGTCTAGCATATAATAGCTCAATAAATACTTCAGAATGAAATGAATGACCACCACCCACCTTTCTTTTCAACTGAGAAATCTGAAGCTCAAAGCAACATGCCAAATGTCATGTTACTAATAAGGGTTTTTGATGTCAGAGAGACTTGAAATCTCCAATTTCAAATTTTAGCATTGGCATTTACTCATTTGGGTGATTTCTTTAAATCTCTGGTTCTCTTTTCTTTTATCTGTTAAATTCATATAATAGAAACTAAAAGGATTGTAAGTTCTATAAGAAATAAATTACATATAGTGTTTGTGTACTCAATATACCCTTAATAAATCCATTCATATCTTTTAAATCAATTAGTTGGACCACTGATCCTAGGCTATGAAGCTATTTCTATATATTTCAAAATCATCAATATCTCTTCTTACAAGAGGAAAATCTGAAGCAGAGGGCAAGTAGTCAGTGCTAAAAGCAATTGTTTCTCTTTATCTTTTCTCCTTTAGCTCATAACGCAGTGACAGAAAAGACTGTGAAATAAAATTTTCAAGGTAATAGAAATAGAAGCAAAACTAATATTTATTTAGTTTATTTAGCATCTTCCTAAATGCCTGGTATAATGCTTGTTGCCTTGTCAATTATTCACATTAACAAGGATTGTTTGAAAGACAATCCCAAGATGGAGATGTTTAGGAGAAAATGAAGAGTTCTCATGGTAAAATCAAAGAGTGAAGTCACAGTGTTTTTACTGGCAGATTTGCTAAGGTATGGAGCTAAGGAAACAGCCAAGATATTAGTTAAAGAAGTTGTCTGAAGAGAAGGCTTATGCAGCTTAAAACCAAAAAAGGAAAGAAAATGAAAGAAAGAAAAAAGAACAAAAAAGAAATAAAGTAAGCATTAAATATCAAGAGATGTTCCACTCAAGTTTCTTGACACTTAATCTTGTGTTTGATCCACCAGGCCACCTGTGTTGCTCTATAATATTATTATGTCCAATGTATAATTTATATTTTCTGTATTGTATTCTAAATCTATTAAAGGCAGAACACAGACCAAAGATATATATATATATATATATATATATATATATATATATATATATACATAAATCGCAGCATAGAAATAGCAAGGGAATATAAAAATATTACCCTTCAAATATTCTATTTCAGGCTGAAAATGAAAGAAGGATATTGGAAAACCCACACGTATATGACTTAATATATATTATCTAGTTCATTTAACTTCAAAACTGCTTTAATACAGCTACATTAGAAGCAGTAATTATACATATTTAAAACTTTGGCTGGAGAGAGCTGACTGAGGACATTGACATGGGTAACAAGATGTTTGTGTAAGAGAACATGCAGGGGACTTGGAGTCAAAAGGAACTGGGATCAAATTCTAGCTCTGCCACTTATGATCTCTGTCATACTAATGTTAGAAAATGAAATCTGGGGTTAGTAATGCCTACGTCGTAGGATAGATATGAGTAAATAAGGTTGAAATAAGATTGAAAATAATAATTATTGAAAATAATATGAGTAGCTTCTATATACTAATACTTGTAATACAGTCTACATTTAATAAATAGTGTCTTTTTCTCCCAAAAGCATTTGTTGTTTTTAAATAGGAGAGAAAAGATAAAGTATCTTTGAAATACTAAATGATGTGCATCAGCCATGCTGCTGGAAACAAGAAAGTAAATGTGCTTTGCTTATCAGAATGGTGCCACTGTCATCTACCATGCACCTGTTTCTTTCCTTCTCCTCCACCTTTACCTCAACTATTGAAGTAAAAAAATGATTGAGGTGATACCAAGGCCTACCTTATTCTAAAAGAGACTGAGGTCATACAAACACGTCCAAGCAAGCTGGTGATCTTCAGGAAGGAAAAGAATTCAAGCAGTTTTTTTCTGCATATATAGACACCCATGTCATTATATTTTTCTTGACTTATTGCACTGGCTAAAACATCTATTACAATATTGAATAGAAGTGACTGAGTATTCTTCTCTGTTCCTAACTTTCAAGGGAAAGCATTTGGGTTTTTTACCATTAAATGTGGTGTGAAGTATATGATTTTCATAGATGCCTTTTATTAGACTAAGGAATGTGACTTCTATTTCTAGGTTGATGAAACTTTTTTTTTTTCAGGAATAGATATTGGATAGTGATACATGTTATTCTGCATCTACTGAGATAATCATATTTTTTAGCCTGTTAATCTGGTTAATTAAATTGATGAAATCAAATATTAAAATATTAAGCCAATCTTGCATTACTAGGATATAACAATTTTGATCATGATGTATTATCCTTTTATATATGATTTGACTTAACTTAGCAAAACTATATTAAGAAATTTTGGATGCATATTCATACGGAATATAAATCTGTAATTTCTTTTTCTTATAATTTCTTTGTCTGGCTTTGGTATTCAAAGAACACTATCCTTATAGAAAGATTTGTGTTGTGTTCTTTCTTCAAATTTCTGGAAGAATTTTTAAAGAATTGTGCTTTTTCTTTCTTAAATACTTGGTATAATTCACTATTAAAACAGCATGGCCTAGAGTTCTCTTCATGTGAGGTTTTTCACTGTATTTCAATTTTTAAAATAAATATAGTGCTGTACAGGTTATTTATATCTGCTTTCATGAGCATTGGTATTTATTGTCTTTCAAAGAATTTTTCCATTTCATCTAAGTAATTGAACTCTGCAAGCATTTTTAATTACTAAATGTATAAAGTAATTATGAAAAGCAACCTGAAAGCTTTTGAAATTTTATAAAGAAATAGATTATGGTACTTTACTGCTTAAATCATCTTAATACTTTCTATTGAGCTCCCTACTGAACTCGAATTTCATATGAATCTTGTAATGCAGCCCATTAATTATCTTAAAATTTGAAGTTTGCATGACCTGCAAGTTCCTCCGTGATCTTACCCTTCTTCCCTTGGCACTCAGGCCTTCTGTTTCCCATACCTACAAAGTTATCTCCCACAGCAGAGACTTCACACAGTCATTTCTTCTGCTGCAATATTTTTTCTATGATTATTATATGGCTGGCTGCTTCTCAACATTCAAGTTTCAACTCAAATATGACATCCCTAGGAAGTCTTTCTTGGCTATGCTAGTTAGAGTTGTGGGCTTACTATTTCTTACTGAAATAGTAAGAATTCTAAGATGACCCACAATTACCCATACCCACGTACAATCCAGTCTTTTTGAGTGTGGATAAGACCTGTGAATACGTTAGAATATCACTGTCATGATTTATGCCATGTTGTTTGGCACAAGTGAGTATGCAGATGTAATTAAGGCTCCTAGTAAGTTGACTATAAATTAATCCAAAGGGCCATTATCTTGGGTGGCCTTGACATAATCAAGCAAATCCTTTGAAAGCAGAAATATTCTTCTGTTTCTATGGGAGAGGTAAAAAATCATTTTGTGAGAGAGTCCACAGAGAGTCATATGGCATAGACCTCAGGATGGCCTCAAGATGTTGAGATTACCTCTGGCCAACAGCCAGTAAGAAAACAAAAACCTTAGTCCTACAATTGCAAGGAACTGAATTCTGCCATAAACATGAATGTGCTTGGAAGAGGACCCTGAGCTCCACATGAGACTATAACTCCAGTTAGCATCCTGATTTCAGCTTGATGAGACCTTGAGCAGATGGCCCAGTTAACTCATGCTCAGACTCCCGATCTAGGAAAACTGTGAGTTGATAAATTGTTCTGCATTAAATTGCTAGAATTCTAGCAATTTGTTATGCAGAAATAGAAAATGAATACACCCAAAGCCACTCTCTATTACACTGCATTATTTTATTTTCTTCATAGCTTAAAACTTTGAAGTTATATATTTTCTTGTTTATTTCAGTATTTACCCCAGAATATACATTCTACTAGAAGAGCAATTTTGGTTGTCATTCTGCCAGGTTGATTCTTGCCATTCTGGCTATTTGAGAGGTAGATTGGAGAGAATTATAAATCTGTTTCTGTTTTTCTGTTTAAAAAAGAGAAGCTAATATATACTGCATAATATTGAGATTTTTCTCAGTGGGACAAAATAATCTTTCTTTGGTATTCTTCAATTTACTAAATAATTAAATATGAAGGAAAGTCTAAAACTTCTTCAAAATGAGAGAACCAAGCCAAGATTTCACATAAATCAGAGGCATGTAGCTCTGTTATTTTTCAAATAATACAATTGTTTATGGAAGCCATGCAACATTTCAGAACAGAATTTTATTTTGCATAATGAATATACATAAAATTTTTTTTGGATTTTTCCCTCTGTTGTTATTGTGACCACATGTGGTGATGGTGCCAGAACATTCCTCCCTTGTGTGTTTCATGCCCAAAGTGATCCTTATACTCAGCGTTTCCAGCATATCTGTCTGTTTTGTCAATTCTTGCTATTGTTATCCTGAAAAGGTAATCACAACTGCCTGAGCCAAAGAGGAGGGAGAGAGAACCACATGATTGTCTTTTATCCTCCTACGGGAAAAATTTAACTCCTTTACTTTTACTGAACTAGCAAGCAAAAAATACACTGATTAATTGTTTTTAAATCATCATACTTCCAGGTAATATATCCTCTTGGGTAAAAATTCAAGTCTAGAACTTTGTGGCCCACTATATTCATGTTCAAAATCTTATAGCTAAACAAAGAAATGTTGCATTTGTTATCACCTTGAATTCAGGTGTATTGAAACATCCAACCTGTACTCTTCCTGAGTGTCTAACATTTGTGGCTGTTAGCAACTGCAAACTTGTGAAATATGCAATGTCACCTTCAAATTCCAGGTCTTCAAAATGTTACAAGATTATATTGGATAAACATGTTTTGCCTTCAGCTGGTCAAGCTGCTTGATAAAAGCCCTAAACCCCAAACTCTCCATTTAAACCAGTTTCAGTAACATCAACAGAATCCATTCCAAGATTTCAAACATGGTAAACATCTTCAAACGTATGTCTAGAAGTACTAATATCTTTTTTGTATGAGTTAAAAGATTCTAGAAATTACTCTATTCAAAATAAATACATTTCCCATTGATCCTCATTGGTACCTAAAATTTTACCATTAAATTAAAAAAATTTTTTTGTGCTCAAGATTTACAGCTTACAAAATGATGGGTGTGTGTTTGCAATTTGTTCCCCGAAACAGAAATCTAGCTTAACCTGGTGGATAGAAAAGCATATTGGGAAGGGAACAACCAGGCAGTCCAGGCTTAAATCTTGTATCCATTTCTTATTGAAATGAAAACTTCTGGACCAGAGTATCCTCACATGTTAAAACCTAATTCAATAACACATCTTACAAGACTGTCATGAATATGTTACATAATGTAAGAAAAAGACCAAAACAAAACATGATTATTAGTAGCTATTATTGTTTTTATTTTAGGTGACCTGCTAACATTTATTGAGTGTTCTCTATAGACAGTCTATACATACATAGAGATGGAATAGGTTTGTTTTATGTGAATTCCAGGACAAAATAAGAATCAAAGAAGAAAACCATAGGGAGAAACAAAATTTACTTCATTCTAAAGAAAAGAAAAAATAAATTATTATTAATCATTTTAGTATTGTTGCTATTACTTATTGACTGACTCCTTTCTATAGTCAAGTTATTGTGTTAATTGCTTTCATAGATTATCTTATTAAATTTTCACAACCCAACATTTATTACTATTTTTTGGAGAATCACACTGAGTAAGTTCACAAAGAGCTTTGCAGCTATGACCTGATCTCAGGTATGTTGAATTACAGGAAGGTGTTGACCAGAAACAAATAGACTGCCAGATATTTCTCCAGCAAAGACAGGTATATTCATGATCAGCAGAGAATTGTAATTTGGGGTCTGCAACCATGAGACACAGGTAAGTCCTCCACACAAAGGAGAATTTTTTATAGAGAGGAAGAGGAATTTGGGAAGTCTATCTTAAGGAAAGAGCCTATGGCTTTTCATTGGCCAGAGTCCTTGCAAAGAAAGAAGAGGAATCTCTTCTTCCTGTTGGGCTTTGCTATGTTCACAAGGTGTGAGAGCACCCCCTTCTGGTCTCCCAACCCTATTTAATTGAGGTTTCTTTTTATTAATTTTTTTCCAGGGGATAACAATGGGATTTGTAGGACAGCTAACTTGGAGGTACAAGGTAACTCTCAATTAGACTTTGTATAACCTCACTTAAGTTGCTAAAGATTTATTAAAGTACAGAGTCTAGATTCAATGTCATGGAGGTCTTACTTGACCCCAGTACATTTATTTCACATGGACATTTGGAGAGTTTTGGGGATGTGATGCCAATCACATGGTGGTAAAAGTTGGGAGTATTTTGTGATATTGTGATTTATAATAAGAAATGCTTATTTGGTCTTTGTCCCCTCTTCTGGCACAGACCTCCATAAAAATCTTGGAACTTCTTAAGTGATAAGAACAATAAAAGCGTCTTTTGTTATGTTAATGAGGCGGCTTTTGGAAAGAACTTAAGGATGAGAGCGGGTTGCCAGTGGATCCAATCATGTGATTATAGGGTTGGAACTTTCAATCCCATCCCTCTGACCTTTAGGGAGAGAGAAAGGCTAGAGATTGAATCAATCCCTAATGGCCAATGATGTAATTCATCATGCCTATGTAATGAAGGCCTATAAAGACCCCAAAGTATGGGGCTTAGAGAGCTTCCTGGCTGGTGACTGTGGAGATGGGGGAGAGTGATGCACTTAGAGAGAGCATCAAAGCTCCACACCCTTTCCCTGCACCATGTTCTGTGCATCTCCTTCATCTGGCTAATCCCGAGTTATATCATTTCATAATAAACCTATAATCTAGTTAGCAAAATGTCTCTCTGAGTCTTGTAAGCTGCTCTAGCAAATTAATTAAACCCAAGGAGAGGGTTGTGAGAACCTCAAACCTATAACCAGTTGGTCAGAAGTATAAATAACAACCTGGGCTTGGGACTGGTGTCTGAAGTGTGTGGGTGTGGGTGGAGAGGCTACTGAACACATAACCTGTGGAATCTGATGCTGTCTCTGGATTGGTAGTGTCAGAATTGGATTGAATTCTTGGACACCCTGCTGGTGTCCCAGAATTGCTTATTGGAAGTGTGAAGGAACACCACCACCACCATCATATGGAAGTGGGTCTTAGAACACGAAAATAATTTGCAAAAATAATTGAAGACAATAAGAGAAGGACATAGCTGTGGATCAGAAGATGGCTATACATACCATATGACCATACCATACGATGACCATACCATAAATATATATCTAATGACGTTTAAAGCATACCATGAGAAGGTTAGTTTTAAAATGACTTAGAAAGTATAAATAACTTTATAGGAACTACAATAAGTCTCTAATAGAGTAGTTACATTAAGGAGATAAATAGTATATAGATGATAATTTTTAAAACATGTCATGTGGCATGAGATCTAGAGTTACAAGACTTGAATTAGAAAATTTATTTTGCTATCTATGTTATGCTAGCTATACTATGTTGTATCTATTTTACTCATCTTTGTAAACTTAGACAATCCGTTTCACCTACCATGAATAAGTTTCCTTCCCTGTAAAACGAAAATATTATCTTGACTAAGTTATGTAATTACTGACCAGGGTAAAAAAGAAAACAAGATAGCATATATGAAGATACTTTATAAATAACCCAGTGATCTGCAAATTTATGGAGTGCTGAAGATGTTGATGATCATGGTGGAGGTGATATTGTTGCTGCCAATGGTAGTGATAATGGCCAAGCAATTCAAATCAATAAGTTTATTGATCTGCAAATTGTATCATCTATCTCTCTCTCTCTCTATCTATCTTATCTGCTTATCATCATCATCTCGGGGGCCAGAAAGGCCCCTATAACTGTCAAAAATTGGGACTGATTCTGTTCAGCAAGTATTTAGTTAAGCTTTAGTCAAACTATATCCATAGAAGGCAAGAGATCACCCCTGAAAGCCTGGAAAGCTGGTTACAAAAGTTAAACTTGATCGAGATGGTTTGGGTACTTTTCTTGGTGGACCTTGTGAGTTTTTGCACATCTGTGTAGATTGGGCAGCTGCCCAAGGGGTGTGGCTTTAAGTATACCAACATGAACACATGTCATGCAGGTAATTTTCTGGTCTTTTGAAATGGTGGTATTGAGACAATATTAATGGAACTTCAATATCAACAGATTTGCTTGATTGTTCTTCTGGTTACAAACATAGAGATTTAATTGTTCCTTTCCAAAAAACAATTTTTAATGAGAGAGGAAAATGAAAATCTTTAGTGGAGAAGAGAATATTGGAAGAAGGAGTTAACACTTTCAGAATGTAAGTGTAGGTTACAAAGCAGGAATTAAGTGGAAAGAAGATACTTGAATCAGACAGCAATTGATTCAGTTCAAGGATTCACTAGGGTTTAAATTCCTGAATTTTAGCATTGTTTTGGACTAGATAATCCATCAGAATAAAAATGTCCATAGTTTTAAAATAAGTAATCACAGTACATACTTCTCTGAATTGGTGGAGATCAAATGAAATAGTATATGAAAATTGCCTTCTACAAAGTATTGTTTATCCTGCCTTACCCAAAATAATTTATTTTCTTCTCAATTCTGCCAAAGTCCCAGAAATTATCTTTGTGGGTCTTACATTCTTTTAACACACAATCTTAATTAGATTATTAATTTTTATATTTATAATAAATATATTTTATTTATCATATTTTCCTATGTTAATTTTATTTTTATTGCTATAATTTAATTACCAAGCATTTATTGATTTCATTATTAGGAATTGTTGCATTTGTATGTGAGTTTAGGATGTGAGAACAGGACATAAAACAGGAGATGTTTTGGGAAAATGCGCTTTAATTTGATGGTCAGATATTGATAATGACTGAACAGTACTCTTATAGCTTACATTTGATATTTAGTGGAAGAAGAATCTAACATGTGTTGTTCTTCCAATATGACTTTTTTTTTTGCATGATCTGTGGAAACTTACAAAATCATGAAATTTTAGGTTTTAAACCTGAGAGACACTTAAGGAAACAGTTTGTGTAACCCCTCAACTTATAGTTGAAGAAACTAAGGCCTTGTATTTATAGATAGTGTCTATCATCCAGGTTACAAAATAGAATATATAGTATGATATGTACTTATGTATAAATAACCATAGAAAAAACAATCTGGAAGATAATAGGCAACACACAGGGAGATCAGCTTGGTGCTTTGTGACCACCTGGAGGGGTGGGATAGGGAGGGTGGGAGGGAGGGGATATGGGGAAATATGTATACATATAGCTGATTCACTTTGTTATACAGCAGAAACTAACAAAACACTGTAAAGCAATTACACTCCAATAAAGATGTTAAAAAAAAAAAAAAGGTAATATGCAACATGTTTCTTGACCCCAAGGCTATCATCAGGAACATTCTTCCTCATTCCTCCTTTGCATTCTTTAAGTAAAACCAATAGAAAAAAACCTCTTCTTACTTAAGATTTCTGCTCAGTTGGCCTTCCTCAGAGAGGTCCCTGAACCTTCAATCTACGTTTAATACCCACGCCTTTGCATGGTCTGTGGAATGGAATGCAAATAGGACTTCTCTAATGTCAGGTTTTACACGTTAATTTAAAAAATAATTGTGGAAAGAACACAACTTCACACCGACCTTCTTAGTAAATATTTAAGTGTACAATGTATTATTGTTTACTAGAGGTATAATGTTGAACAGCAGATCTCTAGAGCTTATTTATTTTGCTTGATTGAAACTTTATGCCCATTGATTATAATTTCACCTTCTTATGTATTATTCTCTCATTAATATCTGTATCCCCACTAGACTATATATTCCAATAGAGCAAGGGCACTGCCAGATGTTTCTCACCATTGAATTCCAGTCTTGAACATAAATATTGGCTCATTGTAGATGCTTGATAAATATTCATGGACTTAACAATACATAACAATCAAAATACAATCAAATGCCATTTTGAAAACATCCTAAAAATTCTAGAATTTCCAGAGCAATTTTTCTGACTACATTTATCATTCTGGTGGCCTTTAGAATCATGTCAGTCCCCAGTTTATTCCTAATCATAAATATTCCTGAAAGAAATCTGAGATACCTTTTCTGACTGTATTGCAGTGCAACTGTGCACATGTGCGTGTGTGTAAGTGTGTGTACTGAGAAAGAAAGAGAGAGAAAGGGAGAGAGAAGGAAAAAGGGAGAGAGAGGGAGGGAGAAGAGGAAGAGAAATAAAGCATTAGGAAGCAGGGGTTAACTTTTTGCAAAAAAAGGTAACAAATTCAGTAAGAGAAAAAAATAAATATCACTTATGGTAAAAACACTAATATTAAAGACATTACAACTTAATGTATGGGGAATATGTGGATAATAGTCATTAAATTTAGCCTCACATATATTATATATATATGAACCTATATAATATATGAAAAAGGATGTGATAATACAGGTTTCCCCCACTATCCGAAAGTAGAGAGTTCCTATGAAACCTTTCCTGAACCAAAATGGCATAAAGTGAATAAGCAATTACCTTAGGACACCCCTTGCTAACGAATTCAGAAAATAAATTGAGATAAAGCACAAATGCCCACAGACACAGCTTAAAGCTATGGCAGCTCAGTGCTGAGATGCTGAGGGTAGTTCCCCGGGGAAGGAGCTTGGCGGGACCACTCTCACTGCATGGGGGGTGTGCTGCCTCTATAGCAGCTCCCTGCAAAACAAATGGTGAACACTATTTTCACTTTTTGCCTTTTGTTTTTTGTAAAAGTGAAGATGCCCTTTGGATGCCCTTTCTTTCAGTTAGTGAAAATAGGTGCTAATGCAGATATTTCATAAAAGCGAAGTGGTGTAAAGCAAACCTACAAAAAGAGGGGGATACCTGTGAAACAGTAGGGAAGAGAGCAAGGCACAACCTTTAAAAGAATGATACAGCCCTAGGCCATGACAAAGACTGGTTAGAACCAGCTGGGTCCCTGATGGCAGAAGATTTGTCTTCCAGTAGACCTTGAGCCTCATTATACACTCATTGTAATACATTAGCATGCTAACTGACACACCCACCAGTACCGTGACAGTTCAGAGCTAACCACAAAAGGCCCAAAAGTGGGCAGTGGCCCAATTCCTGGAAATCCCTGCCCTCTTCCCCCAAATAATTGGAATAATCCTCCCACTTGCCTATGAGTTTACCCAGCCCATAAAAACTAACCACACCATATTTTGAGGCTCTCTAACCTCCTGAGATGGCCCACACTCTGTCTGAGGAGTGTGTTTGTCTCTAAATAAATCCACTTCTTACTTATCACTTCGTCTCCGAATTCTTTCTCAACGAGGCAAGAACCTTAAATTCACCGAGAACACCTGTAACTTCTTTTCCAAATATAACAGTAACAACTATATTACTTTTTGAAATTTACTCAAAGATGCATGTCCATTTTCTCATTATTAACCTCTTATTAATCCAATTTCAAAACAATAAACTAAGGGTAATAATAACTTATACAGTGCTTGCTATATAGTCAGATACTCTTGCTAAAGCATATACATGTATAAACTTACTTAATCTTCATGAAAAATCTTACAAATAGGTATACTTCTTTTCCTTAGCCCAAAGTAGGAACTGAATCTTAGCTAAATTTAGTTTAATGTCACAAAACTACATAGTTGTTTACCTTAATACCCTTTCTGCCTCCTTCCCACCTCCTGTGGGAAATGTAGAATGGCAACAGTGGAACCAGCCTCTGTAGAGCAGAGCCAGGGCACAAGTCTGGATCCTTGGATAACCTTGTGAAGTGGAAACATTTACTCACATTGGACCAACCACCTAATTTGGGGCTGTTGCATCTAAGGAAAAGAATTTTTTATCTTATTTAATCCACTGTAATTACAGGACATTACTTTGTGCTCTAACAAAAAAAAAAAAACCATGGCTTCTACCAAGTATTTTGGGAAAGGCTAAGAAGTTCTTAAACCAGATAGAACTGAAGTTTCAGCTAAAAGAAAATCCTCGTAAGCAACATCATGGTCTTGTCACAACAGCAAAATCCTGGCTTATCATTTCTATAAGGAAAAGGTATATACTCTACTGAATGTACCATGTCTCAGAATCTCAGTATTGCAGGCTCATATATCTACTTTTGTCATCATCACACAAAGAACAGACACATCTGTTGAGATAGATTAAAATGGTCCAAGATCACGAGATTGGTGTATAAAAACAATGTCAATTTTTGAGTTTACAATGAGAAGTCACTGTCACACAATCAGAGACACTCAAGTTCATGTAACCAATTTATTTTCTTTGCAGAGTAAAGATAAACAGGATGCCAAATTGTAATCAGACGCTACTGCACAGTTTTATGAGAACTGGATATACTCAAAGTCTATATAATCAGCCCCGTGAGTCCCTGTAGGCAGATGTACACCGGAAGCCAAATCTTAATCAGAAGTTGCTTTGTGAACATGGAATCAGATGTAAGGAGTTTGATGATTCAGGCATCACGTGGTACATCTCACAATGTGATTCTCTTGGCAATAGGAGCAGATAAGCTATGGTCCATCTTTAGCTAAAATCATTGTCACTATGGTAAGCTATCTCCACTTCCAGATTTGGAGTGCCTTAATCATGAGGATAAAAAAAACTCAAAGTGAAAACAAAGGCTAACGATTGCCCTTCACTTCTACACTGTTTCCACTTCATGTTTTTTGCCTCCTTTTCCTTTGATTCCTCTTTTGATCTACTTATGCTATTTTTAGCTCTTATGTTACTTTGAACTAATGTCATACTTTTGCTACAGTCAAATGAGTTGATTTACTGCTTAGTTATCAAAGGGCAATCTTGTTTCAATCATTTCTGCATCTGGAGGGCCCATTAATAGAGGGCCCAGGTATTCACAATAAAAGAAAGTTTTTCAGAAGTTAATTTTTTTTTTACTGGAGTAAAGTTGCTTTACAATGTTGTGTTCGTTTCTGCTGTACAACAAAGTGAATCAGCTATATGTATAAGAGAAATATTTAGGTCAGGTACTATGAATTACCAGAATTTTATCACTCCTTCTTAACCCTATTCTGAGATTTAACTTTGTTTTCTTTTAGCTTTCTTATGGCATTTGACTGTGTATTGCTTTATAATTTGGAAATTTTTATACCTTTATAATTCACACTTCAGTTTACAAGTGGCTTAAGGGGAATGGCCGTTGGTGATTTAACACTGCAGTTGCTTCAACACTTAAGACAATGTCTTAAAAAATAGGTTCAATTAACATTTGAATAATTAATTCAGTTAAAAAGTTAATAAAAACAATTGAGATGAAAAGTGTGCTAAGTTCTTTCTGTCCATATCCCATAACTAGAGGAGCCTGGCTAACAGGATAACAATGTTTCTAAGTCAATACATATCACTTTATACAAATGCTGCAAATTACTCAGAGGATAATAAAAATTCATATAATTGTGCATTACATCATCATATGTTAACATTACCATCATGATAATGGACTAAAATGAGCACCTAAAATATGTATTACCTCAATTATTTTCCCCAAATGTTTTGAGGTGTAGTATTATTATCCCCCTTTTCAAATACAGAATCCAAAACATAGAAGGAGAAAGTCACACAAAATCCTGTAACCTACTATTTCTTTCTCTTTTTTTAATTGAAGTAGAATTGACCTACAACGGCTATGTTAATTCCAGGTGCACAACATAGTGATCCAATATTTCTATACATTATAAAAGGATCACCACGATAAGTATAGTTACCATCTGTCACTATACAAAGATTTTACAGTATTACTGACTGTCTTCCCTATGCTGTATAGTTCATCCCCATGACTCATTCTTTTTGTAACTAGAAGTTTGTATCTCTTAATCTCCCTCACCTATTTCACTCAGCTCCCTCACCCACCTTTCTTCTGGCAACCATCTCTTTGTTCTGTGTATCTATGTGTCTGTTCCTGTTTTGCTATTTGTTTATTTTTTTTGTTTTTAGATTCCACATATAAGTGAAATCCTACAGTATTTGTCTTTCTCTGTCTGACTTATTTCACTTAGCACTATATAATTTGGGTCTATCCAAACTGTTGCAAAAGACAAGATTTATATCTTTTATGGCTGAATAATATTTATATATGTATATGTATTATATGTGTATGTGTGTGTATATGTGTGTGTATATATATCTATCTCACATCTCCTCTATCCATTCACTTATAGATGGGCACTTAGGTTGCTTTTATATCTTGGGTATTGTTAAAGAAAAAAAAAAATGCTGCAATGAACACAGGTGTGCATATATCTTTTCTAATCAGTGTTTTTGTTTTCTTTGGAAAATTACCCAGAAGTGGAATTGGTGGATCCAACGGTAATTTTACTTATAGTTTTTTGAGGAAACTCCATATTGTTTTCCATAGGGGCTGCACCAATTTAAATACCAACCAACAGTGCCTGAAGGTTCCTTTTTTCCACATCCTCACCAACACTTGTTATTTATTGTCTTTTTGATAATAGCCATTCTGACAGGTGTGAGGTAATATCTCGTTTTGGTTCTGATTTGCATTTTCCTGATACGTGATGTTAAACATCATTTCATGTGTCTGTTGGCCATCTGTATGTCTTCTTTAGAAAAATGTCTTCTCAAGTTCTCTGCCCATTTTTTAATCAGGTTGTTTGTATTTTTGATGTTGAGTTATATAAGTTCTTTGTATATTTTGGATATTAACCCCTTATTGGGTTTATTAATTGCAAATATCTTCTCCCATTCGGTAGGCAGCTTTCTGTGTTGTTGATAATTTCCTTTGCTGTGAAAAACCTTTTTAGTTTGATATAGTCTCATTTGTTTATTTTTTCTTTTGTTTTCTCTTGCCTGAGGAGACAAATCAAAAAATAAAATTGCTAAGACTGATGTCAAAGAGCATAGTGCCTATGTTTTCTTCCAGGATTTTTATGGTTTCAGGTTCCATTTAAGTCCTTCATCCATTTGAGGTTCTTTTTGTACATGTTGTGAGAAAGCGGTACAGTCTTATTCTTTTGCATGTAGCTGTCCAGTTTTCCCAGCACCTTTTATTTGAGAGGCTGTCTTTTCCCCGTTGTATATTCTTGCCTTCTTGCCATAGATTAATTGATCATGTAAGTGTAGGTTCATTTCTGGGTTCTCTATTCTGTTGCACTGATCTATGTGTCTGTTTTTGTGCCAGTACCATACTCTTTTGATTACTGTCACTTTGTAGTAGAGTGGGGAATCAGGGAGTGTGATATCTCCAGCTTTGTTCTTCTTTCTCAAGATTGTTTTGGCTATTTGGGGTCTTTTGTGTTTCCATACAAATTTCCAAGTTATTTGTTCTAGTTCTGTGAAAAAATGCCTTTGGTATTTTGATAAGGATTTCATTGAATCTGTAGATTGCCTGGGATAGTAAGGTCATGTAAAAATATTTCTATAAATAAAAGCAGTCTCTCCACCAGAAAAACACCTCCTTTTCCTCACTTCTTAGCTTTAATAAAAAGCATTCTTTCTGCCATATTAAGTTGATTTATTGTTTCATTTATTTTTCTTTTGCTAGATTTTAATTTTCATGAGGACAGGATAAGATATTTGTTTTGTCTGTTGTTGTTTCCAGAGAAAAAAGATCCCACAGTGCCTAAGGCATATTAGTCACCCAATAAACATTTGTTGAATGAGTCAATAAATTTAGAGTTTCAGAAAAGTGTAACAAAGAATATTTTATCCATTTAAAAATTGAGGTGGAAAGAGAAATAAAATGATGTAATAGATTTTTATATTAGTGGTTAATATTTGCATTAGATAAAATGCTTCCATAAGGGTTTAGGAATATAAATTTACATTATGAGTAAGTTTGATTTCTCATAAAATTATCATACTAGTTTATTAAATTTAATTGCAGGCAAAGAATCTGAGAATAAATAAACTGCCTTTAATCTTCTAGTCTCTCAAACTCTGACTCTCACAGTGGCTGGAATAAAAAAAAAAAGAATTTCAGACAGTGGTGGATATTATCAGATATATTTTCCCAACAGGATACAGGTAAACACGTTTGGAAACTCCAGCAGGAAACCTCTAGCCAAGATTTGCTGCCATATGAGACCTGGGAAAGAGGATATTGGGCTAATTCTTGTCTGATATTTATGTGGGTGTCCTTAAAAGGGAGGAAGGAAATGGACTTTTTCCACAGCTGAATTCCAGATGTATCCAAAGGAACACATTTTACTCCTACTGATGTCAACTGTCTCCTAACTCCTTTCACTAATTATTACAGATTGTAAACCCATGTCATTTCAGGCAACCACTCTCAATGTTCTTGGTGTATGGTGTCTCTCTGATCTCTGCTTCTTAGCTTAATAATAACAAGAATAGGAAAAATAACTGCCATGTAATGGGTATCTAGTGTTTGGCATGTCTTTGCGTACATCACCTACTGTAATCCTCATGGCAAACCTGGTAGTAGTTACTACGATCTATATTTTACAGATGATGAAATCAGGGGCCAGAGTTAGTGACTCTGTGAACTGTTTAGTTCAGTAGAGTCTCAAGCTGAGGGTTTCTTGTAGCAGTGTTTCCTACAAAACCTAAGAGAGACATCCTTAGAAAATCAAGGTCAAGATTAAGTGTGAGCATGTTAATTTCAGTTTTTTCTTTCCAGTCCCTGTGTCTATGTAATGTTGAAGCAACAGCTCCATTCAAACCAGCCTTTGGACAACTGAACCATCCAATCAAGTGATCAACCAACTTAAAAATAAATGAATTGTCAGTTTGATATTTAGAGTCAAATCATACAGTTTACAAACAACATATCCTTGGTTTCATTGGTCTTAGCATTGCAGGTGATACATAATTATTACATAAATTAGAACTACCATGACTTTTGTGCCTTCCGTATCTTATTTGGTCTTCTTTACATGACTTCAGAGATTTGATGGTTAAAAAAATATATTTATCTTGTCCAGCCAAAAATGTGTTTTCTAACCTGCTATCTAAGAAAGGTTTCAGACCTAAGAGGCAGGGAGATGGCCAATTCAAGCCTTCTTTCAAATGTTTGGGTTTTGAGACAGCCAGTGCTATTTGCCAGCTGGAATGTAATTGGATTTGGGAAAGGATAATTTTCACCATGAAACTTGAATAAGTCATTACTTTAGCCTTCAAGACCCCTGATAGAAATCTAATCCCAAAAATCCAGAGAAAAAGAAACTCTCCTAAAAGGAGAATGGATTCACTGGAGATCTGATTTCTTAAAGAATGTGATTCTAAAGGATTGATCAGTAAGACACAGATAATGCCTTATGCCATGATGATTCTCTAACCATTGATGGACAATTGTTATTTTCATCCTGCATTACTCACAATATAAATCTCTGCCTGGCTGCCAGTCCTCACTTACCACTGTTTTCCAAATCCAGAACAATTTCAGCCTCACTTGTAGGCCTGACCTGTCTTTAGGGATTTTCCTAACTCAAGATAGAAGAGATATAACTTGGGGCTCAGCCTCCAGCTCTGATTGGGTACTCAGTTCTACTCTACTTCTGAGACATGGTCCATATTTGTTCCTCATATATGGTAACAAGAGTCCTCTTTTGTATCTTGTACTTGTTTTTATATTGGGGGACCTATACCTCTAAAACTGGGATCTGAATTTATTCTTTTCAAGCCAGCTTCCAGGAACTAAAGCTCTGGCCCGGTTCCTTGCCCGTATGCCTGAGGCATTTTTACTCAACTGCAGATTTTCTTTGATACCTACCAAGCTACCCAGATTCCTCACAATTATTTGCTCTGGATTCCCATCCCCTCAGTAAGCCCCTCTATTTACTTCCTCCAATCCCTATCTCATAATAACTGCTTCCTGAATACCGTTTTTGTAATTAACTTTTTGCATCCGTGGTTATGTTGATGGACTGGACTTACTCATGGTACCTGTGGCTTCTCTCTTTCCCGTGCCCATCTCTCGCAGAGCACTTGTGTTTGCCCTATTCCATTGCATCACTCAACTTTGGGTAGACATATGACACATAGGGTCCCATAAATCCTAACTGCTGAATATGCAGACAAATATCCCATTCTGGTCAGTGTGTGGGATTGCATAATCCCACATGCCATATAGCACTGCTGGCACAGTTCTTGCAGGAACAATTCCTCTTCCTGGAAATAATCACAACCAGAAGCATTAAATTTTGCAACACCCTGGGAAACCACTTGAACTATTCTGTGAGAGTGAGGAAGATATCAAGTATCAGTCCTGGAATCATCTTTTCTTAGAACAAAAAAACTGTGTTTGTACTATCTTGATCACAGCAATTTTTCCCTGCATATTTTGAAAAAACACATATGCTTATATTATTTTAGATATTTAGGTGTATAGTGCCTAAATTTCCCAATTCAAATTATGAGGATATTTGAGCAATGGAGGTGCTTGCTTCTCCAGAGGTCTTTAAAATTAGGATAGGTACTCACTTATTTGCGATTTAGAACAAAGGCAAAAATTCTACCCAAATTTCTGGCTCCATATCAAGCCCTGTATCTGTAGGTTGCATTTTGTGGTGTTCATTTTGGCTCCTGAAGGTCTATTTTACATATAGAATTTATCATTAAAATTACAAAAATTATAAATAAGTTAATATATGTAGTATATATAGACATATTTATACATATATACACATATATGTGTGTGTAGTCACAGAACATTTTACCAAGTGCATTTGCATATAATATTTCATTAAAAGTCTCAAAATTCACTGCAAATTAAATACTATCTCCATTTTATAGATGTAGAAGCGGAAATCTTAAGTGAGTTGATTAAAATCTCTAACAAAACCAGGAGCTGATTTCAGGTACTGTAGTTCCAAATCTCCCATTGTTTCCTCATATTCCACTTATCAAGCTTACTGCCTTAGCATCACCTCTCCCTATTAGGGTCACCAGTACATAGTATGTTACACTTTGAAATACATGCTATAAAAGGAAGACTCAGACCAAACCTTCAACAAAGCATCCAGTCTGGTAAGTTGTAATATTTTATATTTCAACTATCCTTGAGAAAAAAATTATTAACTGCCTAGATAACCTAGGATGGAAAATTTTATTTTTTCCCCTTACCTAGAATGGGAGAGGAAAGTAGCAGAATCATCAAACATCTGTTCTTGAAAATGAAGTACTGATATTTCATTTCTTTTTTAACTTAGTTTTTCAGACAATACATTTTGTTTGGGCATTTATTAAGTATTAGGCACAGTGATAGAAACTGAGAATACAAAGATAAGAAAAAGACAGCATCTCTTCTGCGGTTGTTCATAGTTTAGTGATGAATGCTGTAATGCTTTTAATAGAGGGGTCCACAAAATGTTCTGAAAACTTCAAGGGGGAGAATGCCACTCTATTTTTGGAAGTATAAAAAACTGAATTGAGTAAAAAGTCACTTAAGAAAGGAAAAGAAGAAAAAAAATAAATCTGTTGAGTAAGGAATTCAGATTGAAGGAAGTCCACATATTAAGGCTTAAAATAATGCAATTATCAAGAATATTCTGGAACTGGTGTGTTGTGGACAAAGAAGGGTTATACATCAGTCTGTAAGTTAGTTTAGGTCAAGAAGAATCACAAATATCATTCTGAGATTTTTCTACCCATTCCAACAGTTCATACGTGGAAGCATCGAAGGAGATCCTGAAATCTTCTGGCCAAGTCCCTAAATTTGATTTCCCTCAAAAGCAGAGCCTGAGACAAGGATTTTGTTACAAGTAATTTATTTGGGATGCGATCTCAGGAATCAAGGTGAGGGAATGGAGAGGGGAGGAACGGAAAGGAAGAAAGCCATTAGTGGATGTCAAAATGAGTTGGTTACCACTGTGACATCTAGGGCTCAATCTGGCTTGGGATTCACTGGGAGATGCAGAATAGACCATAGTGTTGCCCTACCAAGCATGAGGAATCTGGAGCATTCATCTACACTCTCTACTCTTCATCCACTGTGGGTAATTCCTAGGCCATTCTTCCCAGAACTTCTGGCTTGATCTAAACTAAGAGCATTCTCATTAGATAAGCCTTTAGGTGGAGAGATAGAGGACATGTTAGCTCATAGGAGAGCCGTGTGTAGGTGATCTCTTAGGTGGGCCTGTAGTTTTATAGGACTACAAAGAGGATCATATTTATTTCTTTACAAAGTGTGAAATTAGCCTATTCTATCTGGGAGGCAACAGTGGAGACCCCCTTGAAGAGGCTGTGAATTTTAAGTCATTAGGGTTTTCTTCCTTGTCATCTCCTTCAATGAGTCTGCCTCCATGGTAAATCTGAAACATGCCCAAACCATATCATCCATGATAGAATCCCACTGCCTGCTGAGAAGGTTAGTTTTTAAAATCTGGGGTATCCTAATTGCAGTCAGCAGGCTTCCTTTGAATGCCTATGGGGCCTGGGAAAGCAAACTGTGTTTGTTATTTGTCCTCCTTGGGATATACAGTATCAAGAAACAAGGCCCACCTTCCAAGGCTTCAA
Organism: Delphinus delphis; assembly: GCF_949987515.2. Lineage (NCBI taxonomy): Eukaryota > Metazoa > Chordata > Mammalia > Artiodactyla > Delphinidae > Delphinus > Delphinus delphis. Next base: position 63,598,547 of record NC_082699.1, read on the forward strand.
TCTCTTTTCTTGCTCCAGATTGCAAATGACATCCTTGTGTGGGATGCATTAAAATCCTTTGTGTCCTGGTATCAGCCGGAGGCCTGCTCAGTGTACACCCTGGCAGCTCTCATAATGAGGAATAATAGGCAACATGTTTCCTTAAGATTTGTTATCTTTTCTCACTCAGCCCCAACCAATGGGTCTGCTGGGCATTTTCTGAGCCCTGCTTTGGTGCAATAATGTGGACGGCGAGATAGTAGAGCAGCATTTGTTATGGGATTCCAGCTGCAAACCTAACATCTGCTGAGTATTCTGTAACTTTCTTTGAACATAATTAAATACAATCACCAACCTTCCCCTTGGCCTCCCACCATAGACCCCATTAGAAAAGGGGAAGAAACTGACATCAAACGTATGTGGAAAATGCTGAACAATGAAACTAATTCAACCTCAATTTACCCATCCATTTCTGCTAAAGAAGCATTTGAATCATTATTGTCCTGAAAGGCTTTCTGCTTTTCTTCCTTTCTTTTTTCCTTCCTTCCTCCTTCCCTTTCTCTCTCCTCTCTTCTCTCTCTCTTTCTTTCATCATTTTCTTAAACAAATATTTATTAAGTACATTCCAGTACCCATGCAAGATAGACATCTGCCCTTATAAGTTTAAAGTTATTTAAAACAAGTTCAGAAACATAGTATCATGATTAGTGGGAAAAGCATTGACTTTGTAATCAGATGTACCTGGGTATAAATGCTTCTCAACTATTTCCTAATTATTTCACTTCCCTGGGTCTCCTTTCCTCATGTATAAAATGGCAAATGTTATTTTTTTAAACTCACAAGGTTGTTGTGAAGTATAAACTAGTTAACAAACCATAACACATGAAGCAACATATTACAGCTTTTCTGCTTGTCTCAGAACAAGTCCCTTTGTTCTTTGAAAAGAGTTAGACACTCCCTGTTTTCTGAATAAATGAGGAGGGGAATGTTAATCTTTTAACATTTTAAGAATATACGACTGTCTCTGGCCAGAAGAATATATTCCCATATTCATAGAAACAAACAATTTCAGAGTCAGAAGGGACTTTTACTCTATATAGACGAGAAAATAAACAACTTTAACGAATATGCCTCAAGTCATACAATTAATTGAGGGTTGAGAGTTGGCTGAAACTCAAGTCTTATGGCTTCTCTCCCAGTACTCCTTCAACTCACTGCTCTAGAGAGTCAATTTGAGAATATAGGTGACTGGCCCAACGTGGAAATGGAGAGTCTGTTGTAATCTCTCTCTTACATCTGCTACTAGATTCCGTTTTCTTTTAAAAATATGTTTGTAATGTAATTATGACATTTTTGTGGTAGAGAACATTGATTGCTCATAGAGCAGTCATCCCCATCCTCTTCTTTTCTGAAATAGCCTTCATTCCACATAGAAGCTAAAAAGGATAGCTTCTTCCTTTCCCAGTCTCTTCAAAAGCTAAGATATGGGTATGAAATTAATGTCAGCTGATGGTACATGAGGGGATGGCTGATGCTGCATGGGGGGAATGTGTTGTTACTTACAACTTACAAGCTGTTTATTAAAAATATATATGCAAAAATAGTAAAACTAATCTATAATGTTAATATTTTGATTTTGTTACATTTGTTTGCATGTCTTTGCATATACGCACATCTATGTGAGCTCAAACATGTACATACATATATATACATGGTCACTTGTAAGTAGTATTTTGAAACCTGTTTCATGTGGTATTACCAATTTCGCATACAATTTAAAATTCTTCTACACCATTATTTTGGCTATACAATACTCTAACTTTTGACTAACTGGATGTTTATTTAAGCAGCTCCCTACCATTGATCATTAAGCTTATTTCCAACATTTTATATTATAAACAACATCTTCATGACTATCCACAAAACTAGAGTTGTCTTTCTTTCCCATAGCATATTAGTTTTCTCAAAACTGCATGTATAATGGCATTATTTTACTGAAAAGCCTGGAAAGAGCAAGTTACTTTGGAAAGTTTTACACTTTCTAAAGTGCTTTTATATTCATTGTCTCTTTTGACCCTCACAGTGATCTGTTGAAGGTGATTGGGTAGCTATTATTAACTCTATTTTTTAGGTGTAAAAACTAAGGATTACTGTTTGATTGGCTTTCTTAAGAACTAAGCTAGCATGTGGCATGTCATTAAAGGTTTTTTTGACTCTAAAGTATAGTATCTTCTATCTTTCTTTTCCTTTTATCTTCCTACCTGTCTGCTTTCCTCCGTTTTTATTATTTTTTTGACTAAAGAAAACATTATCTCTGCCCTTGAGTTGCTTATAATTCACTGGGGGAGAAAGGCAAGTAAATTGACATTTACATTATCTTGTGAAAAATGCAACTATGGGAGAATGAAGGAGTAGCTCTTAAATCAAACAGGAAAAGCTTCCTAGGAAAAGTAAAATTTAAGGAGAGATACTCCATATCAAGCTCATAATTCTCACTGAGGTGTTTCAAATTCCCTCTAATCAATTATAACCTCACTTTAAAATCTCCACTTCTTTGGAATTACGATATTACATTCAAATAAGGAAGAGTCCCTCCCTGTCTTTGGCCATCGACACTGCCCTCATCCTAAACTCCTTGACTATACCAGCCCTCCTTCATTATGTATACAATCTGTTGTCTTATGAATACTTATTCCACTTAATACAATCTTCCCAAACCACCCCCCTCTCTAAATCCTACTCATCACATAAAACCCAGTTCAAGATTTATGTCTTTCATGAAACCAGAATCAGCACCTATGGCTGTGCCTGAGAAATACAGAATTCTCATATAGTTGGAGAAGACTATAACCATCATTCTGTAAAATTTTCCATTCTCTGACCACAATTAAAGAAACACTAGCTTGCTTACTATTATCAGTTATTGTGCCTTGGACCAGGGCTACAGAGATATTTAGGGTATGGTCACTTCTAAGAGAAGGTCATTGTAATAGTCCAAGGATAGTGAGATGGTAACCTTCTGAGAAATGAGTTCTATATGTGTCCCCTTTTCTTCCCTTCTACAGATTTCTGTCTTTCTAGCTTTTTGATACAGGTGAGTATTAAATGATAGTGGTCTTGCATCTGAGTTTTCATAATCTTCTCAGAAGCTTAGAAGAGCTTCACAACTAGGACAAAATATCAGAAGGCTGAAGAGATGCCACTCAGAGGAGATTGAACAAAGCTGATATAAAAAGAGGCTGCCTGAGAAGGTGCTGACTGACAAAGACGTCCATTCAATGGACTTTGCCTTTGGAAGACACTTCCCCTGGATTCTCAGAGATCTCTTTTTATTTTTTAATTTTATTTTATTATTATTTTTTTATATGGCATTTTCTTATTAGTTGTCTATTTTATACATATTAGTGTGTATATGTCAATCTCAATCTCCCAGTTCATCCCACCCCCCCACCCCCCACTTTCCCCCCTTGGTGTCGATACGTTTGTTCTCTACATATCTCAGAGATTTCTGATAATGCTTGGCAACACTGTTTTGGAAATGGTATTTAGATTTATGTTAATAGACTTCACTGTAATTAACATCTATCAAAGCATTCAGGGGAATTTGGAACCTTTACCTTCTTGGCATGAGATCAATGCAATAGAGAAAAGGCATTTTGGTTGACAACTAAGCCAAAGTTCCAGAAATATCACTCAAGAACTCGGGATTTTGGCACTGAAAACAAAAGTACATAAATATATTGCTGAGGGCAATCTCCATAAATTGGATTTGAGTTGCCAAACCATGACGGAGGGCCAAAAGATAGGCAAGTTATGCAGACCATTAGAAGTTAAGTGGGCAAATATAAATTTAAAAAATTGATTACAGGAATACTCTGTTTTCTGAAGAACCTGACCTGTCCACACAGAGAAATGCATTTAATTTTATAATAAATACTTGCATTAGTAATCTACTGTTACAAAAAAACATTACCACAAATTTAGGGGATTAAAACAACACACTTTTACTATTCCAAAGTTTCTGTGGATCAGGAGTCTGGGCGCAGCTTATCTGGATTTTCTGCAAGGCTGTAATCAAGGTGTCAGCTGGGCTCCATTCTCATCTGGAGGAAAGACTGGGGAAGAATCCACTTCTTCCACTTTGTGAAGAAGTTCACACAGGTTTTTGGTAGAATGTATTTCCTTTTGTAGGATTGATGGCCCTAGCTTCTTGCTGGCTGTCAGCTGGAGGCTGTCCTCAGCTCCTAAAGGCTGTTCATAGTTCCTTGATATGTGGGTTTTTCCAACTGACCTTTTAATTTATCAAGTTGACAAGGAGAATATCTAGAGTCAGTTGACTAGTAGAGTCATATATTTTAACATAATCATGGGAGTGATGTCAGATTCATCCCTTTTGCCATATTTTATTGATTAGTAGCAAATCACAGGTCCCTCCCAAAATGCAATAGGAGGAGATTGAACAAAGCTGTAACCACCAGGAGGCAGAGATCATGGATATCATCCAGATCTGTCTGCCACTATAAGGAATAAAAGGTTCATGGTTGTATATGGATACACTAAGTTCTAAACTCAAGCATCATTTTTAAATCTATACCTTTCTTCTCTGGACTACTGCCACAGTTTCCGAATTGGTCTCTTAGCTCCTAATTTTACTCCTAAAAATCATCCTACAGAGAACAAAGTTTATTTAAAATCCAGTTTTAACATGTCACAGACCTGCTGGTTGCTCTTCCTTCCCTAGTCCCCCACCTGCCTTCAGGTTAAATCCAGAATCTTTAGAATGGAACTATACTGAATGTATACAGCACATCTCTTCAGTTTTACTTCTAGTCTCTTCAGCTCTGCTTCTTATCACACTTCTTATGTTACCCTGCATGTAGTATGCTATTTCTCTTCTTAGCCTTTGCATATGATCACTACTTCCCCTCAAATAACTTCCTTACCTTCCCTGGCATTTCCTTCATCTGGAAAATTCTAACTTGTTCTTTAAGAAAATGCTGGCTTCGTCTCCTGTAAGAAGCCTTCTCTGTTATTTCCTCGCAGTTTCTCAAATTCTTTAATACTCTTTGCATAGCTGAACAGTTTAGTACCAACCCACTATGTTATATTGATTATTTTGTTTTTCTGTGTCCTCCAACTTGTCTCTGGACAAATTCAGGGAAGAATTATGTTTTGCTCGCTTCAAACTTCCTGATATTAGCATTGTACAGTGTCATTTGAATGAATCGATGCATTAACAAAATAGTCCTTGTCAGTAAATATATAATGTCAATTTTGGCTTCAAGATTTTTTTTCTTGAATGCACATCCTTCATGAGATATCAGTATGTTATAATTTTAGTAGTAGCATTTTTCCACGTTATTGGGTGTTTGAATTTCACCTATCGTTTCAGAAAAAATTTTAAAAGCCATGAACGTTGGATTTTTGAGATACAAGTTGCAAATATTCCCCCTTAATTTATCTATCATTTAATTTTGCCTATTATGTTTGGCAATAGTTTTACAAACTTTTTATGAAGGTAAATATTTTCTTTTGATTATTTCCATGTTGTTATCTTCTCTGGTTGACACAGAAAATTAAACAGTTCATGTGCCAAAGTGGAAGAGGGAAATTTACTCATTCTTTGGTTAACACTGATACCATAATCAGAATAGACACATACAATGTAGTGGTTTAAATAAACATATCTTACAATGCCTTGCACACATCAGGTGTTCAATAAATATTAATTGTGTTCCTCCATTATTTTTAGTCACACATAATACCCATGTATTTGTAGGCAAATACATACAAACATAGAAACACAAACTCACCTATTCATATATTCTTAATTCAGAAACCGATCATGTTTAGGGGTTTTCTCAAAATATCATATTTTGCTTTTCAACATATATGGCTTAAAACAACAAAAACAAATGTCTCACCATTCAGTGGGATGGGTCTGCTGTGTGGTTCCTCTGCTGGGGTCACCTGGGGTCACATATGTGACTTCAGCCATCTAGTTAATTACCAGGAACTGGATGGTCCAAGAAGGCTTCACTCATATGTCTGGTGACTGGGGCTAAGTGATGTCTGGCCTCTCTCTCCACATGGTCTCACTCTTCCAAGAACGCAAGTGCAGAAGCTACAAGGACTCTTGATGCCCTTCTCAGAAGCTGTACAAAATCACTTCCACTGTATTCTACTGGTCACAGCATATCACAAGGTCAAGCCAAAGTCAAGGGCTGGGAAAAGAGACTTCTTGTGAGGAGCTGCAAAGAACTTGAGGCCAATTTTGATCCACCAAATTGTATAGTTGGATTTTTAGACCAAGTCCTAAAGGGGCTCTATTCAGTCACTTGAACAAGTATCAGAATATAAGAGGAGCTTAAATACAACCCTTAGTGAGTCAAGGAAACTCCTTAAAAAGTGAATATTCTCCTGTTCATTAATCATTATAAAATGTTTTGTCATGTTAGGTGCACCCTACACATATGGGAAACACTTGGAAATCTTAGGTTTTAAACCCCACCAACCGGTTTCCTTTTAAACTCCTAACTTTATGTATAGATATGTAGGTACTCATATACATAGAAATATATAAACATGTATTATTTACATATAAGCATACTGTTATTCACAAACTGTATATAAATGTATTCCCATAGTTAAAAATATTTTAAAGTTTCAATCCAACTCCTTTATTGTGATTACATAGAGGGGAAAGTAATTTATATAAATACAGCCTGAAAGCCTTTCAAAAATCCCCTATAGTATGGATTTTGGCTTCTCCCATTATTTGTTGATATGATGTGTATGATAAAGACCACACAGGATTTATATCTATATATTTTTTAAAATCACATAAAAATATAAAAGGAAAGGTTGGATGCTTTTTGCCAAAGTGCCACATTATGAAATATTTCAGTGTAGGGTATATTAGCAAAAACACGGAGTGCATCTTTGGGTAAAAAGAACACAGATCAGTATGGAAAGACTTTAAGAGTTATGATTTATTTTTTGGAAACTTCAGCCATGTGCATTGTTAATCCTTTGTAGTTTTAATTGACCCTCGCCCTATATCTATCTTATTTCAACTTCCTGTATCCCTAAGTGTGGCTGCAAAAATATTGGGCTGGTCAAAAGTTTCGTTCGGGTGTTTAATAAGATGTTATGGAGAAATCCGAACGGACTTTTTGGCCAGCCCAATACTTTGATCTGCACATACTTTCTTTCTTAAGGAGCAACTAAGCAATCCTGTTAGGCCAGAGAAAATCATAAGTAACAGTGAGATACAGAATGACGTTAACAGGAGATTAACAAAGAACAGAAACTCTTTTTTATGATGCAACCCTTAATTTAAAAAGCATTCATGAAGAAAGAGTTTTAAAGAACAACGAGATGAGCAAATCGACCACTTTTGAATTGTATCTATCACAGACTGTATATGTCAATATATCACAGATTGTTGTGTAGATTCCTCCAGCTTCTAGGGCAGCAGTTGGCAAATTATGGTCTGTGTTCCAAATACAGCTCACCCTCTGCTTTTGTAAATAAAGTTTTATTGGGACACATTCATTTGCTAATGTTTTCTCTATTGCTATTTTTGATATACAATGCCAAAATTGAATAGCCTTGGAAGAGATCACGTAGCCAGCACCACCTCAACAATTTACTGTCTGCCTCTGCACGCAAAAGTTCACTGATCCCTGCTGTAGGGCCTTGGATTTCTTCTGGCGAGGTGAATGAGAATCAGAAGTTGCAAACAGGGCTTCCCTGGTGGCACAGTGGTTGAGAGTCCGCCTGCCGATGCAGGGGACGCGGGTTCGTGCCCTGGTCCGGGAAGATCCCACATGCCGCGGAGCGGCTGGGCCCGTGAGCCATGGCCGCTGAGCCTGCGCGTCCAGAGCCTGTGCTCCGCAGCGGGAGAGGCCACAACAGTGAGAGACCCGCGTACCGCAAAAAAAAAAAAGAAAGAAGTTGCAAACAAAAGCAGGAGGCGTTTGTGGTTTACTGGGAAGAATATTTTTATCGATCATTGTCAAAAGGTTTGGGTTTGAATTTTGGTTGGCTATCTGTTGGCTGTGTAACTCTGGATAAGCTATTTAACCTGGGATTCTTCTGTTTCCAAAGTCTCTGCTACTTTATCTCTGACCTTAAAATGGATGTTGATAAACATCCTGGAACAACTTTCTGAGCTGTAAAAATGCCGTATATATGTGAATTACTATTAATTATAGTAACCATTTAATACTGTTGACCAAAATATTTTTCTTTCATAAGCTTTGTAAAACTGCAGTCCTCTGTCTTTCCAGAGTAGGGTATGGTTGCAAAGGTGGCTTTTGCCAATGAAATAGGAATCAAAGTATCACTGTGTCCCTTTGAAGGAGGAGTCATTTGGTAGGATCTTGGAACATATTAACTAAAAAAGAAGAAAATCCAAATTAGGTGCTAACTTTAGTTAGTAATAATGTACGAATATAAGTTCATTAGCTGTGCCAAGTGCATCACACTCATGAGCGATGTTAACAACAGGGAAAATAAGGTGTCGGCTATATGTGAACTCTGTCCTATCTCTGCAACTTTTCTGCAGATACAAACCTATCCTCAAATCAAAAGTTTTTTGAAAAGATTATCTTGACCGGAATTCCTAGGGACTCATACCTTTTCTCAATAATCAGGGCTTTCGGGGTCATGCCAAGGTTGAGAATAAAATATTTCCCTTGCCCTTCACACATGTGTTAACTTTATTAATTCATGCAAATGTATTAATTCATTCAAACTAATGGATACTATTAAATAGCTGCCTTACAATAGACCACATAGCAAACACTGCGCCAGGCACAGGAGGTATGGATTACAGAGCTTAATCAAATTTTAATTTTTTACTTGAAAAGAATAATAATCCTTGGGTCATTCTGAATTGTACTTGTTTTTCTTCCACTATCATTACTATAAAATATTTAGAAAGTAAAATCCTCAGTTTTTAAAGGGTATACAACTGGGTCTACCAGTTTTATTCTCTGTAACAGGAAGAGTTCTTAGATTTTTTTCCTGCCAAAAGGAATGGATATAAACTTCAACCAGTCATCCTGGCTCAAAAGCAGAACAGAGGGGTCATTGTTAAGAGACGAAGATGTAATGCAGAAAGAGAGAGAGCAGATCAGTGCAGCAGACACAAGTAAATGCAATTCCCTGGTGATAAGTAATTGGCAGCAGACATGCTGCCGAATGTACTGAGGACAGAGAGAACCTTCTTAAATTCAGTGAATTTTAAACAAAGACTCCAGAGTAGTTAAAGACAGAGAATGAGGACTGAACTTCAAATGATTGCAAACTAGGGGATTAAGTATTCTCTGCAATCCCTGATATGTGCTCTAACACATAAAAACAGCACTGGAAATGCAAAAACAACTGAGGCACAAGGAAATGCAGCAGAATATGCAAAGTAGAAGATAAAGGGGCTACAATTCTTAGTGCTGAGCAATTTGAAACTGTTAATACTATATATCATTTATATTTTGTTTTGTGAACACACACACACACACACACACACACACACACACACACACCACACTAGAGTTTATAAAAATCTCAACTCACAGTGTGAAGTTCAATTAATCTAAAGTAACAAAATCTCCCCATGAAACATACTGTGTATATACAGGCTAGTTGGGACTCATCTGACAGTTCCTTTTAAAGCTGTGATTTAAGTTTTGCCAGATAACGTGCTCTGTGGTGTTATTTGCATTCTCACCACAGCACTAAGAGTTGGGAATTAGGAAACCCCATTTACAAATGAGGATTCTAGTTCACATAAGTAGATTAAACTACCAAATATAAGATAGCAAATTAGCATTGGATCCAGATTCAAACCCATCTTCCTAACAGGTACGACCAAAATTCTGATGGTCAGAGTAGGCGAAATGAATTCTGATCCTGTTATCTCCCATATAATCTGCGTTAGCCATAATTGTGCATGTGTGGTACACTGAATGAATACATGTGATTCTCACCAGTGAAACTGATCACGATGAGCTGGTTAGAAACAGTAGAGTGGAGAGTCTGATTATTTGCCATGGTTTCTCATGAAACACTAATGTTGTTAACCTGAAATGTGTGGACTGGGGCTGAGTGGGATGACGGGATGGCTGGGCCAAAAAAGAACTTTCTTGAGAGATAGCAACTTCCTCGAGAGATATCGCATCCTTGAGAGATAGCACAGTTGAGTTAGCGGAGTGATGCTTGCATCATCCAGTAGGATATATAAAAGTCTTATCTTCCCAATCTACTACTTGTGCTGTCCTTTCTCTTCTCCACCTTACTGACTTTGGGGGCATTTTTATATTGAAAGATATCAACAATTAAAAAGCATATGGGACTCATTTGAATGGTTAAATAATAATAATAAAACAAATACTTGTGTAGCCAATACCAAGCCAACAGTTTTGTAGCCATTAAGATACATTTATCCATCTCTTTTCCTCCCTACGAGAGGTAACCCTAATCCTGAATTTTGTCTCAATCTTTTCCTGGCTTTTCTCTGTAGTTTTACCACTTAATATGTATTTGTATTTAATAAATTATTTAGTTTTGGTTGGTTTTAACCTTTTATGTAAGTAGGATGATCTTACACACTTATTTTAGCCATCGTATGTTTGAGATTCATTCCTGCTACTAATAGATAAATTCCTGTTTCCTGCAATTACTATCTCATTTCATGAACGCTTCAGTTTGTTTACTCATTTAGCAGTGCTGGGCAGTTAGGGTTTTCCCAGTATTTACTAATAATGACACTGTTGCTGTGACTATTTGGATACCTGACTCCTGATCCATGAAAAAAAAATCTCCCTGCAAGTTTACCCAGGATATGTACCAAAGAGAGGAGCTGCTGTGTATCATGGCATGTACATGTTCAAATTCACTAGGTAATTCCACTTTTTCCCCAGAAGACTTGTAGCAATGTATGCCCCACTAGCAATGGGTAATAGGTCCCCATTGTTCCACAGCCTCATGAACGTTTTCTATAATCCACCTGCATAGTTTTACCAAATTGGTCCATGTGAAATACTGGCTTAGCGGTTTAAATTTTCTATTTCTCTGAGAATACAATTAAGCAATATTCTGTATGTTTATGGTCATTTGTGTTTCTACTTCTAAGGAATGCCTTAGACTTGTGTCTTTTCTCATTTTATTTTCATTTCCTTCTTTCCCATAAATTCTTTGTATATTCTGGAGAGGAGCTCTCTGTCAACTCTATGCATTAAAAGTATCTTCTTCCTGCATGTGGCTTTATCACTCTCTTTGTGGTAACTTTTGGTGATTAAGAGTTTGTGTTTTTAAATTTAATGTGGTTAAATTTATCAAGGTTTCCCCTTATGTTTTATATTTTTATGTCCATTATAATTTCTTTCAATATCCCTTTCGGAGGGTTGTTTCTGGTTTGTAAGACTATGTTCCTCTGTTGTGTAGGTAATATTTATAGCTACCGAAGCCTACTTAAACTCAGTATTCAAGTTTTCCTTTCAGTTTAATCCTTCTCAAAAATTGTTCTGACCTTCTCTTTCCCACTTTCCTGTCTGAACCTTCTTTGTGAAATATTACCATAACTAATTGAAAATTATTCTAAATACCTCTAGAGTCTAAATTAAGAATTACTTCATATTGGCTTAAATATCAGCTTCTTTCCGCCAACTATCCCTCACATCCGGTACACTTCCTGAAAGGTCAGGAACTTCAGGGTTCTCCTTTCTTCTGAAATCATAGCAATCAGGCTCCGTGAGTTCCTTCATCTCGTCTGTGGAGGAATATTTTATTTTAAAAAAAGAGAGGGAGAGAAAGAATGAAAGAAGGTTTTCTTTCTAATCCCACACAGAGAAACATTCCTTTTCGTAGCCAGATCCACATCAAGATGCAATCATTTGTTCTGGTTTTTAATCACACTTGACTGAATTGTTTACCTTAAAAATGGTACAATTAAAGATATTTTCAGGTTTCTATTCAGCCATGCAATGTGGCTCTCAGCCCAGGCTTGCTCCTAACCACAAAATCTTCCACCAAACAATAGATGTGCAGAGATGTTTGCAATACTGATAAAAGATACAAATAATCTTCCACATAGTTTTTTCCTTGTTATGAAGTGAAGAAGCAGTACTCTGGAGAAGTCTTTGGGTTGCAATTTAGAAGATATATACATGCGTCCTTCAGTATCCATGGAGGATTAGTTCCAGGACTCCCCTGGATACCCAAATCTGCAGATGTTCAAGTTTCTTATATGTAAACTGGCTCTGGTTTCCATGCGGAGTGGTTAAATCCAGACATGGAACCCACAGATACTAAAGGTCGACTGTATTCTACCCTTAGTTCTCATGTTAGGATCACTCTCTGTGCCTCACTTTCCTCATCTATCAAATGGGAGTGTCGAAGTAACAGTTTTAAAGTCTTTTGTTGATGTTGTTGTTTAAATATGCATTTATTGTTTTAACTCTGTTTCTGGAAGACCCCATATTTTCAAATAGTCAGTCACTATATGTCCTTCTTATTAGGTAAGCAGTTTTATTAATGGACGAGGGGCAGTAAAGCCCTTCAGACCACCAGTATTTGGGAAGAGGGTTGGAGGCATTTCATCAGGTTGACTAAATATAACCAGGCATAGTATCTTACTCCAGAGCCTGACCTCCTTTACTGCCGTGGAAGAAAACAAACTTAATTCTGTCCAGCTGTTTTTATCCTAGCCATATTTTCATTGTCAGTGAGCTCAGACACAACTTACAATATTATTTTCAATATAAGTTGGCCTTGACTATATATTGGTACACCAAATTTCAGATTCACTTCCAAGGAAGAAAGCGTTTTGATTAAAACATGTTTGAATTTCGACCTTTTTACTAAATCTTTTTCTTTCCCTTTTTTCTCCTCCACACAAATATATAAAACAAATGTTCAAGTCCAAGGCAAAGATAATTCTAAAGTTCTTTTTTCTATGTGGAAAGTATAGTGTGAATTAACATACAAATGCTTACTATGGGATAAGAGCTTAATAAATAGCTTCTCTAGTCATTCATCTAAAAATTTTTATTGAAGATTAACTTATGAAAACTGTGGCAGGCTAACTTTTGTCCCAGCTATCATAAAATTTCTCATGAGAGACAAAGACAATAAACTAGTTTTAGTGGGCATTATTGCTAAGTCTAGAGCTGTCTAAGAAATAGAACTTCATTTTCTAGAGCTTAATATTTGTTTCCAAGTCCCATTCTGCTGGAAGAAAATGGCCTCAGGTCTTCCCAGGGTTTTATGTCTCTAGAGTTATGCCACTGATCTTGGGTCACAGCACTATGGTCCTCAGCCCTGGTCTGGGTAGAGCCCGAGGATTACCGTTGTCTGAAATTTATGGCACTTTGGGGGTTTGTAGTTTTTTTTCTGTTGCTTCTGTACTGTGTTTGGCGTGAAGTGATGTTTTGGTAGAGTTCCCATTTGCCTGGTCATTCTGTACAACCATTTCACTCATTGAGTCTTTATTGTTTCCCCAGCAGAGCTGCCAGGAAGTGGTCCTCTGATACCTCTTCATCTTGCTACTCACTTTCCCAACACAGGACCTGAGAGATAGGTCAGGTGGCTGGAATTTCTTTCTACTCTTGGGTGAATTCTTCTCCTTTCCTGTTTCCAGCCAAGACACCTGTTCTCTAAAGAGATCACATTTGAAACTAAAGGAAGAAAAGGGTTGAGTCATTCACAAATTGAGAGAAAAACGTGTGAGTAGGTTCAGCACGGTCTGGTTGTGTTTGGAGAATTAATCTAAATATACATTTTCAATTCTTTCTTCTAATATTCCCATGAGATGAGCACTTATGATTTTATTGATAAAAATTAAAGCTCACTTTGTTAAGGCATGCCAAAAGCTCTCAGCTAGTATACAAATATAGCCATTTTAATTATAAAAATTCATAAGATTGAAAAGAAAAATAGGTGGGATAGGGTAGAGTGGGGAACCTGACCTTGGAGGAGAGGAAGAGAGTCCCTGAGAATAGATATATACCTGAGTCCTGAGGAATTGAAGAAGCAGTTGAATGAACAGTTGAGAGAAAAGCTTCAGATTGAGAGGATATTGTGTGTGAAAACCCTTATATGATAAAGAAGTGAAATGTTTGAATTCTAGTCACTAAGAAGACTAGAATTACACCGTCAAGCATGCAGGTGAGTGGGCCACAAAGTGAGCCAAAAGAATAAGGCAGCAGACATACTGCCTACCCTTGAGAACAGGAATGAGGGTTTGGACCTTCAGATGGCTTTATGGTTACCTTAGTATATGATTCTAACTTCACCATAAAGCTAACACACCCAGGAAGGAGAAAAAGAAGAAAACCTGTATTAGCTTCTTATTGCTGTTGTGACGAATTTGCACAAATTTAGTGGCTTAAAAGAGAACAAATGTATCTTCCAGTTTTTGAGGTCAGAAGTCCAAAGTTATGTCTTTATGCGATTAAAGTCAAGATGTCAACAAGACTGAATTCCTTTTGGAGGCTCTAGCTAACAATCCATTCTTTGCCTTTGCCTGTCTCTAGAGGCTGCCTGCATGCCTTGACCCATGGCCCCCTGCCAACAATGACATCACTCTGACATATGATTCCACTGTCTTGTCATCTCTTCCTCTGACTCGGAGCCTCTTGCCTCCCTTTTATGAGAGGCCATGTGATTGCATTTGGTTCACTTGGATAATCCAGAATAACCTCTCCATCTCAAAATCTCTTTTACCATGTAAGGTAATAGTCACAGGTCCGGGATTAGCCCACAGGCATCTCTGGGGGACTATTGAAATGCCTACAACAAGGCCTACATAATTATAAAGATTTTAGAAAGAAGACTATTTATAAAATCAAATATATTACATTGTGTTGGTATCATGTTAAATGCTAAATAAATGGACTACTGGAACATTATTCAGGGGTAAAAAAAAAATGGACTGGAATAGATAACAATGAACCGTATCTTATTTTACATAATGATTTACTAAAATATAAAGCATATATTGAAGAATGAAAATGGGTTAGGTGACTGATGATTGATTAAAGACCTTTATTTTTTTCTCCCATAAACAAAACTATTTAGAGGAATAGGATAGTATCAAATGAGAAATATTTACTCCTTTTTTAAAGAAAGAATCCAGATAAAAGAGTGATAATTGATTTAGCAGATGTGTTGGATGTCTTCTTTTTGCCCTTGCAAATCTACTTTCTACCTCTTCCCACTCTGATCTCTGTTCTAGGACCTGACTTTCATGGACTAAATCAAAGAGTGCCCTTGTCCCCTGACTTCTGGTAGGGCTCATCCAATAGGGAGTCTCAGAAAGAAATTTTTAGGGTTAGGGGATTTATTTTCCCTGACACTGTCCCTCTGGGGTTGCTATGGACTGACTCATTCCTACATCTAAGACAACCCTCCCTAAAACCTCTCTCCTATTGGTTTCTCCTCATTACTCTTTTCCTCCATTCGATTGGGTCTCGCCTATCTTTTGTGGTTCCTTACACTGTACCCACAGCTTTGTTAATTTTATTAGATCCTCTTCAAATGATCTAATTTTGTAAAATCCATCTGTTTCTTGCTGGGTCTCTCATAGATGCAGCAGAACAGAGAGAACTATACAACTGGAACTTATGTAGTGAAGAAGGTGTATGAAAGGAGAGGTGATGCATGCTAGAGATGGCAGGAAGGGCTGCACTTTGAAAGCAACAGATGAAATGGGAAATGGAAGTTAAACATGCGTAGAAACAGAGATAGCAGGTAAAAGTCCGTGTACGAGAACACGCAAGCTTACTTTTTACCTACTCATATAGGAGTCTAGCAGCCAGGCTACTATTTAGCAGGAGATTTGCGTGTAAGAAAATATATGAAAGCAAAATATATATTTAAACATTCAGATATTTAAGATTTATCTCACACGTACCTATTTTAAGAAAGGTACTCTAGGATGTGTTTCAGCAAATGAGGGAAGAAGAAATAAGAGAAAAACAATAATAAAAGAAGAGGTAAGATCTGTCTAACAGTAAGAAGAGTAAATAGATATTCCATCTGGAAGCATCTGGCTCAGATGAGAGCAAGAGAATGGAAGTCTCCAAGTAATGAAAGATAATGGTTTATTCAGTTTTTAGCCTTACTTAAAAGCTTCATATTAGTTCTTTTTTAAATAAATAAGAATATCTTAAAGTGTTAATTTATCATGATTTTGACAAATAATTTTCCCAGTGTGAAGTGGACAATTAATTTGTTCATTATTATCTTGTTGTAGTGACATTTGAAGTTTACATTTAGTTAAATATATGCATATTTTTATAATTTTTTCTATCACATTTCTACACAGAAATTTTTACTTCCATAAGGTTTAGTCAAATATCTACCTATATTTTGTTTTCCTTTCAAATTGGATTTAACCCTTTAATTTTCTAGGTATTATTGTGACTTGCAGTAGAAAGATAATGGTTTACTTGAGTTTTTGAAAATAACTTCCATTACAACTGGTCAGTGACCCATTCCCTTTCACATTCTTGTTGTTTTTTATAAGATTATATATTAGAATTCAACACATATATAAAAAGCATGTAAGAAATAAATGTTGAATTTATTTCTAGGTGTGCACTGTGTACACACCTAGAATAAGAAATATACCATGACCAATACCCCAGATGTCCCCGTCATGCTCCTTCCCTGTCACTATCTCCCTAATATCTATCACACAAATATAACTGTTATACTGAATTCTAACACTGTATATTAGTTTTGCCTGCTGTTGAACTTTTTATAAATGAGATTATAAAATATCATAAATTACATCCGGATGAGTTCACTCAACATTCTCTCTATGTTCTCTTTGATTTTCAAATATTTGGGGATTTTCTAGTTATCTTTTGATTATGGCTTTCCAGCTTACCTCCTCAAAAATCAGAAAATATCTCCAAGAAAGAGAACACTACACTTATTTAAATTCTTCCTTTCCTATCTGACAAACTGTGCAGTTGGGAGACCAGTCACTCTTCCTTTGGCATGTAGCGTTTGACAAGGTACTGAAGATGCATTTGGCCTCTGTACCCTGATACCAAATTAAATTTCAGAGACAGAGTTTTGGGTGAAGTAGAAAAGAATAGCTTTATTGCTCTGCCAGGCAAAGGGGGCCCCAGCGGGCTAATGCCCTCAAAACTGTGTCCTGACCTGGGGAGGGTAGTGAGGAGTTTTATAGTAATGGTTCAAAGAGAGCGTGATTGGCTCGAGGACATGCTTCTGATGGGTTTGTGGTGAGGTAAGTGGGAGTCAGCATCATCAACCTTCTGGTTCCAGCTGGTCTGGGGTCTGTGTGCTGGTGGGTACCATACCCTTAACTTCTCTCACCTGGTGGGGGTTTCGGTATCTGCAAAACAGCTCAAAGATGTTGTTATGTATATCGCTTGTCAGGGAACCAGGACCCTGCCCCAAGCCTGCACTATTGTTTCTTGACAGTTCCTCCCTTGTCTCTGCATCCCCTCCCTTCCCTAATTAGCAAATGTTTGAACCTGCCCAGTTGGAACCCAGGAAAGGTCATGGAGGCTGAATGAAGCCTATTTCCTGTAATCAAGAAATGGGGCCACAGAAAGGCTTTTGTGCCCAGGAGCCCCACAGGGTGCTGCTCAGTTTCAGTACTATGACTCCTTTAGGCCTTAGGAGAGGAGAGCATCATCTTTTTCTATTCAATGGCCACTATTGTTCTGAATTTGGCCCATGTAATCCACAGTCCCCTAAGTTGTACCCGGAAACAAACTGCAGGGGATGGAAGATGCAGTGGCAGCCTCATGGGAACCTGTGCCTCAATGGAGTACAAATTGCTTCCTTCATCAAGGAACACAGAGGGCACCTGCAACATCAGGAGTCTGTGGATGCTGTGAAAGCAGAAAGTCCTTGAGGTGCCTACATCTACCTTCCAAAGGTAGAAAAATGAAGTGTAACTATAAAGTCAGATTAATTTTGTCCATTTAAAAATGTACCCCTCAATGTATAGTAAGATATTTACTCAAATAATGTGGCCATCACTCCAGATAAGTTGCGATTCTTTTCATGGAATTGTCTTAGGCTTTGAACAATGTTACATTCAATAGGTTCGTAACAGAAAAACCATCCTTTAAAAGTGAGTGTCAATTTTGGAAATAGATTTGAAGTGTCTCAGTATAAAGATTAGGGAATGACCTGGGTGTCATCATGTGAGGTCACAAATAAGGTGATATTGCAAAGTAAGGAGACTGGCTTGTGTGGATGCTAACTATCTTAATTTAGGCTGGTGTAACAAAAATATCAGAGACCGGGTTTTTCAACCAACAGAAGTTTATTTCTTACAGTGCTGAAGGCTGGGAAGTTCAAGATCAAGGCACCAGCCCGTTTGATTCCTGGTGAGGGCTCTCTTCCTAGTTTGCCAAAGGACTCCTTTTTCTGTGTCCTCATGTAGCAAAGACAGCACTAATCTCATTCATGAGAGCTCCATCCTCATGACTTTATTACCTCCAAATGCCCACCACCAAATACCATCACACTGGGGATTAAGGCTTAAACATATGAAATTGTGGGTGGCATCAACATTTAGTCCATAACAAAAACTGACTGAAAGTAGTTCACAAAAGAAAAGTTCTGCTGTGTTTAGAGAAATGACATGATGCCCTTGCCCAAATCTAGTCTTTTCCTAGTCTTCACTGTCTTAGTAAGTAACACACTATTGAAACCATGCAACTCAGATTGGGACGTGAACCCGTGGTCTTTCAACTGAGATCACACACCTGGTCTCTAGACTTAATGAAGCTCAGTTTCTTGATGTCTTATCGCAGAAAGAATTCAGTGAGAGACAAAGTGATAGGTAAGAAGTGAATTTATTTAGAAAGAAACACACTCCACGGACAGGCCACCTCAGAAGGCAAGAGCAGCCCCAGGGTATGGGGTTGTCAGTTTTTATAGGGGTGGGTAATTTCCTAGGCTAATAAGTGGGAGGAGTATTCCAGCTATTTTGGGGAAGGGGCGGGGATTTCCAGAAATTGGGCCACCGCCCACTTTTGGCCTTGGAACTGTCATGGTGCCAGTGGGTGTGTCTTTTAGCTCGCTGATGTGTTATAATGAGCATATACTGGGGCTCAACGTCTAGTAGAAGTTGACTCGTCCACCATCTTAAACCTATTTGGTTATAATCAGTTTATATTGTGTCCTCGGGCTATGTCATTCTTTTAAAGGTTGTGCCCTGCCCCTTCCCTCCTGTTTCACTATTATTTATTAACAAGTCATAAATAATTTTATTTATTTATTTATGTGTTTGATTACTGGTATATTTTCAATCTAGCCTCTTAATATGAGTCCTCTATGGGGAATGATACCTTGTTTCTTATGTTCCCTGATGCTATACAATAGGTATCAAAAACTCTTCGCTGAATAGAAAAGTAAATATGGTATTTTGGTTTCATGAGTGCCCAGTATTTCTCTCTTTTCTAGCTTCGTTGTGGCACCATGGGGGGTCAGAGCAGTCTTGATCCACATAGCACTCCTGTGCAGATAATGGGCTCTTTTTCAAAAACTTCTCTCAACCCATTGCTATGGCTGTGTCCCTACTTCTAATCATCTCTATCCAGAGGGACAGAATGGTACCTTTATTAAAGTTTCAGGGAGTTTTCAACTGATATCAGTGTTGAAATGTGAAGAATTGATTGAAATGAAGAGTTTTCAGCTCTTAGACATAGAACAACTATTCTATTTATCAGTGGCTATGTAACAAACCACCACAAAACTCAGTGCCTTAACACAACAACAACTTAGTATTATCTTTCATAGTTCTGGAGGTTTGGAGGCTCAGCTGGACATTTCTCATTTGGTATTTCTCATGCAGTTCCAGGGAGGTGGCAGATGGGTTTGGGGTCATATGGAGGCTTCTTCACACACATCCGCTGCCTGAGCAAGGGTGCTAGACAGCTGGGGACTGGTGCAGCATCTTTCTATCCATATTCTCCACATTTCTAGCATGGTGGTCTCAGGGTTCCGAGAAAGAATGTTCCAAGGAAGTGGAAGTTGCCAACATTTAAGGAGTTGGCTGGAAACTGGCCTCGTGCCGTGTTTACAATATTCTATTGGTCATAGCAGTCATAGATCTCCCCCAGATTCAGAGTGGGAGGAGTGTCATTACAATTGGATTCTGATTGGTCCCATCCAAAAAAGGGCAATCTGCAAACGAATGTTTACTCATTGTGTGGAGCACAAGTTGGGGGAAGGGCAGAGGCTGACAATTAACACCTGATGAGGTTAAGTACTTGTATTTTAATTTGAAAATATCACCTAGGAAATCAATGAAATCTTGGTAGTTAAATTCTCAAAATATGAAGAAATTATATTTGAGCCTTCAAATTATAAACACAATAGACATTTAAACAGAAATCTATCCATTGAGACAATTCAAAACCTGACATGTAGAGTCCATTAGGTTTTAATACCTTTAATGTTCAGAAATCCAATCTTAGCTGATGTGTAGTGGAAGAAATAAAATACAGTGCTTGATTTGAACAGGTCAGTTATCAAATTATCCCAAATAAAAAGGTCAACTTGTATTCCTGAGTTATATTCAAACAGCACTCTTCTCTTTTCTCAAGGTAATTTGAGAAGAGTTTTCTGTTGAGAGCTGAGAAAGATCTGCTCTCTGGTACGGTCATAACAGGCAATGTTATTGGTTGTAAAATGTTCATTTAGAATGGCTTGTAAAGAAAATATTTATGTATCTCAATACATAGACTACATTTCCTTGTAAAGTTATCTTTGAATGCTATATAAGGAAACCTAGAGTGACAACCAAACAGATATTTTACATATGGGAAGGCTGAAGAATTGTTAAATGCTGACCCAGGATGGTCAATCTCTCCAGTAGACACAAAAATGTGAGACTATGAAATAAGCTGTGGAAGAAGAGATCATTTGAGTTATTGGCAGGAGTTGAAACAACTTATTCATTGGCAATTACAGCTGGGAAGTTCCAATATCCTTCCTGCCAAGCAGCTCAAATAATCTAAATATTCAGTTTAGCAACTATGAGTTAACACTGTTGCTGAGAAGGAGATAACTTCCAGTGAATCTTGACATTGGACCTGGAAGATCTCTCCAGTGCCAGCCCTCTAATTCAAATTTTAATGTGTATCTGAATTATTTGGGCATCTTGGTAAAAATAGACTCTTTCTTAGTAGGTCTGGGTTAAGTGCTGAGATTCTGCATTTCTAACAGGCTCCTGGGTGATGTGGGCATGGCCCGTCTGTGTACCACACAGGACTGTAGCAGGACTCCAGTCAACATATCATTTTAATGAACTGCCACAATTGTAAGTATAGTTGAGATTGAAGTAATATTTTATGACTCCAAAAGTCTTGTGAATCGAGACAGCAGATCTCATTATGGAGGTTAAATAAATCATAGATAAAGTTCAGAGTTCTAAAGTTCAGAGTTCTAAAGCTGTTAGGGATTCCTTGCAAATTGTTTAATAGATTAACTGAAACGGAGAAAGATGATCCAGCTAATCAGTAACGTCACGCTGTGCAATGTATTTGTGTTCTAGACAGCCACTAGTGATCTAAGATGGCTCAATGCTTTGAGAAGGGATTATCCAATTGTTAAGAAGGACAAAAGGACTGATGACATCCATGAGTTTTCCATTAGAGCTGATCGTAAGTGTAGTGATAAAAATGTAGAATCATTACAGTGATATATTTAGAACCTTATGGCATACTTCACTCCGATTATAAGAGCTCACTGTGTCATTTTTATGATAAAGATCTCATTTAAGAAAAAAGATATCATATACCGTTCTTGTTTTGGCAAGCCACCCATACTGCTATTAGAGGAGAAAACTTAGTGTGAGATAACAAGTCTCCACATAACCACGCACGTCTGTCAGATTCTTTCTCATACACACCCTTGGTGGTGGGTTGAGTATAACATAGCCTCAAGCTATCTATCACTCGGCCCCTTAATTAGACGAGAAAATTGACGTGCACATAAGAGATAGTATAGGATCTCACATTAAGATGTGTGCAGGCACGTGTGTGTGTGTGTCTGTATGCATACGCATCTATGTATTCATGTACGTATCTATGTATTCATCTATCTATATCTTCCTATATCTATATCTTCCTATATCTAAGGCTTATATGGATATATAGAAACTTTTTTTAAAGAAGACTCTGTAATCTGAATTAGATCACAATAAATCGAGAGAGGTGACGGAGAGACTCTTCAGGATTGGCTTAGGGAAAAGGAATTTTTCTGAGGAATTTTACGGAAAACTCAGTTATTTGGGTGAGTCTGTTTTCCCAAAGAGAGGCTGGAGAAATAAACCCCTAACTACTCAAGTTTATCCAGAATGATCCTCAGCTGTGGTTACATGAAAAGGATCTGATCTCAGGACTATAATTTCAAAGTGCAGGAAAAGGAACTTGTTTCCAGATACTTCCTCTTCTATTACTAATGTTAACCTTTCATCTCACGTTAAGAAAAAAATTGTAAACGTCAACACCCCTGTTGATAATTGACTTTTTTTACTTCAAAAATTTGATTTAACTTAGTATTTCTGAATTTATTGAGGAGTACAATGTGTCCATTATTGTTCTAGCTACCGTGGAATAGGAACGACTAATACATGCACTTTGCCCAGGTTCTCTAAAAGTAAAGCTCAGGGCAAGGATAAAAGCACTGATTTGACAGCGGGACGCAAGCTCAATTGATAGGTGTTAAAAAATAGAAGTGAAGGGCTTCTCTGGTGGCGCATGGTTGAGTCCGCCTGCCGATGCAGGGGACGCCGGTTCGTGCCCCGGTCCGGGAAGATCCCACATGCCGCGGAGCGGCTGGGCCCGTGAGCCATGGCCGCTGAGCCTGAGCGTCCGGAGCCTGTGCTCCTCAACGGGAGAGGCCACAACAGCTAGAGGCCCGCGTACCGCAAAGAAAAAAAAAAAAAAAAAATAGAAGTGAAGCAAAAAAAGATGAGAATAATCCATTGAGTTAAACTGCCGGCCACTTCCTCACTATAAGCCTCAAAGAGAAACCGCTGGATGCTCTGACCCTTGTTCTCTAGCACACAGCACTTTCTCTGGAGGGGCTACATAGAAAACTGCATCTAGGAGTAGTTCATAGAGGAAGAAGGAGGAGGAACTTAACTGCCTGGATCCCTCCTGTCTCCTGTTTAATGTCGGTTAATGTTTACCCCGTGGAGATGGGATTCCCTCAGACCTCCAGTTCACTTCACCTGAACCCTCAGTGACCACTCAGTAAGGCAGATCCCACGTTCCCTAGTGTCACATTTCATCCAACTCCAGAGAAGAAGGGTACGTGGCGCCACCAGAGCTCGACCTGAGGCTCCAAATTAGACTCCACCCAGCTAATCGGGGAAGCTCAGTTAAGGCACTGGAACAAGCGGCAGTGGTTTAAGGGAGAGGTGGGCGGCAGGCGATGCACGGTCAAAATGAAGCAGTCAAAGGTATCAGAGATGGAGCGAAAGGCTTATGATGAACACAGTTGTCTCCTTAGGGTACCACATCTCACGTCTTCCAAAACATCCAGCTACTATACTACAGTATCAGACATCCTTTTCATTTATTCATGTTTTATTTTCTGAGAGGGTGAAGATAACTTTTGCTCCTTCCTCCAAAAGATAATTACATGCCACATCAGATATAGAATGTCCTTCAATATGTTAACTAGTTGTCATGTCGTGGAAGCCAAAGGTGGAAAAAAACAAACAAATAAACAAACTATACTGCCTGCTACCGAGGTAGTTTTAAGGCTGTCATTGGCATTTATTAAGTCCCTCCTCCATTACCCATTTTATTTTATTTATTTATTAAATTTATTTATTTATTTTTTGTGTGTGGTACGCGGGCCTCTCACTGTTGTGGCCTCTCCCGTTGCGGAGCACAGGGTCCGGACGCACAGGCCCAGCGGCCATGGGTCACGGGCCCAGCCCCTCCGCGGCGTGTGGGATCTTCCCGGATCGGGGCAGAAACCCGTGTCCCCTACATCGGCAGGCGGATCTCAACCACTGCGCCACCAGGGAAGCCCATCCATTACCCATTTTAGATTCTCCTCACCCTCAGGCAGTATTTGGTATTTACCATATCCTGAAGGAAAGTGCTCTAAGCCAGCTGGCTGTCCTCCAGCTGTGCCTCAGCTGAACCACCAACAAGCTGTTTTATTATTCCATCAGGCCAGCTGTTTCTGTGTGATTGGGTACACGGTCTTGGGCCCAGAAGTGAATTTCCTTATTAATAAAAGTGTACCTTGGCCCAGAGCAGCATTATGTATGAGAACATATTGATAAATGAGGCATTTTGTAAGTCTTTCAATGGTGGAGGCATTTCAGGCAAAAAAGTACCTGTAGGTGAAGTATAAACTGAATTCTCTAATTACAAATGGCTCCCCACTCTAAAGCCATTCTATTTCTGGCTGCTTCCTTTGAGGAATGTTGTAAGTCTCTGCTGATGTCTGGTTGGGCATTTTATAGTTGCCATAGTGATGAGTGGATTAAGATGGCATGGAAGTCTGCACCATCTGCTTATGCATTTAGTGATGCCTTTCAAATATCTCAATATATACACTATTATCTCAAATATATTTCCATGGCATGATGGAGTTGCTGCTGTGCAGACTCAATGTTAGGACTAGTGGATCCAAGAGCTCTTAGGTCGCTTAGTCATTTAAAGGTCCATGGTCAGGGGCTCAGTCTCTACTAGCACATCAGGAGCCATATTTCAAATGGAGAGTTGTTTCCTGCTATAGAAAGCATGACTTTGATGTGGAATCCTATAGGTTTGCATTATGATGTTCTTATTGGGCCTTTTAAGGACTTATAGCATCCTTATTCAGCACAGATACCTCTTATACTATCACACCTGTTAGATCATACTGGTTAAGGGGTAGAGCCAACTTCAAACTAGCAGCTTCTCATGTTACCCAATGAAGCATCAAATATTCTCCCAGAGTTCCGTTATCTTTTACTTTTAAAATATAAAATGTCCATCGATGGTGGCAGGAAGTACAAAGTACGGCAATTCATATACTTTAGAGAGGACTGTTGACAAGCCCCAGACCAAAGAACTCCGAAATTTTTAATTAGCATAGAGTGTATGTCTTACCAGAACATCTAAGGATTCAATTATCCTGATATCTATATATGACCAGTTTGAGATCCTAAAATCATTTGACCGTAACTTCTCACTGGACAAAGATTTTGAAGGATGTTATTAATAAAATGAGTAAAATCTTGTTTTGTCTATGCTTTGAGATTTTTTTGTTTCCTGTCATTGGCTTGGAGTTATTTTGTTATTGTGTCTAAGCTTTGATGAGCTCTCAAACTGGGCAAGGAATACAGTCTATAGGGATAATCTGATCTAGGAATCAAGACAAGGTTTAAGAGAGTGTCTAGAATCCAGTGACAGAAGACTGTGTGCACACCCTGGCTATGGGGCATCTCTGAAGTTCTAGGTACCTCACACATTATTCATCAATAAAATGGGACTACATGATCTAATTGACCATGTGGTAGGTTTCACGTTGATCGCAGGAATAAAAGTATTTGAATACTTAACACATGATAAACATGCAAGAGATTAAATTGGTTACTAAATAAGCTGTGTTGAATTTCCCAGCTATCTCTTTGTCTAAGAACAAACCATCACTTGTTCTGTGAGGGTATTTCTTGGGATACGTAGGATCAATGTGAGGTTATTCAGAAATGTCCACGTTGTGGAGGCCACATCCCTTTGACAAGATAGGTGACTTCCTGAATGAGAAAGTCATTTGTGCCCTCAATGCTCTGGATAGAGGTAGTCTTCAAATAGAAAACCTGTTCTAAGATACCAACCTATTCATAGGCCACAGCAGGAAAATAGAAAAACACTGAGGTATTTAAATGTTCAGGAAAAAGGTCCCTTGTTCTAGGGAACTACGTCTGCCATGTGGAAGGTGACCAGGACCTATAGAATAGTGATAGATCCAGACGGAAGATGTCGTGCTGAAAAGTAAAGTCAGTGTATTTATGTTCATTGGCTTTTCTTCTCTATAGTTATCTTCGCTTCCAGTGCTGTCCTAAGATAAAGATGTTCAGATACAAAAATTGGTATGCAAAGTCAGAGGATAAGCTGTAGACAAATTAGAGAGATATGCACATCTTCTCTGTTTCTCTACACTAAGAAACAGAGAACAGGCTGATCTCTTAAAGGACAGGCTGATCTCTTAAAGGACAGGCTGTCTCTTAAAGGACAGGCTGATCTCTTAAAGCTGGGGTAAAATTTACCAAGGGGGTAAGTCGTCCTCAATGTGGAGTCTGGAAGATAGTGAGAATCAGGAGCCCTCTGAAAGTTCTTTTTTTCACCCTTCGAATAGAAAGACATCCCTCATGGCATTAACGCTAGCCTTTTACAAGAATTTATCTCAAAACAGGCAGGAAAGATATTTGTCTTGGGCCCTAGCCATTGACTAAAACATAATTACCTCACCTGATAAACCATTGTATATTTGCCAGGAAGTCATATAAAAGATAGCAGTAATGAACGATGAGTTTTATTCTCTCCTCTATGTATAGCAGAGTTGGAAAGATATCTATTGATGGAGGTCCAAAGGTTGTGAGGTTCTGGACAAGGCAGAGTGTGATGTAAAATTGTGAAATCCCGATTCCACTTCACATGCCCATTATATTTTTGGAATCCACAGAAGAGTGGTGTAATTTCATTCAAAGTTCACCACATCTCTCTGTTACTCCCATTTTTCAGATGAGTGAACCAAGGATCAGGGAGAGCCACTGACTTGCAAAAGTCAACTAACTCTTACATGTAGAACCAATCAAGACCCTAAGCCTTCTGATTCTGGATTTTACGACTTTCCCATATGTACCAGCTATTTCCACAGTAGTAGCTGGGTGGAGAATAAGAGATGAGACCGAAGTCTGTGCTGAAACTTAGTATCAATATAAACATTTCCCTAATATGGCCTTAGAGACTCACAAGTCTCTAAGTCACACGCCGCAAGCAATTTCTCCCAGTTGACTGGAAACTATGTGACATATATGAAAGAAAATAGAGCACAAAGGATCTATAACAGAAATCCAAGCACTGACACTGAATCCAGAACTCCTACTGTACACAGTCGAAAACCATGCCTAAAGTGTATTAGAGACACCATTTCATTCCCCTCCCCTCTGTCTCTTGTCCTCTATATAAAAAAGTCAGTGAGGGAAGCCGGGAAAAGGGGCTGCCTTCAGATTCCCTTTCAATCTGGAATGAACATTGTACAAGTCTGTACTGGAAGAGCTGTGAGGAATCAGGGTGGGGAACTGAGAAAGGGAATTTGTCCTTGTTCTGCCAAAGCAAGGTGAGTTGTTGACTGTAGTTTGTTGGGGCTCCACTAAAATCCAGGCTGCGCTGGTGTGTTGGCCTAGTGGATGCCCACGTGCTTTTCCTGACACATGAAGGAGGACACTGGAAATATAGCAGAGGAACAGGAATCTGTGCACAGATTAGGTTTGAGCCAGTGCCTGCCTATGGCAGTCGTTCACAGAAAAGACCTACATGTCATGCAAGAGAAGCTTGAAGGGCCCTTGGCTCTAGGTCAGAGCAGCAAGGGATGCAAATGTTTCGTGACTAGTTGGAGTAAATAAAATCTTTCTTGTAGGAAAAAAAAAAGTATTTGGCAGATCCAGTGCCCACAGGATCTCAAAGAAAAAAAATGTGCAGTTAATTAGACAATTCTGAAACAGACCCTAACTCTGGCATTGACCCTACAATCAATGCCATCTTGTTTCCCCTCTCAATTCCCTCAGCTGCCTCTTGGATGTAAATTCACTGAGTATATGCATCTTGTTGAATCGGGATTAGCTAATTTGTATTTTTATTTTACTTTAGCTCTGAAGAAAACATACTTGGGAACCTAGTAGGACGATCAGGGTTGAAAGTATAGCCAGCAACTAGCTTTTTTAGATGAGGAATTTGAGGACCATGGATGTGAAAGACTATTTCCAAGGTCATCTAGACCATTAGTGACTGAGCTAATAATAAGAGCTACGTTCATAGGGTGTTAATAGGCACCAGGGCCTGCAAAGCACTTCACACAATGTTCTCTTAAAATTACATCACAATTCATTTTCTGCAAATAAAGAATATGAGAATTAGAGAAGGGATTTGCCTAAATGGTAATAGGTCACAGAGATGACTTTCAGCCCCAAGATGTGACATGAGCCAGCCATGCTCAAGCCTGAGTATAAACTGAGTTCTAGGTTAGATTTCCAAAGCACTCCGTTTGCTGACTACTTTCCAAGAACAGAACTGGAGAGATATGGTCCCATAAGAGATTGGTTATGGGGTAAGATTAATAGTTAGAAAGAGAGAGGAAGAAAGACTTCCCTTCTCATTTTCACTTTTCCTTTCTCTCTCTCTCTTTCCCTGCCATGTATCCTCAAGCCAGCTGGCCTGGATAATTATTAAGTTAAAAAACAACAACAAAAAGCATATTCCAGGCGTTGGAATTCTATTTTTCAACCTGTTTAATATTTTCCCTAACTTCATTTCATTTGGAACCCTTCTAACTTTTGATAGGATCTAAGATTATTAAGCATCAGAGAGAATCTTACATTTTCAGGACTTCCCTGGTGGTCCAGTGGTTAAGACTTCACCTTCCAGTGCAGGGGGTGCGGGTTTTGATCCCTGGTCAGGGCCCACATGCCTCGTGGCCAAAAACCATAAGAAAACAGAAGCAATACTGTAACAAGTTCAATAAAGACTTTAAAAAAAATGGCCCACATCAAAAAAACTTTAAAAAAAAAAGAATCTTACATTTTAGAGCACTGCATTATCTCAGCTCCTGGATCATTCTTTGAAAGCGTAGCCTCTGTTATATAACTCCTCTATTAAATAGACTCTCTCCTTTTCCTTTTGATCTCCAATTTAGTGCACTACTCTTAGCCTAGATTTTAGGACCCTCCATTATATACACTCGTCCTCCTTCCCTTCTGGATCTTCTAGTGCCCTGTGACTAGGTGTTTCACATGGGCTCTCTGAACTTTTCAGAGTTACATGTCTCATTACTGATCTCTGAGACCGCAATTATGCTATTTCCTCCTAACTTACAGCTGGCTCTCCACATCCAAAATTTCTATCCGTGGTTGGTTGAATCTGAGGATGGGAAACCCGTGGATACCGAGGGCTGACTGTATTCATTGTACTAACCTGTTACATATAAGGGACTTGAGCATCTGCGGATATTGGTATCCATGGGGGCTCCTGGAATCAATACACAGAGGATACTGAGGGAAGACTAATAATAAATACTTCTTTCCCTACTTCCTCTTCCACACTCTCTTTCAGTTAGACCCCACATATCCATCACACCACAGCACAAACACCATCTTCCACAATCAGCTTTTCCTGTCTCATCTTCCCAAAGCGGGATTTGCTAACTTCCTTTTGTGAATTCCCATAGAACTTCTTTTCCTGTTTAATTACCACTGGTCAGGTTCCCGAATAAGCAGAGTCTGAGATGGGGATATCCATGAAGGAATTTTTCTGGGGAGTTCTCTAGGGGTCAACAGGCCTAGGGAAGTGAAAGAAGAGCCTTGGGCTGTAATAGTGTCTCTGCAAGGGCCACAGCCAATCCCATGGAGAACTTTGGAGCTATGAGGACACTTCAGAATTGTTCTGAATTATTGCAAGACGGCCAGGGCCCTAACATCCCCCTGGGGCAAGGATCAAGGGCAGTGGCAGATAGGCAGGTTTAGTGTGAACTGTGAACTCCTCAGGGAATGAAGGCTTCTGCCTGACAAGGAAGGGGGAGGGGTAGAAATGTGAGTGGCACACACACACACACACACACACACACACACACACACTCTCCACTACATCAGCGTCTGCGGAATCTGGCATACTCTGCTTTGCCGGCCATGTCTTTGGGTCTTGGAAACTAGAAATTGCGTCCCAAATATCTCTTGATATTTGCGTCCCAAATATCTCTTGCAGCTGTTAGTTTAGTACATAAGAGGTGCCGGTTAAATAATTTGCTGAGATGAACTTATTTTGTGCTCTTCCACAGAACTTTCACTTTAGAGACATATTAATGAGGTATTTCAGACATGTACTATCTCTACTTTACACAGGAGAAAATTGAGGCATAGAGTGACCATTGGAGTTGGTCAATGGCACAATTAATTAAGAAGTTTCAGTGAATAAATCTAGGTCTCAGGGCTCTCAGGCTGATGGTCTTTGCAAAAAATAAAAAATAAAAATCAATTAACAAAATATAAATAGTAGCTCAAAAAGGGTTACAATCAGGTCAAAGGTTAATAAACTTGCTCCCTAAACTCCTCAAAAATTTCTGCTTCTGGACCTCCCTGAGGTACCTCAACTTGATAAGTTATTAGACTTCCTTTTGGCACATGTTCACATGGAAAGAGCCAGAACTTTCAACTGAGATTTAAAACAACTTTGGCCTATTGCCCAGGGCTCATACTGTGGAGAGAACAAAAAGCATCCTTCAAGACTCTTTAAAACAACCACAACGAGGAAGATGACCCAAAAGCACAATTCCCGAAATCGTTTTCAAGAGACTCACTACAGTCATAAAATCAGGTGAAGTCGTAAAGAAGCTTTCCTTAAAACAGCAATATCTCTTTCCCTCTCCCATTTCTGTTCCCTGCCCCACCCACCCACTATAAGTACATTATTACACCCGCCCCACCACCATAAATCATAGCTTTAGCAGAGAAAGTCACCTGCAATGTAGCCTATTTCTGTGAAAACACTGGCAAGCACCGCATTGCCGGGCCCCAGCCATGTGCATGAATCTGTTTATGTTGCACAGATGTGGCCTGTTACTTAGACGAGTTTCTCTTTCACTGTCATGCCTGAGAACCCCAGATGATTAGGGCCAAGATCAGATCTGGTTCTACTACCTGCAAAATCAAGTTCTGGGCATTGTCACCTTGGCTGGTTACCTCCTTTTCTCTGCATTATTGTTGAATGGACAGAGACATGTACATAGAAATCACATACAAGCACTTGTGCCCTGGCCTTATTTTCTGAGTTGTTAGAACAGTTCTATTCTTCCATTCAATATCAGGCCAAGGGTCCTTAAATGAGGCTTTTTCCATGTCATATCCTTGCTCAAAGGCTGTCAAACACTCCTGACCATAAGCATAATACCAAATCCTTAACCTAGACCTCCTGACTCTCTACAAACTAATTTCAAGCTGCCCTTTAAGTTCCATTGTCTACTTCTCCGTGGTACAAGTTCTACACTCCAGCAAAATCATCCTATGGGTTCAGACATTAGAAGCGCTTCCCAAGATTGCCAGTTCAGGTCTCCTCAAAATACTCTGGCCAATAGCATGCACTTCACGATTCCCCAAACCCTGAAAGTGCAATTTCAGAAACCAAAGTCTGTATTCTGTCGTTAGAGAAAGTTCAACAGATTTCAAACTCTTGCTTCTCAATTTACTGATATGTTTCAGTGACAATTGATGCACATTCTAGAAGTGGAGATGCCACTCACAATTTTCATATCAACCATATTCATAATTTATATTTCCATGTACATCACACACACACACACCTTACATTTTCACACTTGCATGGCTTTTCGATGCTTTTTTTTTCCCCTGCAGAGAAACCACTTCTTACCTACACTGGTCGAAATTCTGAGACTTCAAAGTCCAACTCAGATGCCATCTCTTCCTTGAAGACTCCTGGTGGCCCGCTCTGTGGTCCATAGGTGGTTTACAGGACTTTCTGCCTTGTATTATTGTTTGTGCTACATCTTATCCTGTCTCTGTTAAACACTAAACTGGACAAGGGCGGAAGCCTAATGTCAACCATTCTTCTGTTCCAACAATATCTGGCACAATTCACTGGACGAAGTCAATGTTCAATGAAAAGTTGAAAAAGCATTAGTCATATCTTCTAATAGTCACTGAAGTATAAACAAAACAAATTTGGGAAATACTTTGAAATATTTTTACCTATTTATTGAAGTTTTACAAATGTAAAAGGTACAACTGTTAAGTATATAGGTTGAAAATTTGCAGAAAGTGGTGAAAGGCTTGTAACCATCTCTGCGATAAAAATACAGAACATTATTTACACTTGAGAAACACCCACCTCCCCTTGCCCCACAGCAACTTCCAAAACTAATTACTATCCTGATTTCTCTCGCCTTAAAAAATTTTTTGTCTGCTCATATGAGTAGAATTGTATGATACGCACTCCTCTGTGTGTCCTTTTTTCTTTTGTTTTTAGCATATTATTATGATTACAGATTTTATTCATTTTGTTGCTTTGTGTAATCTTATCCTTTTCATTGCTCAATGATCTCCTGTTGTATGAATATGTAATGATTTAATGATGCTGATGGACATTTTGGCTGTTTCCAGTTTTGGCAATTACGAATAAAGTTGCTCTGAACATTTGTGTACATGTCTTTCAGTACAACATGTATGCGTTCTGTGACATATTTGGCAAGGGCTGAAATTGCCAAGGCACTGTGTGTGCACAAACTCAGCTTTCCTGGCATTAACTTACAGTTTCCAAAGTGATGTTACCAAACTGAACCACCATCAACATTGTGTGAGAGATCCTGCTGCTTTATTTCTTCACCAACAGGCGACTGTCAGATTTTTTCAACTTTAGTCATTCCGGGGAGTTTATAGGGGTAGGTTAGCATGGTTTTAATTTGCATTTCCCTGGTGATAAATAATGATATGGTGTTCTCTATGACCACTTGGATAACTTTATTTGTGAAATGCTTATTTAAGTCCTTTGACCCATGTCTATATGTATTGTACTGTTGCATTTGTTTCATTAATTTCTAACACTTGTTTATATATTCTGGATACAATTTCTTTGTCAGAAATATGATTACAAATAGCCTCCTCCACTCTGTGGCTTGCATTATAGCTCTCTTCATGGTGTTTTCTTGATGAATAAAAGTTATTATTTTAATTAAGTCTGGTTCATCAATCTTGCACTTTATGATTAGTGATTATGCATGAGCATGTGTGTGTGTGTGTGTGTGTGTGCTCTCATTCAAGAGATCTTTGGGAAATTCAAGATAGTGAAGTTTTTCCTCTATATTGTCTTTTAGAAACTTTCTAATGTTACCTTTCAATTTTAGGTCTAAGGTACATCTGGAATAAATTTTGGTGTATGGTATGAGAAAGGTGTCAAATTAAACTTTTCATAAGAGATACAATTAATCTTGAGGCATTTATCTAAAAGACCACTCTTTTTCCATTGTTCTGCCACAGCACGTTATTGTAAATCAATGGATGCTTGGGTCAATTTTGGAGTATTATGTTCCATTTGTATATATGTCTTTCCTTGTGCTAAAATCATAGTTTTAAAGTACTGTCTTATTGTTGTTTTATTTTTAGATCTGTTAGTGCATGTCTTCCAACACTGTTCATCTTTTAGATTTCTTTGATACTTTTAGCCCTTTGGATTTCTATATATATTTTAGGATTTAGTGTGCCAATTTCCACAAAAATAGCCATATGTGATTTATAATTAGAGTTTCATTGATTCTATAAATCAGTGTAGGGAGAATTGATATCTTTTAAATATTACATCTTCAAATATATGAATCTGATATATACATCCATCTATGTAGATGTTTAAAATTTTTTCACTTAGTAATATTTTATAGTTTTTAGTGTAGAAGTATGGAATGACTTTTGTTAAGTTTAGTCTGAGGCAATTCTGGTGCTATCATAAATGAAATGTTTTCTAATGTTCAATTTCTTCTTGTCTGTTATCAATGAATAGAAATGATAATTGAATTTTAATGTCATCTTATATCCAACAACTCTACATCCAGTTATTACATTTGGCTTTTTATCTGTAGAATTCCTTTGCATGTTTAATATATACAATTAAGTTGTACATGAATAATGACAGTTATATTTCTTTTCAATTTTCACACTTTTAATTTATTCTTACTTTGCTGAACTTGTAATGATATAAAAATATTGATTTGATGTGATATTACCAGGTATCCTTACCTAAACTTCATGGATATATTTAATATTTAATAATTAAATAAGATCTAGAGGGTTTTTCTTTTGGTAGCTCTATCTTATCAGATGATTAATGGAGTTTCTTCTTATTTCTATTTATATTTTGTCATGGATTTATCATTGGTGATGAAATTTATTAAAGGCTTTTTTACATATCTATTGAGATCTTCATATGGTTTTTATCTTTTTATGTTAATTTATGATTTATTCTCAAATATTAAACCAACATCTCATCCTGAAATAAACTCAATGTGATCATAATATAATATTATTTTTCTGGATTTCTGGATTTAATTTTCTGAGACGTTGTTTAGCTTTTCTTGCGTGCATGCTCATGAGATGTTGGCCTATGATTTCTTTCACTTTTTTGCATGGTTTTTGTCAAGTTTTCTGTTAAGGTCATGCTGGGCCCATAAAACAAGTTTGCAAATGTTTCTTATTTTTTTGTCCTCTGGAATAGTTTGTTTAAGACTGGTGGCTTTTTTTTTCTTAAATGTTTAGGAGAATTCACCAGTGAAGATATTTGACTAGATTTATTTGCAGAAATGTTTTCAATTAAGAATTCAACAATTTTGTTCATATTTTCTATTTCTTTCCATGTTTGCTTGAGCAAATTTTTAATCTAAATTGTCAAATGTATTATAATGAAGGTTTCCCAATAACTATTTTATTTTTTAAACTGTCATATATGTAGTGATGTGTTCTTTTTCATTCTTTAAATGAATAAACTTTATGAGCAGTTTTAGGATTACAACAATATTGAGCAGAGAGTACAGTGAGTTCCCATATATTCCTTGTCCCCACACACATGCAACCTCCTCCAGCGTCAATGTCCTGTGCCAGAGTGAGACCTTTATTACAGTTCCTGAACTTACATTGACACATCATTATCACTCAAAGCATGTAGATTACATTAGGGCTAATGCAAAGTGTTGTGCAGTCTATGGCTTATGACAAATATATAATGACATATATCCACCACTGTCGTATTATACAGAATGGTTTCACTGTCCTTAAAATACCCTGTGCTCCATTTGACCCCTCCATCCCTTCGAGCCCTTGACTATCGCTGATCTTTTTACTGTCTCCATAGTTTTGTTGTTTTCCAGATTGTCATATGCTTGGAATCGTAGAGTCCGTAGCCTTTTCAGATTGACATCATCCACTTAATAGGCTTTAGGTATTCCTGACAGAGAGAATAGCATCATATTTGCCGTTTATAATATATTTTTCACTTACTTTACCTTTCTTTACTTTCTTTACTTTGGCTTACTGTCAAAAATATAGCCTCCAAGATAAATCTGGAAGAGATACCATCATTCCCTTTTTCTTTTTTTTTTTTTTTGCGATACGCGGGCCTCTCACTGTTGTGGCCTCTCCCGTTGTGGAGCACAGGCTCCGGACGCGCAGGGTCAGCGGCCATGGCTCATGGGCCTAGCCGCTCCGCGGCATGTGGGATCTTCCTGGACCGGTGCACGAACCCGCGTCCCCTGCATCGGCAGGCAGACTCTCAACCCCTGTGCCACCAGGGAAGCCCACATCATCCCTTTTTTGACAGATGAAGAAATAAAGAATTGAGTGTCAGATACAGTAAGTGACATAACCAAGTTTACATAACCAGTCAATCAACAGATCAGGGACTTGAACTTGTCTGTGCTTAGGACTGTTGCCAGAACCTCTAAGAAGATCTTACTGGCGCAAGGCAGGGAAAGCAACTTTGTTGATGGTCATGAAAAGCAAAAACAAAGTACCTCAAGGTGTTGAAATGCTGTAAACAAATCTGAAATTAACAGTAATGAATAAATAGAATGATAAGAGTAATAACAGAGGGTGTTTTATGATTTTAGAAGACTTGATTGTCACTAAGTCTGTCATTTCAGGGTTTATGACCTTAGGCAAGATCATTGTATTCCTTAATTATCAGTTTCCTCCTTTGTGGGATGGTGACAAATGACATCAGCACCACCAACAAAAGCAAAAAACATGGATTGCTCTAAGAATAAAGTGAAACTGCATATGCAAGAACGCTTCAAAATTATAAAAAATGTCACTCAATCCCTAGCTAATTTTATGCCAATTATTGTCCCTCTTAGTCTTGCCAAAATTGTCATACTTTAAAATACAGTTGTTTCTTGTTTCTATAAAACAGATTCCTATATAATAGGAGAAGTTTGGCTTTATGCATCTCTTTATATCTCTTCGCTTATTTTCGGTATTGAGTAAGTACACATGTCCATGGGCCACAGACTGCTGGAGTAATAAACCCGGTGCTTGAAGAATTATGATTTCAGGTGGGGAGCATGAAGCAACTGTACTGACATAAGTCTGTGTTACTCCAAATATCCTAAATCATAAATATTGTGGTGCTGAAATTCAGCAGAGACATTACATACACTCTATGCCAAATTACTGTTCAAAATAATTTCCCTCTAGAATTACTGAAAGTTAGCAATAGAATGAGCTAAACTATTCTACTGCTATTATCATCTTTTAAATAATAGTTATAATAGCGTTAATGTAATATAATGAATCTCACATGAACTCATTTTATTAGAATTAGTCCTGTTGACAAAGAACATTAAAACAATATTCAATAAAGACTTCAATAAATGGAAACCTAAATAAAATTTTTCTCCGTATTTTCTAATTTAGGTAGTAGAAGAAATAGGAGGGAAATAAAAAGAAAGGAAAGCAAACAAAAACCAGGAAAAGAATGAAGAAAGAAAATGTTGATTTTTTATGGAGGATCCATGATAAGAATCTGAGATTGGATGGGCTCAAAGTTTTGGCACATATGAAAAAAATATTCTGAAGCAATAATATGAATGGCAAGTGTTTTCCTCTTTATATAGAATTGGGCAATCATTGTTGAGTTAAGAACAATAATTTACAGGAGATATTACAGAATCACAGGATTGGACAGGAAGAAGGCAGGTGCCCTGGATGAGAACAGTATTCAAAATGCTTTCTATTCACTAGATCATTTAAACCTTACAATTATTCATTTTGAAAGTTATTATTTAAACCATTGCACAGATGAAGAAATGGGGTCCTAAGAAGTTAAATTATCTGTCCAGGGTATGATGGAGCCAGGATTCAAATCCACCCAATTCTGCTTGAATGTAAGTTCTTGCTTGTTTGTTGATATCATACTGAACTAACAAAGGTAAATATAAAATTCATAAAATTTAAATGGAAAGGAGTTTGTGTTTTTTCACACTAAATGCGATATGAAGCCATTAAAGGACTTCAAATAAAATTACATAAATTACTAATATCAGTCAAAATGGAACCTAGGATGAATTAGGTATTCTATTTTATAGAAAATAATGTTATTTTATTAATATGTGTAATGTAGCTAAATGACCGGAAAGGAATAGGTAAGAGGCATGATAAAAACAAATAGACATTTTTAAATTAAATTCTGAGATCATCTCAAAAATGGATGAATCTGTGAAAAAGAGGGAATTGAAATCATATTATCTTTCTCGACTTAGTGAACTAGATACAATAGAAAAACATAAGTTGAAATAAGTTTGTTACTTCTCTTAAGATAACTAGTAAAGAAAATAAATAAAAATATAAATTTCATGTGATTACATGAAAATAAAATACAGAAAACTTTATCAATCCAAAAAAATGTGAAAAGCAAGACAAAATACTAGAAAAAAATGCTAAAATGCTAAAAAGTCTGTCAAATAAAAATCGTTAAATAAAATGGCCAGAATAATTTCAACTATGCCAATAAACAAATTAAAGATGAATAGATTATCTGTTTAGTAAAAATAACATCACACTAGTTAAGGAAACAATATTCAACTGTATCTTATATATTGTATAAAAGATAAAACTAAATAAAAAATTGTAAAAAAGAAACATAAAGGCTGAAGATAAAGGGATATATATTAGTCAGTCTGGAATGACTTGGTGGCTTAAGCAACAGAAATTTATTTACCAAAGTTCTGGAGGCTGGAAGTCTCAGATTAGGGCATCAGCCAGGTTGAATTCTGGTGAGAAGCCTCTTCCTGGCTTGCAGGCAGACACTTTTTCCCTGTGTTCTTCCATGGGAAAGAGAAAGAGGGAGAGAGAGAGAGAGAGAGAGAGAGAGAGGGAGAGAGGGAGAGAGAGAAAGAGAGAGGGAGAGAGGGAGAGAGAGAAAGAGAGAGGGCACTTTCATGCCTCTTCTTATAAGGGCACTAATTTCATTATGAGGACCCCAACTTCATACTTCATCCAAATATAATCATCTCCCCAAAGACCCCACCTCCAAATGCCATCACATTGGAGGTTAGGGCTTCAAAATATGAATTTGGAGGGGACACAATTCAGTCCCTAACAGCATGTAAACAAGTTATACTAAGGGTGATATCAGTAATAGTATCAGTCAAAATATAATTCAATATGAATTTAAAAAATCTATGTTACGGAATATCCTATTGTTATTAAATGATATAGCTCCAAGTTATTAGAAATGAAAAATATTTGTGACATGTTTTTAAGAGAAAAACACAGGTCATACAGTGCAATGTGTAACATGTGGTTTGATTTATATACATAGATATGCATTTATTATTATATATAAATATATAAACATAGTTGAAAGGCACACCAAACTGTTGATAATATCTATATGGCTGGGTCCTGACAGGAACTGATATAAAGTCCCATTAGTTTCTGTATCATCACGAGGTGATGTCAATTCAGTCACATTATCACCTAGAACATAAGCTTTAACATAACTTAATCACCATCCGTACTCTTTGTATATAATAGCTGGAAAAGTGGGACTTTAGAAACAAAATAACATATTAATTCACTGGTTCTCCCTGCCTTCTCCAGCTGGTATGAAGCCTAAATTGATAATTATAACTTCCTTCTCCTACCACTTGTTTTATATCTCCTTTCCTCTCTTACAGCACCTCAACTAGTCAAAGTTTCTTACCTGAGGTTGACCCTAAACTTTATTTCCAAAAGATGCAAATCCTGAGAGGTCCTATTTCTATTGCATTAAGACAGTTTCCACCAGACCATTATTATCATAGGCACCACAGCTAATTGCCTGCATGCCCCATGCGATCCTCCATGCCATACCATGTATGAGCAACTTACTTCCTCTTGGTAATCGGGATCAATCACCCAGTCCTAGAAAGTTATCATTTCTTAGACTGTTAGTTCAGCAGTATAAAGAGTTCAAAATGCCAGAGATAGTCTTCACTTCTACTTTATAAGAAAAATGGCAGTTAGCCCTGGTGCAATATCCTCCTTGGAAACAAGAACCCCTGAAAGTATCATTTACCAGAGCAAGGAAAGAAAGCAAAAACAGTAGAGTATCAGGTGTAACAATGAAAGTGGCCCCTCCTAATTGTATCCCTTTCACTTTTTAGTGTTATTTTTGAATTCAGTGTTTTATATCCTTTTTTAGGCACACAGGGTGAGCATTTTTGGGTGTTTCTAATGTGCTTTTAATATTATTAGAAAGCACAAATTTAGGACTTTCATAACACTTGTGTGGAATTTGAAATGTTTACCCCAATCCCTTCCTGGTGAATTATTAGATCATTTTAAAATAGTTCCATTAAGACTAATGCTCCAGTGAGTAGCTTCCTACATAAATCTTTATATCAAATAAACAGTATTTGGTGTAGAGAAGGTGGCAATTGACTGTAAGAGACAAGAGTACTAGGAACAAAGCCATGAAGGCAAATGGATACATTTCGGAAAACAATGATTCTCATGTGCCTGAAGTTTGTGCATGAGTGCAGGACTTAGCCTTGCAAAGCATTTGCTCTGTGAGAGTGATAAAATGGATTTGTGAGAGTTCATATGTCATAGTGACAGTAATTAGAACAGCTGGATTGAATCTCTGGCCTCACCATTTACCAACTGTGTGAACGTCGGTGCATTCATTTTCCCATATGTAAAAGGTGGAAAATCGTACTGACTTTATTGGGAGTTTATGAGGTTAAATGAGATAATGTAGGAAAAGTGTTAAATATCCGCCATATAGAGAGCTATGAACAAATGTTTGCAATGATTATTATCATTATTACGAACTTCACCATCGTTAGCAGTGTCAATTTTACTATTGATGCCCACTTAACAAGTTTCATGCCCAAGGTTTCCATTAGGCTATGAAGAAAAAAATAATAACATTGTTAAAATAATTTTTGCTTTGAAATCTGGTAGATTCAATATCAAATTACTCACTCTGTGGTGATGGACGTATTATTCAACATCTCTGAAGTTCAGTTTCTTCAACTGTAAGATAAGAATGGAAACATCAAATAACATACGATTGCTCTGGGAAAAAAGTAAGGTCCTTATGAGAGCACCTGATCTAATAGACACTTGATAGATAATAGTTTTGTGATTAAACATATTATTAGTATTTTTGCAGTTGCTGCCTTTGTGTGTGTATGTGTGGTTAGAATGTAAGTCTTCCTTCAATACAATGATTTCAGTATAATCAGGACTCCAGAAATCCCAGGAGGATCTCCACTAACAATCCATCTTTATTTTACAATGAAAGATTCAGAGGAGAAAAAGGGCCAACACTCCAGAATTAATATCTCTGAAGGATAGTTTCCCTTCAGTCAATTGAGAGTCAGTTGTAATAAAGGAAAAATGGTTATTTTCCTGATCAGTTTTGCTAATCATCACAGACAGATGGAACATTAGGAAACCTTGCAGGGAAAAGAGCAATGGTCAGATGGGGAAATGGTGGCTTTCGACACCGGCTGCCAGCGCCACCTTGCCTGAGATTTAGACCTTTGTGTGTTTTCCTGCCCACCGGTTTGAGAGTGTGAGTCGGTGATATTTTGGCCTCCTTCAATCAAACTTTCCTTCCACAAAAATGGGAATGACCTGAAGACCATCTTAACTACCCCCCCAAACTTCCCTGATCAGTCTCTAGATAAAGTATCTTTTCCCGGCTCCCAGTTTCCTTTGTTATCTTCCAAAGAGGCAAAAACATATGCTTCATGAAATCAACAATGCATTCCCACTCTGTGGGTTTTTATTGTGGGACTAGATAAAAAAGGGAGACAAAGTCAAGAAATCAGTCTCAGCTGAGCATCGTCCAGCCCTAGGTGGAAATACTTTCTACCTGTGTGTATGAGGCAGATCTCACTGCTGTGGGCATCAAGAGATCACCAACTCACAGGAGGAGCAGCTTCTCTCCTTTTATTACAGCCTCTACAGAGGTACTTGTGACAATGTTCCATTTATAAAGAAATATAGATATTTGCATATTCACTTGTAATAGTAATAATTATAATAACGGGTAACAGTTACAACACTTTCTATGTAGCAGCCTCTGAATTAGTGTTTCCTAAGATATCTGTGATAAAGGATCAGATTTTATATTAAATTAAATAATATAAAAATGAAACGAAAAGACATTCAAAATGCACGTGCATTTTGAATTATTAGATTTAACATACATAAAATTACCACCAAACTCATTAAAAATTTCTGAATGTTTATTTAAATTTCCACACTTTTCATGGAATGGTCACAGGTTGTGAACCAGCTCTATTTGTGAACCATGCTTTGGTGGTGCTGCTGTAAACAGTGTGCATATTATAACGTGATTAATCCTTAAACTACCTTATTATGTAGGTGCTTTTATTTTCTCCATTTTGCAACCAAGGAAAATGAAGCATGAGGCATTAAATGACTTATTCAAGGTCATTCATCTTATAAATGTTAGGCAGAATATGAACTCAAGGTCCAGAGTTTACACTCCTAACCACTATACTATATTGAAGAAATAAAAGTTTCTGGTATGTTTCTAATACCAAATAATCAAAGACAGAGTTACCGCAGTTCTGTATATTTGTGTCACACCCTGTACTGTCTAAAGTACTTTTACGTATATTTGATCATTTGATACTGACAGCAGTCCTGTGAGTAAAAACGACAAGAATCATTTTCTCCATTGTCATATGTGGACACTTGGGTCCCTGAGATGTTAACTGACTGGTCTAAGGTAAAAGACATGATTTGAGCTGAATGTCCAGACACCTCATCATCTGTTTTATAAGAATCATACAGTAAGGGATGTGTGGTTTAGACAAGAGAGACTAAGGCACCAGGAACCTTTCCTACTAAAAGTAGCAAAAATCTGTATGGTGGAAATAACGAAACGTAAGATGTATGACTGTGCTTATAAGAAAAAAAAAACAAACAGTTGCTAGAAATCAGAATAAAGATGTTACTTAAAAGCAGAAAGCTAGGCATGTGACGAGGCTCTGGCTGCCTTGGTGCATTTACAGTTGGTTTACTCTAGAACAACTAGAAGTGGACATAGAAGTGAAGCCTCATAGATAGTTAAAGCATGGGTGTAACTTTAAGACCTTTTGTTTTCTAACATGATCTTCAATCTATATAGCTTTCGCATTCATGTCAATTAATTTTTGCAAAAGCAATATTAATTAGAGTGACTATACCCATTTGAGATGAAGACACTGAAAATGACAGGGTTTAAAGAGATCGCCAAAGCTAAGAAGTAAAAGGGTTGGAATTGAGTAGTGTTCTTTTGGCTTGAAATCCCAGATTCTTTCCTATTTGTAGCAGTGTCTACATAATCTTCCTGTTTTATAGATACTTCTATGATTTCCTGCGTCATAAACTGCAGGGCCAGTGGAGGTAATGTATAGGGTGGGTAGAAATGGATTAGTTAAATTTCAGCTTTGGTCAGGTAACAGTTTAAGGAAAAAGAATCTAAATAATAGAAATGTCCTTTACAAAGAATATGAGACCTAGGTTATAGCACAGGTTTGACTATCAACTAATCAAGTAACAATAGGCCAAATTTTAATTTTTTCATTAAAAAAAAACTTGAGAGCTTGTTATACACAAATACTGAGATAGGACAGGAGGATAAGATAAATGATATATGGCCTTAATTTTTTCATGGGATTCATGGCCTATTGCAGTGGGCTCATTAGCCTTTATGAATACCATACTCCTTCAAGAATTTATTGAAACCTTTGGATTCCGTCTACAGAAAACTGTAGAGGTGACATAGACTTGTACATACAATTCTGCTTACAATTTCAAGGGTTTATAGATTGTACCACTTTCTGAAATGAAAGGCATCCACAGGCGCTCTCGGGAGCTCTAAGCATCACCCAGGTAAATCACCTCAATTTGAAGAGGTGGAAAAGAAAAAATGCATAAGCCAATTGGTAATATTAAAGGTATGGATTACTAGTCCCAGCGGTGGCCTACAGAGGAATGGTGAGCTCTGCTAACAAGAAGTCAGGAGCGGCTTCCGAAAAGAGGAGATGCTTGGGCTAGATCCTCAAGAATGAGCTCAGAAGTCACGAAGTCTCTTTGGAATTTCAGATTCTTAAGTTGTAAAATATAGGGTTAGAAGATCTCTGAGGTTTTTGCTAGCCATGATATTTTATAATGTTATGGAGTTCAAAAGATGTTCATAAGCTGATGTCCTCCCACCCACTGGCACCTTTTGACCTCAATCTTTAACACCACTATTATGCTACGGTCTTTCTCCCAAAAAGGCATGGTCAGAACTGGTTTAGAAGAGAAAGGAGATACGTTATAAGACTTCCTTACACGTTTGCAAGAAAAAGTCCATGACTCTTGAATAGAGACAGGAAAACCCTCTTTTTCTCCCCAGTTCCTGTCTTGAGGATGTCTCAATTGGCAGATCTTTTGCCAATAGGTAAAGGAAGGCTTCCATCTATGCTGCTGGAATTGTGGACAGGATCACCAGAGTGCCCACGTAGGGCAGGAACACATGAAAACATTTCTCAGAAAACAGCATTTCTCCCTTCTCAGTTAAGACAATGTTTTGGTTTTGTTTAGGAAACATAGAAACTGAGAATGAACAAGCTGGATTGGGTCATCTAATCTTTCCTCCTGGGAGTGGATGAGTTGCTGCAGCATATTCATTCAATTCTTTTCCAATTTCCCATGGAGACTCCAGGGGGGGTTTTCACCATACTCTCTGGACGATCACTCTGTGCTCTAAGTCAATATTGCATGAGGATTGTTATGACATTGGAAGGAAAAGTGAAAAGAACCTCCAACAAAAACATTTGTTGAGGGGGTCAATTTAAAAGGAGTTAACTCTGTACATAGATGTTAAAACTGAATAAGCATAAGGGGCACTATATTTCCCTATGCTGAAAAAAGTAGTTTCATAATTTTGATTAACCAAAGATAAAAATGTAATTATGCTTCTGTTTCCTAATTGCAAGTGCACTATACTGTGTGTGTCCAAGACTGAGAGATTATTGAACTTTGTAAGTTTCTTGATTTTTTAAAAAAT
The DNA here is from genome assembly GCF_949987515.2 of Delphinus delphis. Classification (NCBI taxonomy): domain Eukaryota; kingdom Metazoa; phylum Chordata; class Mammalia; order Artiodactyla; family Delphinidae; genus Delphinus; species Delphinus delphis. The sequence continues at coordinate 63,642,871 of NC_082699.1, forward strand.
TGTGGTTTTTTTAAACATATTGAATATGATAATAAATGCTTTGAGCTTACAAGGAATTCATTATCATGTGTATGTTCTAAAAGGTTAAATGTATCTGTATTCTGAGTTTTGTTGAATATTTGCTCTGTGCCAAATTGTTATGTTAAGCATCTTACATGAATTTTCTATGTCAAACCTCATAAAACAGTGTGATGGATTTTATCCCTTTTCCAGGTAAATAACAAAGAAACAATCAACAATTGAGCTTTACAAAAGCTAAACCAATGTGCTCAATTTCATAACTACATGTGGCTAGGTGGAATTTTGTGGTCAGTTCTATCTGATTCCAAAGCTCTGAGCCACTGTCTTTTACTTTACATTCCCCATTCTACCTAGCAAGACATTAAGTAATTATCAGGTATTTAAAAAATGTTTTTCCATGCACTGTTCTTTTAGATAGAGAAGAGCAGCATTTGCTATTGGATTTTATGTTTATAGGAACCTTGCTTCAGTTTAGAAATATATAGAGTGTATATTGCAGGTCCCTCCCATGACTGACTTGTACACCTGCTCCATTTCTTTGACCTCAGGCACGCCACATAACACTTATGTGTCTGCCTCAGTTTCCCATCTCTAAAATGGAAATTGAGTACATCTTTCATGAGGTTGTTGTGAGAATTTAATGATTGGATATGTGAAAGGCAGTTAGAATATGATTTAGAACTAACATAAAATTAAATATTAATTACAATATATTTTATTAGTACATAGTTATGGTTATACTAATATCTTCATTAATGCGTTCATTGTTCGGTATATGTTTACTATTTATATTATATTATATCATGTACTTTATTTATATTAATTATTACTCTCAGTACATATTTCACCTGTGGTCATTTGATCTGAAATCTCTTCATTACCTGTGTATTCCTTTAGATCCTAGAATCTCTTTAGTTTCGTACGGTCTGCTAATTGAATGGAAATACCTCTAAGAGGAATATTAGTTTAGTCTTTATTTGCAATCTAATTGTGCATTAATATATCAAGTTGTGTCCTTTTCTACCCAGAGTCTGGAGAAGGGATTCCAAATGGCTGAATTTAGCAGCATACGGTAGACACTTGAAAGAAGATGCAAGGGGGGACAATGGGCTAAAATTAGAGCAAATAGCTGCCTAGGAAAAATGAGCCTTCCTTCTTCACAGTTTGGTTCATGTATTCCCTGGATTAACTGATATTTAATATATGGGGTGATTGTCCTTTCACACATGAAAATGCAACTTTCACTCATCCCCTCTGAGTACAAGTTTTTTGGATTTTTTAGCAACTTCAAGGATCAGGCAGTTAAGTTAATAAGCTGACATTAAAGTGTTTTTTTGGCTGGAATTCTATAATTGTATATTGTATCCTATAATTATATATTGTATACATTTTCAATGTTATTTGAAAAATAAAATTTATTTTTATTAAAAATAAAGTCATATTCAATATTAGTACTTAAAATTTATGCTCATAATGGAGTATTGGGAAAATGCATTAAGTGGAAACAAAGGAAAATAATCACTTACAGTGCCAATATTCAAAGACAAGCACACAACACTTTTTTGTATTTTTATTTTATTTTTTTATTTAAGTATGAACGTTTGTCCTGTTCTCTTGCTCTGTTACTTTTTTATGCATATGATAATTTTGTAATTTTTTTCACATATTAAATATTATACACATTTTTCTTATTGTTACATAATGTGTAAAATAATTTTAATGGCTGCATAAATTTGTTCAGTAGACGTGGTTTCCATATTTTATTTAACCATTTTTCTAATTGCTGCACACTTATTTTGTATGTAGTTTATATATCATTTTGATTTATTGTACTTATAAATAATACTATGATGAGCATTTTGTGTATAAACAAATGTATTGAGCCCTGAATGTGTGCTAGGTCCAGAGCCTGGCCCTGTGGAATCAGTACTGAATAAGTCATGGTCCAGCCTATGAGGACCTTATAATACATTGGAAAAGATTGACAAATAAATCAGTAAACACCTTTCTCTGCACAACTTGGTAAGAGCTTTAATCTGATGTTAAAAATTTGCTTTTGAAGCATAAAGGAAGAGCATTTACCTCCAGCAAGGGCTTGAGACAACTACTTGGATGGACTAATGCCTGAACCAAGATTGAAAGTTGAGTAGAATTTAACTGGAGAAAATAGTGGGAACAGAAGAACTTTTTTTCAAGAGGAAAAGCGATTGTGCAAATGTACATAGCTCTCTGAGCAATATGGACTAGTCCAATATGACAAGAGAAAAAAAGAAAAACAACTAGTAATAAGTTACATATCTTACTTGCTAGGTGCCGTGTTAACCACTTTACAATCATTAGCTTATTTAATCCTTATAACATCCTTCTGTAGTAGATATTATTATTATCTCCATTTTTAGATGAAAAATCAAATTTTGTAACTTGCTCAAATACAGTCAATATGCAATGGATCTTGGATTTTACTCCCACAATCTAATTCCAGACACCAGGTTCAACCATCATTTAATTTAGCGGTTGGAGATAATATTGTGAAGGCCTCAAGCATTAAACTGTGTCCCCAAAGCAAAGAGAACAACTTAAAGATCTTCAGTAATACAGTAGTTGTCAGTAGATCTTTTGATTTAGAAATATTGCTAGGCAATTATAAAATTTATATGGAGCATGTAAAAATAAATGAATGGGTCTGAAATTAAGGAAGAGGTTTTTGAAATATATAGGAGAAAGTTTAAAAAGTAGGATAGAATTTATTGGGCTTAGTTATAGATTGGCCATGGATGTCTAAATTCATTTCTTTACAAGAAATTCCTAAAATACATGTGTTTGTTCCTAGGGTACACATATTTTTGAGAATCTTGAGTGTATTTTCAGAGGTTTCGTGCGTGTGTATGTGTGTGTGTATGCCAGTTATTAAGCTATTTTTTTCTCAGCCAAAATCCCTTTTATAATCTGCTTTGTGATGCTGGGTCTGGTTCTCTATAAGCCATATTCCTCCTTTGCCAGCTGGATTTCCGTAAGATATTTCACCCTGGCAGGAATGTCTTGTTCTAGTATTCAGCATCTGTGGTGTGTTTTAACTCCAAGAACCAGCCTCACTGCACACTCTGGGAAGTAACAGCACCACGTAGGTTCACCTGTTGTCTTGAGTCTGAAGGTCAGCTCTGTAGGGTGTCTTCTCCAAGTTTCAATGCCCCAGCAACTTCTTCAATTTGTCCCCAACTCTAGGAAAAGTAGTACATCTTTCAGTTCCTTATCTCTGTGTTACCACAGTATATTTTTTTGGCATTTACCATTCTCCACCTCTTTATATTAAATATGTTCTGATAAAATAACTGGTGTGAGTTTTATATTCCTGACCAGATCCTGACATACTTTTCAATTAGGTGATGACTACTTCTCTGTTAGCAGCAACGTATTTCTGAATTAATTAAAGAAAAGCTTATCACAAGTAAAATATTGTAGAGGATGCTGTAAAGAGAAAAGTCCTCATAAGAACTCTATCACCTTCCATTTTTTCCATTAATCAATATTTAACAATGAACTAATACTCTTACCAATCTATTAACTAGAAAACATTTACATAGCCTATAGCTTTGAACCTAATCTGTTGATTTTTATTTTGGTGGGCCCTTAAATTTGCATACATATCATCCAGACTTAAAAATCAATTCACTTCTTTGATTTATTAGTGTTAAAAATATTTCCAAAATCAAAGTTGTTTGGTTTGGAATTTCTAATAGTAAATTTGTCTTTGGTGAAAATACAGAAGATAAAAAGATGTTTAAACCTCTAAATATTATAATGGAATCTGAAATTATGTTAAAGTGAATGATAAATTTAAATGAAGCAGAAAACTAAGAGAGATATTAATAAGTTTCTGTTTGTTTAAGTACTTCAGCTGGGTCCAGAAAAATTTAAGATAGATAGCAGAGAGGCCATAGGTATCACAGAACAGACAAATAGAGCTGCAGAATGTTAAAAAGGGAGTTAAGCTACAAAAAAAATACAGAAAACTGTATTTTTCCTCATTTTAATATTTCTAATACTGGTAAGTGAATTATAATTTATATAATTATTTAATATAGAATTTCTTTATTTTCCTTTAGAATATATTATTAGATTGCTGTTGCATTTTAGCATTTGAATGCATCTTAAAGTCAATGACGTGATGAAAATGAATATATATATTTATGGTCATTTATCCATCATTTTGTATATATTTTAAATTTTGACTACCCCCTTACTCTTATGGATATGACTGATTTATAATAGTACATATCATGTTATCTTTTTTCTACCTAGGTCTTCTATAGTAAGAAACTAACCTAACTCAAGGAAAGAGATAAAAAACTAAAAAAAAAAAAAATTTTAAATGTTAAGGGAAGGTTATAATTTGGGAGGGTATGAATATATGTAATTTTCCATGAAGCCTGATTTTCTATAAATGTATTTTCCCTTCCCAGTTATTAGGAGTTAAGGTCCTTGAATTAATCATGCTAAGTAAATTCCATTTGAAGAACTAAAGAACATCTAGTGAAAAGTATAAAGAATGAGCTAAAATGAGTTTCAGTAGATTTTCTAACATTTTCTTCCTTCGACTTAGTTATTTTCAGATGTTCACATATCTCTGGGACGCAGGCACCCCACCTTGGAGACCATTATATTGCAAAGGCCATGAAAAGATTAGTATAATGATTTCCTTTACATTATGACTCTTGCATTAACAAGATTTTGAGTTAGTTATTAATAATTTTTTTTTCCTTAGAACTGATGTGGAGGAAAATTTGGGATAAAGTTCAGTTGAGAAGAATGAAAAAAATGAGTAAAAAATTATCTCTGTTTTCTTGAAGCCTAAAATCTAAAGGAACAAACTGACATGAAAGCACTGGAGTATAAAAAAGGCTTAATAGAATACACAAGAAAGAAAAGAACAAATAACTTGCTGTATGAATATAAGGGAGGAAGAAAATCATTCTGCCTGGAGGCCCAGAACCGATTTCAAAGAGAAGAGCCACATTTTCCCACAATATTATCAACCCAGTCCAATCCATACACTACTGTCTAAGTTGTTAGCGGTAGATCCTAGGACATTCTTTATCAGAGACATGACATTTTGATATTCTGGAATAATTAAAAAGAAACCAAATATGTCAGGATCACAGAATTTTTGTTAATTGTATTGAAAAATGGAAAGAATCAGCCCAAGAGTATTTTTACATAAACTAGAGAAAATCCTTTCTCTCACTGCTATATTTCACAATATCACTTCAATGTCAGCCTATTCTGCAGGACGTCATGATGGGAGAGGAAATGTCTGAAACATAAGAATAAATCTCAATGCTACAGTGTAAGGGCAGTAAGGAAAAGTGAAGAGTTAACTTTGATCAAAGGGGTTTTCTAGTGCCTCTCAGTTCATACCATGCAGTTAACTGTCAAGCTCATCTAAACATTTCAATATAGAAGGAGACAGACATTTCTGTGTATTTAATAAGAAAGTGGGAAATGTCCATTTAATTAAACAAATATTTATAGATTCAAAAATATGCTAAGAACTCTGATCAGAGCTACAATGAAGACCTATTTCCAAGGAACTTAGAATTTACCTGAAGATGCTTCGTATCTAGAAATCATCTGCCTGTCTATATCTATATTCCCAGGAAAAATCAGTATGGATACTTCAACTTCTGTTTTAATTGTACTGGAAAGTATTGCTCATTTAAGTACCAGCTACACTTATAGACCCACTCCAGCCAAGAAGAATACTAGGGGAGTAGGGAAACTGACTCAAAAAAAGAAAAAAAAAAAAGAGCAGCCTAATAAAAGATGTTATTGAGTCCCAAGCAAAGTTATAATTCTCCTGAGGTCTAGCTGTTTTGATTTTCAAAAAGTTTTCTTCTTGTTTTTGACCTCCTTGTATATTCTTGCCATAATCCTCAGTTTGTTGTGAACTAGTTCTTGCCAATAAATAGCTTTATAGTTAAGAAATGACTTGCTCTGGTGTTCACCCTCACTTTCTTTACTTGTCTTTGTCATGGGATTTTTCCTCTCCTAAGCCCTGTTTGTACTTGATTTTGTGGAAGAAGGTCCAGAGCAACTCATTTTCTCTTGCCTGCAGGGGAAGGAAGATTTACAAGGCTTGCATCAGTCAGTCAGAGGAGAGGTGTCAACTGGCCGATTGCTTCTAAGTCACTTTCAAATTGAAATAAGAAATAGCCTTTACAAGTTATTGTGAAAGCTTCTGCTATCCAAGGTTACCACTCTCAGTATTTAAATTTGCCCCTGAGAGCACATCTGTCTGGCTTTTCTCATAAGCCCCATCCCTGTAGCGCTAATGAGAACCTCATGCCTTCCAGTCTGAGAGCAGGATTTGGAATCATTTCTCCCTTGTTAATGTAAAGCATGTCAATCTGGGCCCTATGCAGTATGATTGGCTTTTCTTGCTGCTGAATCTGGCTCGTAAGTGGTTTTGTATCATCTACAAGGTTTCATGTCTTAGTATCATATTGATTCTTAATTCCCTTAATACGAAGATACTAAGCTTCCTCTCATATCCTGGTGAGATCTGTAAGAGATAAAGATGAGCTTTAAGAAAAAGAAAAAGTCCTTTTCCAAATGCCTATCTTTTCCTTGGTCTTACAAATGATTGTGTTTGGTAAGAGATTAAAGTTGGTATGGACAGCCAGCAAACACAGGAGTAGATTTATAGCCTCTAAAACAATACTTTCAAAGATTTCCTTTCAGAAAGCATAGCCCAGAGGCATCCCTTTGATTTTTCTGAGTCTCTAAGGAGTTGCTTCAGAAGCAAAGACATTATGCTTCTTTCCTAAAAGATTTTGATATTTTATGGCTTTATATGAAAATACTGAGCAGGAATAAAGAGTCAAGGATCCTTGCAGCCTTTCCTTGTCTGAATTGTAGGCACGCTCGGCTCCAAAAAAAAAAATTAAAAAGTAGCATCAGCTACTTGTATTCTTGTGACTTTACACAATTCATTATCACAGTTTACTGTGTAAACAGCCATTAGCCGCACACTTTCCTGTTCTCGGGAGAAAAATGAGAATTTTTCGTTTAGGAAATTTTTCATGTGGGAAATTACGTGTACCCACATTTTGGGAGGTGATAACTTAGTAGCAGGGAGAAATGAAACCAGTCGTCTACGCTTCCCCTAATATCAAGAAAGGTAAGTAAAAGAAAGATGTCACTTGAGGAAAGCCTTTAAGTCTTTAGTATTTTAGGACTTTGCCTATAATATTTTTACTAACTCTATGTAATTGTGAACAGCTGCTCCGAGAAGAGGTGCAACTTTTGAAGTGTTCTGGATTGTTCAGAAAATTCTAATCTCTGAAGAAAATTCCTTATGCAACACTGTCTTCCTATAATGTAGACAGTTATCTGCGTCACCCTCTAGAATGTGACCTCTATTAGAACAAGAAGCATCTTAGTTATTTGATATTATGTACAGTGAGTGCCTAACATAGTGTGTGCCAGGTAAATAGTAAGTTTAATAAATTCCGGTTGAATTGAAAAATCCTTGTTCAATTGTTGATTTCTTTTTGTAGTATTGTACAAACACAACTTTGTTTCTCTCTGTATGAATAATGAATCTAATTCAATTCTCTGTCCTGGTCACCTATCTAACCAGAGAATGGGGGTGATGGGCTATGCTTTAATGCTATTTTTCTGCGTTTGTTGTCTCCACCGCAAATTGTGGTTTTCTTGAGTGTAAGAACAATGTCTGTTTCAACTTCGTGTCCCCAGCATTGAAGATGTCCATGTAATACTTGTTAAGTGAAGGAGTGGAATGATCAGATAGGATAAAACCATGGTTCTTACACAGGGATTAAACTCCTGACATACGCATTAGCACAAAAGTCTAAATAATAGGCAGGCATAGTAATAGATATGACGGTTATGGCCCATTAATTGGTATCGCATACAAAATAGATGGTGTCATGGATCTATATGGTCCATTTTATAATCCATTGTCCTTGACCTAAACTCATCTGTGAAGTGTTTCGATATTAATATACACCTTGTATAAGTATCAACCAGGCTCAGCAGCGTGAGACGTGCATGGAGCAAGCAATGAACAAGGCAGAAAGAAATAGTCAGTGGTTGATATTTTTTCTAGATCTGTGCTGTTTACCTCAACTGTTCTCTTGTGAGAAAGATCCTTCTTTTCATGGTGAGAATAGCTATTATCTGTTGAGTAATTACACTATATCTGATGATATGCTGAGAACTTTACATGAACACCCTTGTGTAATTCTCTTCTCATGCTTACGAGATAAGTACTATTATAACCTCCTTTAAAGAGAAACAAAACAGAAGCTTTGAGTATTCAAGTATCTTATCCATTGCATAGCAAAAAGCAGGGTTGGAGTTGAAACACTTTTATTTTTCTGATGTTATCGTGAAAACCCCTGAGTCTTCTATGTTAAATTCTGCTGATGGAGCAGTAAAGCCTGTGCTGTGTGATCATAACAAGTATAACTAGGGTCAGTGTCTGAAAGTTACAGAGGGAAGAGTTCCACTTCAAAGAAAGAAAGATATTTCCAAAGACTAGAGCTATCCAGACTAGGTTCTCTTTCTAGCATAATGCCTGATGCGTCATAGGTGCTAAATAAAGATTGATCACATGGGGCAGGTCACCTCCAGATGCAGTGAGATGATTCACTGTAACTCTTTAAATTGAAGCTGAACAAATCTTTTAGAAGTGGGGCCTTGCATCACAAGATTAAAATTAAATAATCTCTAAGTGGTTTCCAAATCTGTGATCTAATTAGCTTACAACTACATGACAAACTAGAATAAAAAAAAATAAGAGAGGAGGGAGGTTGAAAAAGAGAGGGAGGGAGAGAAAGAAAAAGAGAGTTGCAGGATCTAATACTCAATTATTTCTAGGAACCAGGAGTAAATAGCCTAAATTCTTACAGATTTGCCAAACCTGTTTTGATGGGTCATCCTACCTTGAAGGGAGGTAGCAGGAGATATATCCTCGATTTATACAAGAAGTTGAGGCAGTGATGGAACTAGTCAAGCCTCCCATGAATCCCCCAAATAATTCATAATTAGGTTCTCCACAAATCCCCCTTTCCCTATTGCCACATGTAATGCAATGAAAGCCAGCACACAGCTTTCTAACCTCCCAGGGTCTGATTGCCCCATCCTCATGTAAAAGAGTATTCTCCTGGTGGAGTTCTTCAAGAGTTTCAGAGTTTAGAAACCAAGTCAACTGTCAGCAAACTTTCTCAAATAGGTTTGAGGTTATATTCAGCAAGCCAGCCATCTGGACAACTGAGAATCAGTGTTCACTTTGCTGTTCCTTTGCCAGTTTTGTGTAACATACACCTGCTTCTGTGCTGATCAAGGTTGACATTTATTCAGTGCTTTTGGATCTTCTTCCAACAGAAGAGGGTCTAGACTATTTCAATAAAATTAATTAAGCTGGCTAGCATGGCATAGATTATAAAGTACTATATTATTTCTTACTCAGCCAATTCATTGGCTGATTTTCTTGTTTTGATTAAACTACCTTCACCAGAGAAAAGTCTCTTTGATTTAGATTTTTGAAAAGAGACATCATTCCCTCTAACTAGGACCTAACTCCAAGGAACTTCCAACTTCTTAGCATATAACGCCACTTCCCTTTACCTGTTATCTTTGTTGCCAGCCCACTGTGAATGTCTTGATCATGATTGATTTCTTTGGGACCATGAGTTGCTTAAAGTTCCAATTGCTGAATGATACAGGCAGGGAGGCCTTGTCCATTGACTAGCAAGATGTATGATGTGGATACGAATCTTTCCCCAACTCTGGGGAACTTTGCTCCCACAAGACAATTATAAATGTCCAATGAGCTAAGAGCTAAAGTTCAGAACATAACAAAAGTTCCATGTTTGGGTAAGAATATGCACACCAGTGTTGAAAAAAATAAAATTTTAGAACAATGGAAGCTAATATATAAAACCGAAATTTTTACTAGTTACTGAACGGCTATCACTTGCAGGGTGCTGTGGTAAATGCTGTGATGTGACACCCAGATCTCCCTTTAGCATGAAGTGCTTAGCTGCTGTGAGTATAGGCTGCTAACCCACAGCTGATTACTTCCCTGGGAATTGCTTCAGTGGAAGCAAGCTTTCTTGCCCAAGTTTGTAGGCTGTCCAGCAGGCCAGACCACACCCAATGAATGGTCCATGCAAAAGTATAATGGGCTGCTCCCTTTGTCTCAAAGTGGGCAACTCTGAAGCTCATTTCTAGAACACCCTGGGTGATGAGTAAGGTCTCCATTGCAATTGTGTGTCATAGCTCAATATTCTTCCTCTGGCCAGCCTTGCTCTCCTACTCCTTTAGAGATCTTGTTGCTAAGACTCTTGCCCAATAATGTCCTGCTTAGAAATATCCATCTGGGAGTTGTTTCCCAAGGAAGCAACTTGATCTAAGAAAAATACTCTTCTTGGTACTAGATGGTAATAGAGTTGGTTTTGCTTACAAAGGTGGATACTGATGTACCTCTGCTTACTTACAATGGTCTGGAATAGACAAAATGATAAGTAACTAACTATTCTATAAAAAAGAAGCCCACTCGTCCCCCTGCAATGCAGAATTCTGCTGTCCCTTTTCTTTGTTTCCGTGGTATTCCATGCAAACTTATACTTCTATTGTATTCTATTCTAATTTCATTTTGTTGTTGTAAGTCTCTTGAAAAAAGTTGTGAGCATTTTGGAGGCAAGGATTTGTCCGGCATCTGGAATGCTGCCTGCAATATGGCAGGTGCTAAACAATTTGTGTGGAATGAGGAATGAATCAATGAACAAGAGATAAGTAAGACAATTTGAAAGTTGAATGCAAAAAAATATGCATATAGAATGATAAAAATTCAGAGAAGAAGTGGAATTTAGATTTGACCTTGAAGAAATTTAGCAGTTTGGGGGCATATGGGTATTTCAAACTGAGAAAGCAACATTGACTGTCACACAGAAATAGTGATTAAATTACATATTTGTGTCATAATAATGAAAGCCTATTCAAGCTAATTTAAGGAACAAGGCGTCTAGAGACTAGACCTAGAGATTGTCATACTGAGTGAAGTAAGTCAGACAGAGAAAGAGAAATACCGTATGATATTCCTTACATGCAGAATCTAAAAAGAAATGATACAAATGAACTTATTTACAAAACAAAAATAGACACAGACTTAGAGTTGAACTTTTGGTTACCAGGGGGGAAGGATGGGAGAAGGGATAGTTAGGGAATATGGGATCAACACATACACACTGCTGTATTTAAAATGGTTAACCAACAAGGACCTACTGTACAGCACAGGGAACTCTGCTCAATGTTATGTGGCAGCCTGGATGGGAGGGGAGTTTGGAGGAGAATGGATGCCTGTACATGTATGGCTGAGTCACTTTCCTGGGCACCTGAAACTATCACAACATTGTTAATCAGCTGTACACCAATATAAAATAAAAAGTTAAAACAAAACAAAACAAGGAGTCTTTACTGAAATACAACAATGTATTTCTTGGAACCACCAGCCAGTATTTCAATAGCATTCCATGAGGGCTTAGAACCAGGAATTTTAATATCGGAAACATCAGTTGCTTTGATCGTTTCTCTAGAAAACAAGCTCGCATCTCTTTTGCCTGCTCACTCTTTTGTTTCTTTGCAACCCTTTACCTTCAGGCAACTTTGACCCCTCCATTCAAGAACTGAAAAGAGATTATATGAGGCTGTGACTAGGTGAAGAGAGATAATTGCCCCAGCAGTGGCCAGATAACAATTCCTGATTCAGTTTTTGTGGTCAGCAGGGGTGGTGGGAGATGCTTTGGTAATGGAGCATAAGCTAGTGTATGATGGGCAGAGGAGTGGATATGACAGATGAGGAATTCTGGGAGGCATTTGCTAAGGTGCAAAGCTCATCGTGGTTAGAAGAATGTCCATTCTAAATAGGTAATTATTACGAAATTCAACAATTTGCTTTGTCAAATTTTATAATCCAGGGTGTGGGTGTGTGTGTGTGTGTGTGTGTGTGTGTGTGGGTGTGTGTAAAACATCTTGGATTAAATATTTAAATTGTGGCAGCAGACTTCTGTTCAAGATTATGTTTAGATCAAACTAACATTACAACCATTCTGAGTTCCTTGAGTGAATTTAAATGCTAGAGAGGAGGGCTTCCCTGGTGACGCAGTGGTTGAGAGTCTGCCTGCTGATGCAGAGGACACGGGTTCGTGCCCTGGTCCGGGAGGATCCCACGTGCCGCAGAGCGGCTGGGCCCGTGAGCCATGGCCGCTGAGCCTGCGCATCCGGAGACTGTGCTCTGCAACGGGAGAGGCCACAACAGTGAGAGGCCCGTGTAACACACACACACACACACACACACACACACAAAAATGCTAGAGAGAAGTCGTGTTAAATAGAGGACCTAGCTTTGTAAGATGACTTTGTCCAGGCTAAAGAGTTGCCACATATAATCCTCAAAATGGACAGATTTCAAAACGAGCAGCATCTGTAGAAGCTTTATATGTGCCAAGACCCCAAAATATGAGAGTGAACAAAGCATCACTTTCTATCTTCAAAAACTTATAGACTAGCATGTGTCAGTGACAGAAGCTCTAGGGGAGCAGTGACACATAAACAAAATATTACAATATGCTAAGTGACGTGACAGAAAGAACAAAGTGCTCTGGGAGCGACTCTCCCTGTAAAGGTCAAAGATGTCTCAACAGAGGAGGTGGCATTGGATCTTAAATAACAAGTAACATTGGCCAGATGGAGAAGCGGGGGGAAGGAGAATTCAACAAAGGGAACAACATGTGCAAAGCCAGGGCATCATAAAACATCATGAAATGTTTGTACAATGAAAAAAATTTTTTTGGAAAAAATTTAGTAACAAAAACAAAATACGGGTTTAGCACTGGGTTGCGGAGCACAGGCTCCGGACGCGCAGGCTCAGCGGCCATGGCTCACGGGCCCGGCCGCTCCGCGGCATGTGGGATCTTCCCGGACCGGGGGCACGAGCCCACGTCCCCTGCATCGGCAGGCGGACTCTCAACCACTGCGCCACCAGGGAAGCCGTATAAGGTGAATTTTAAAAAGCTTTTATTTCCTGCCTTCTTTTCAACATCACTTGGCATAAGTATAGTTCTTTGTTTCTCCCTTAATGGTTTCTCTGTGTCTTTCAAACAAACCCTATTTGGGGAAGAAATCTTCCAGATAAATGGCTCCAGACTGACTTGAAGAATGTCACTTCCTGCTGGGGCGACAGGACAATTCCTAGCGATTGACCCTCAGTGACTCCCCTTCCCTCCTAACAGTTCTCAGGTTGCAGCCAAACCTAGACGAACAAGAGGTTTAAGGTCAGATGATTGGAAACGCTAATTGTAGCCACTAACTTTGGCACCTCCTTGTATATATGGTCTTATACTCTTCATTAGACATTATCCATATGCAGGTCTTGTCTTCCCAAAGAATGTCAAATTTTTCACAGGCAGATTCCTCCCTACTTTTCTATTTGCCATCATACCTGTCAGCCTGTTGGCCGAAAGCAGGTGTCCAGCAATACATGCTAAATAACGCTCAATTGTAAAGCTTTGGAATGCAGATTCACTCGTTGACTGATTTATACGATAGCGTATCTATATCTTCTGTTGCACTGCCCGTTTCAACGTTTCAAAGCCCCCCATTTCCTTTAACCACAAACTTAAATTTCTGCAGATTTTCCACAGTCTGCATAATCAATTCTACTGCGCCCATAGTTTACTATAACAACAACATAACAGCTAATATTTATGATTACTTACTAGGTGGTGAGCATTGTTCTAAGAAATTTATCTTAATTTTGTTATTTATTACTCACAATAAGTTTGTGAGCTAGGTAATATTATTACCCTCATCTTATAGATGAGAAAACGGAGGCACGGTGTTTTGAAGAAACATGGCCAGTTCAGTTATGCAGTTTAGCAAGTAGAGCTGGGATTTGAAATCTCCCCAACCCCCAAAGAGTGATTCTGGTTTTCCCAACTAAATTACTATCCCAGTGCATCCACAGGCAAGCCAGTCTTTTTTAGAAATGTACCATTATCATTCCCCTCTCCCTACTTTTACTCCTATTATTTCCCTGACGATAAAAGGCAGGGTATCTCTATGACTCTCTTTTTTTTTTTTTTTTTGATTTTTCTTTTTCAGGAAATAACTTTTTACTTTCTATTGGAATATAGTTGATTAACAATGTTGTGTTAGTTTCAGGTGTATAGCAAAGTGACTCAGTTATACATGACTCTCTTTTGCTGTCTACTACTAACAGCCCTCCCAATACTCAGACCATAAAGTTTTTCCTATTATCTTAAATATTCTGAACTATATTGTTTAATTAAATACCCTCATATATTTCTTATATATGTTCTACCAAGAGTTTCCTTTGCTAGGCTCGTCTCCCTGGAAATACATCCGTCCTTCCTCTACTTTATAGCACTGAACCCAGTGCTAAACCCGTATTCAACACTCAATACAGACAAAATGTGGTGGATTCTCAGTGTAATTGTAAGCATACTGGATCCTGAATTCCATTATCAAATAGCAACCTGGTGAGATGTTTCCACCCACGACACACGAAAACTCTGACACACTGAAACTGCTTTATCCTCTCTCTGTGCAGCTCTCCATGGTGGCAACTTGCAGGCACAAAAGTGGATTGCCAGACTGCCGTGAATTGAGGAAAGCACACACTAGTGATGGGCATACTTCCGTGTAATTAAATGACACCTATCATAGAGCGACACATCAATTTCCTCAGGAGTGAAAAAAAAATCACTCATATTTAGAGAGTCTGTATCTTTTCCAATATCTATTCTAACCTAGATGATACGCAGGCTGGAGATGATGTAACAAAGAGCCCGGAGTCACAATGAGCAAGGTATACACACTGTCTCTAGAATCAGTTTTAAAAAGTTATTTAGCAGCCTGTCTTACGTGTTTGCTTTTTCTCTCAGCTCCAGCGGTAAAGGTCTGAATTTCGTAACTGCAATACCCCTGCATCCAGCGTGCCTGTCAGAATTCCCTTTGGTAGCAGTTAGCATTTATTTTACAAGCCTTTATTTGTTGGGAGAAGTTTTGGCTGGAATAAGCTAAAGTAGAGAGTGGGGCAACAATAAATGGATTCAAAGTTGAGCAAAAAATTAAACTCTATGACATTGTAAAGCAAACTAGTCTATGTTAGAGATGTTTCTCCAGAAGCTTCTATTGCTTTTATATCTGATGTTTTTAGTCTAGACTCAAGGCCAAGAGTCCTTGCTACCCCTACTCACTGATTCCTCCTTGTGAAGTAACAAACACACAGAATAAAAATTTGGGAACTGCTTTGTAACAAGGTTGACATGTGGTTAATCAAGTTTCATGTGGACTTTAGAAAAAAGTTTATACAACCTGCTCAAAAATAACAAATGAACATATATCAAGAATCAAACAAAAACCAGAGCTGAAAAAGAGAGAACTTCAGAGATTCTCTTTTTAAGTGCATTTATGATGAAGAGGATTAGGTTAGAAAAAACACTAGTCTGGTGGGCTTTCAACTGAATTGCAGTTTAACTCAGGGCCAAATCTGTCCCCCTGCCAACTGTATACTGGGCTCTATCAGCGACCTCTGCCACTTGATGGAGTTAAGAGCACATTGGGACATAAGGTTATTGAAGAAAAGTCAAAGGTTGATCTCCATGGTTAGAAACCATTAGGGATTAGAGCAGGAGTGTGAATGAGCAGGAAATTTTAAAAATGGCCTGTGGGCCCTGTCACTTTGCATCTTGTCTTGATTTAATCTCTTTCTGTGGGTTATCCACGCCCACGCCCCATTCCCTCAAGCATTATTCTACTCTTTTGTGTCCTTAAACCATCTCTACTCACATCTGTACCACATAATTGAGACCACATAGGAACCAAGTAGGGATGATGTAAAATTCCTATGTTTAAAAAAAAAAAAAAAGCGTATGTGAGTTGAGTTAAAAAAGAAAAAATGGTGCTAAGACAGGATTCAACCTTAAAACACACTGAATCAAATTCTCCCAGGGCAGACGTGGCTTCCAGGGGAAAAGGAAACTTACTGTGTTTACTATGGAAAGCCCTGTCAATTCTTTTATGCCATCAGAAGTGGCTTATGCCTAAGAGTATAAATCATCGACTCTTTCAGCTAACACAGTCATTCTCATTCATGCTTCTACATCTTTATTTATGTTTCTTCCCAATGCCCCTCTTGATTATCTTTCCTGGTATTCTGTATTCCATGCCTAAGCAAAACCTCTTATGGTACTGGAGCATTGCTTCCTCTGGAAAGCTACGTCAGCTCCAGTTTCGTCAGTCTCTGACTCCTCTGAACTTCCAAAGCACAAGTTATTTTTGCCTTTTCGTCCTATGGACACTTCACATTCTGATGTAACATACGAGTCCCTCTTAGAAAGAATGAAAAATGTTTTTTAAATTCATAACACACAGGGGATTATAATAGAAACCAGTGTATGGAAATACAGTTATCAAAATATTTTAAAAATTTGTGATATAATATATGATTCTTTATTAAGGAAAAGATCTAGTTGAAAGTCTAATTACTTTAATGTCAAAGTATGGTGGCTTAATACTTTAAAATATCTGCAACACTGAAGTATGATATGACAAACTAGAAATCTAATGACAACTCGCGAGTGTTGCTAAGACCACCGTGTGTGTGTGTGTGTGTGTGCGCGCGCATGTTTGTGTGTGTGTGTGTGTTGTTTTCCTACATTCATAATGGAAGAAAATGCAAGATTTCAGTTAGAGCCTAGTGAATATTCCTGAATTCTACCAGGTTGAGAACCCCTGATTTATAACTTAGAGAAATTCCTTATCATCTGTCTTATTATTGCAACTAGTTGGTAAAATCATGATACTGACACTCGTTTTCTCTATACCTTCTTCAGAGAAGAGACTAGTTCTTAGCCCTTTGTAGTAGCTGAACCAGAAGTTTTTGAGCATAATGAAATGAAATTAAACACCAACTTATGTGTCGCTAAAAATGTGCCAAGCCAACCACAAGCATTCCCAGAATTAGTTTTATTTTTCTTTGACATAATTTCTATTTTGCTTTGTAATATACGTCATTGCTTTCATTCCTGTCTCTTCTGGTAAATTGTGTATTCTTAGGGATGGATTCTGCAACAGGTTCTCTCTGTTCAGGTAATGAAAGCTTAAACTCAAGTGGCCATAATAGGACATCTGTGGAATAGGTTAATATAATATAATGAAAAGGAAGAATTGACATATTTCTCAAGAGAGTAAGGAGAGCCAAAGTTTGATGCAAGATTTTGGACTAGAGATTCTTGGAAAATTAGTAAGAAAGCTAAAGTACAATGAATGTGGTTGGGGGCTCACAACATAATATTCTTCCATTCCTTTCTCAATTGAAATTACAATGTCTTCCTCCTTTAGAATACAACACAATCTGTAATCATATGAAAGGTGAACTATGATAATACAGAAAATTGGCTTTGAAAATTCTAAAACATGAGTCACATTTCCACATAAGTATTCTGAAGAAACCATATTTTTTTCTTTCAATCATAGTAGGAAAAAACAAGATCAACTAAAATCACCATCTTGTGGTGAGATTTATGCTCATATATTGTACTTTCCATCTTTATTTCTGGAAGGTGGCAGGTAGGGGCTTTTGGTGGGAATTGAAAACATAGAAGAAAGGGATGTTGTGATGTTTTCTTCATCTATTCTATAATCTATGGATTATCCATGTTGGACAATTAGAATTAAAATATATCTTTCTAGGGAGATAAATTTATGTGTGTTGAATTTGCAGTGTTGAGACCACATGCAGATCACTGGGAAGTTAGAAAAAAAGGACTGGAATTCCAAAGAGAATTAAACAATTGCTTCCTTGTCCAGGAATGTAGATATTTTTTGTTTGCCATACTTTACGTAGTGCAAGGTATATTAATCGGAGTTTCTATAATGTAGTCGTTAAGAGCATAGACTCTGGAATTAAACAGACTGCGTTTATATTTCAACTTACTACCTATAATACACTTAGTATGATGTCTGGATCATAAAAGGTACTCAATGAATATAAATGTATTGTTACTGAATGGTTGACTGAGGTCATAGGCTGTGATGAGGTTTTGAAAATCTTCCTTTCAGAGGATAGCTGACTTCTATAAGGAAAAAAAAAAGTAATGCATAAATTTGCTGAAGATATTGTGGAAAGAAAATGGAATAAATTATCCTTGTGGAAGAAACCAAGAGTAAGATAAAAGAAAATCAGAAGAGAAATTGTAGAAGGAGTTACTGGAGAGCAGAAATGGAATTATGATAATGTGGTAACACTTAAGTCTTATAGAGACAAAATTTCAAGAAAAATTAAATCTGAGAAATTTCACTGAATTTAATAATTGGAAGAATATTGATAAAAGTGCTGGCTTACCAGAGTTCTGGAAATATGATTGAGGAACATGAAGGAAGTTGAAGCAGTAAATATAGAACAAACTTTTTGTCAGTGAAAGAAATTAAAAGAGTAGAGAGTAGATGGAGGTGTGGCAAAGTCATGAAAACTTTTTGGTTTTGCTTTTGGTTTTGATTTTGAGACCAAACAAAGGTTAGACAAACCTTTGGAGAAGGGGTGGAGAGGACTAAGGATATGAACAAAAGATGAGATAATTGATAAAGCTATGTCTCAAAAGAAATGGGAAAAAGTGAATGTAGTCAAATTGAAGGATGACTTTAGAAAGGGGGAGAGACACATATCTTTCTGACTCAAGAAAGAATGATTTAAAAATGGGTGGAGTTAGAATTGAAGGTCATAAACTGGTAGATGAAGAAATTCCAACCAGATGACCTGAACGTATTCACTAAGGTGTAAGGTGTAAAATACAAAGAGACGTGCACTGCTGTCCTCCTGGTCCAAGAGCCAACCCAGAAGGGTCAAACTTAGTGCTCTTTCCCATAGAAATTCCTGAGGCCAAAGAAAACAGGGTAGTGTGTAGCTTTCCCGCTAAGTATGAAGAATGGCATGAATGAAGAATAGTGACTGAAAGTAAAAGGGACAATGTACAAGGAAGTACTTCAAAAACAAAAGAAATTTCTAAGCAAATGGTGCATGGATATGGGTCAGTTAAATCAGGTTTGCCTACTTCACACTTAAATATAAATTCTAAGAGTTAATGGATATAAGTGTAAAGTTAATTTCATTAGACCAGATGGAGGGATAGGGTGACGGAAAAGAGTTACTTTACTTTTACATGTTGGCATTCCAAGAAGCCACGATTTACAAATGCCCCATATGAAATACAGCTTTTAAAATACTGAGACCCGTTGGACTTCAATAAAATTCTGACACATACGTGTAGAACAATTCTAATTCCTTCCGGTTTCCCATTCTTCTCTTGCATTATGCAGTGCTGACAGTGCAGCCACATTTCCCAAGAGCTCCCTTTTCCTCAGCCCAGATGTTGCTCCAGTTGTGACTTTTAAAAACTGAATATTTCAGATTTACCCATTGCTTTCTTTTCACGATGTGACTAATTCAAACTATGGCCGAAGGTTTACCAGGTCTCTAAGACAAAGAGTCAAGTAACTGCCTTGCTCTTCCGTCCATGAAGAACTTCTCAGGGAGTCAGGGGTTGTCCCTCAATTACTAGATACTTTTCTGTAACAAGTCAAGTACCAGTTGAGACACATTTTTACTTACAAGTTAATTTTATTTTTTTTTATTATTCCTGATATGTGCACCATTCTTTTACCTTAGAGGAAAATGCATTATATTAGATAAGTGCATATTGTAAATTTTATTTTACAGGACATCTTTCTTCTCAGAGTGAAAGAATAATCCTAATGTATTTGTGCTGAACCCTCTTTATATGTAGATAGAGGTGTTTTATTTCTGACACTTCCCTGGGTCAATCAGGTGTGTCTTTGATCTCCTTGCAGACTACAGGCTTGAGGTTTGAATGTAAAATGCTAAGAGATATTTACATCCATTCAGATTACTATTTTTAGAAAAGCATGGATGGTAGAATGGGTAAGGGAGTGGAGGAGAGTAAAAAATTCTAAGGAAAACAAATGCAGACCAGATGTTAGTTGGCAAGTTTCCACTCTGCAGACACTGGGCTGCCAGATGAGGTTAAAGAGCATGGATACCAACTTAATTTAATAAAGAATTAGATGCTCTTCAGTGGTAAGGCCAGTGCTAATTGAGACAAATAATGATGATACGAAATTGCATTTTCTTTTCTTCTTTATCCCTGTCCCTCATTTTTATTTGGGAAAAAATAAATATTCTTAGACATGATCAGGATTCACAATGACTCCAACTTGCCTGCACTTTAAACATCGAAAGACTGTTGTAAAGAAGACTTAATGTCCCTATGATTTCACTTCTCTGGGGTTCCTTCTAAGGATGGGGGCATGGCTCAAGAGCCCCATAGGAAGGAAGAAAATGAGATAAAAGGGAATACTATGCATAATTAACACAAGAACTTGGGTCCATCAATATTCTTTTGAACACATGCTATGTGTCCAGCATGTGTTTCACTCAGGTTCAGAGAAGCTCCATATTGCAGTTATATTTGTTCAGGTTCTAGATGGGAAAACTTGAGTACAGATATACTATGTGATCTGATGAAGTTCCCAGTTCTGAGTGGCAGATGAAAATTTTAATCACAAGTCCCTTTACTACTAGCCCAATGTATTATTCCTCTTCCCCATACTTGTCATATAGCTGGTATCAGCATTGTATTAGTTTCATGTAGCTGCTGAAAATTACCGTAAACCTAGTAGCTTAAAATAACACATATTTATTGTTTTACTGTTCTCTTCATTAAAAGTCTGATACAGGTCTCACTGGGCTAAAATTAAGGTGCCAGCAGTGCCATGTTTCTTTATGGAGACTCTAAGGGGTAATTCATTTCCTTGGTTGCTTTTTTATTTTATCTATCATCTATCTATCTATCATCTATCTATTATCTATCTATCTATCTATCTATTATCTATATATCTATTATCTATCTATCTATCTATTATCTATCTATCTATGATCTATCTATCTGTCTATCTCTATTTTCTATCTATTTTCTATCTATTATCTATCTATCTATCTATTATCTATCTATCTATCTATCTATCTATCTATCTATCTATCTATCTATCTATCTATTTCAGCTTCTGTGGACCAAGAGCATTCCTTGGATTATAGCCACCTTTCTCCATCTTCATAGCCAGGAATGTTGCATCTCTCCTTTATTTTTTCATCACATTTCCACCTGACTCTACTAACCTACCTTCCTCTTCCACTTTTAAGAAAAATTGTAATTATTTTAGGCTCATCTGAATCATCCAGGATACTCTCCCTATCTCAAGGTCCCTAACTGAATCACATCTGCAAAATCCCTTTTACCATGGAAGGTAATATAGTCACAGGTTCCAATGATTAGCACTTAGACATCCTAGGACATTATTCTGCCTACCACAAACATATAACCTCTCAACTCCTTTAATGAACCTTCCCCACTACCCCATCCAACACTGTTCCCAGGATTCATCTTGCTATTCTGTTTGTGCCCTTTCTTCTTTATTCAGTTCTGCCTACTAAATGCCACTCTTGATTCTTATGTTCTAGAATAGATCCATGGTGAAGGAGTAATCTTCTTGATTCTCTTTATGGCTCGTGCAAGTGAGTGTGATACTTCTTAAGGAGAGAAGGATACAGAATAAGGTCTTTTCTGTGGATAGTTCATAACGCAGACAAAATACGTGGGCAACATTGTTGTTACAGGCTGACTTCTGGGAAAGCAGGCTCTGAGATGGAGTTTAACATGCAAGTTATTCATTAAAAAGTTAGAACCAACATCTGAGGAAGGGATGAAAAGGAAACAGAAGTGAGCAGGGAGAGAAGTTGAGCTGTGAAGTAGGACTCAAAACATCCTTGAATAACCCAGTGGGGCACTCCAGAGCTAGAATGGTTCTTCAGAGGCATCGTGAGTTGGGCTGGAAAAGCAGGTTTTTACTTCTGCAGTGACTGCTTTTCGAAAGCATTGACTCTCTCAGTTGCTGAGGCTCGTCCTTTCTTTAAGGAGGATCTGGATGGTACATCACAGTGTCCACCAATTTTCTTCTTTTCTTATGTTCTCCTCTTTTCTCTTCTTGGCTTTGTTTTCTTCTCCCTTTTTATTTTTACTTTGTTGTTTTCCTTCAACTCGCATTTCCTTACCTCCAGTAGTTTTGTGTCTATAGAGTTTTCTGCGCATAAATATTAAATGTGCTCATTTGGGTTATGCAGAAGACACGGGGCAGGTTTCATGGCTTACATGGTATGCCCCTAACTCAAGATATTATACAATAGCATATAATCACATCATAGAAGGTAACTAGGGCCAAGAGTATATTTAGTGTGGTTTATAGCCCTCCAACAAGTTGAAATCTTTTTTTTTTTTTTTGCGCTTCGTGGGCCTCTCACTATTGTGGCCTTTCCCGTTGCAGAGCACAGGCTCCGAACGCACAGGCCCAGCGGCCATGGCTCACAGGCCCAGCTGCTCCACGGCATGTGGGATCCTCCCGGACCGGGGCACAAACCCGTGTCCCATGCATAGGTAGGCAGACTCTCAACCACTGCACCACCAGGGAAGCCCCAAGTTGAAATCTTTTTGTGTTTAATCTCACAGATTTTCCTTTGAGATCTGATCAAAATATGCAATTTTCTCCATATTTTATTCCTTTACTTGTTTCCTTTTATCATGGTATCCTTCTGCATTTCACCATCCACCCAAAGACAACTATTTTAGTGTATGTAATGGGTATAGTTTTGTGGTGCTTTTTGTGTTGTTTCAAAGACAGTATGGTACTGGCACAAAAACAGAAATATAGATCAATGGAACAGTATAGAAAGCCCAGAGATAAACCCACGCACATAAGGTCACCTTATTTTTGATAACGAAGGCAAGAATATACAATGGAGAAAAGACAGCCTCTTCAATAAATGGTGCTACACGTAAAAGAATGAAATTAGAAGACTTCCTAACACCATACACAAAAATAAACTCAGAACGGATTAAAGACCTAAATGTAAGGCCAGACACTATAAAACTCTTAGAGGAAAACATAGGAAAAACACTCTTTGACATAAATCACAGCAAGATCCTTTTTGACCCACCTCCTAGAGAAACGGAAATAAAAACAAAAATAAACAAATGGGACCTAATGAAACTTAAAAGCTTTTGCACAGCAAAGGAAACCATAAACAAGACCAAAAGACAACCTTCAGAATGGGAGAAAATATTTGCAAACAAAGCAACTGACAAAGGATTAATCTCCAAAATATACAAGCAGCTCATGCAGCTCAATATCAAAAAAAACAAACAAACAACCCAATCCAAAAATGGGTGGAAGACCTAAACAGACATTTCTCCAAAGAAGATATAGAGATGGCCAACAAATGCATGAAAGGATGCTCAACATCACTAATCATTAGAGAAATGCAAATCAAAACCACAATGAGGTATCACCTCACACTGGTCAGAATGGCCATCATTAAAAAATCTACAAACAATAAATGCTGGAGAGGGTGTGAAGAAAAAGGAACCCTCTTGCACTGTTGGTGGGAATGTAAATTGATACAGCCACTATGGAGAACAGTATGGAAGTTCCTTAAAAAACTAAAAATAGAACTACCATATGACCCAGCAATACCACTACTGGGCATATACCCAGAGAAAACCATAATTCAAAAAGAGTCATGTACCACAATGTTCATTGCAGCTCTATTTACAATAGCCAGGACATGGAAGCAACCTAATTGTCCATTGACAGATGAATGGATAAAGAAGATGTGGCACATATATACAATGGAATATTACTCAGCCATAAAAAGAAATGAAATTGAGTTATTTGTAGTGAGGTGGATGGACCTACAGACTGTCATACAGAGTGAAGTAAGTCAGAAAGAGAAAAACAAATACCGTATGCTAACACATATATATGGAATCTAAAAGAAAAAAAGAAAAAATTGTTCTGATGAACCTAGGGGCAGGACAGGAATAAAGATGCAGACATAGAGAATGGACTCGAGGACACGGGGAGGGGGAAGGGTAAGCTGGGACGAAGTGAGAGAGTGACATGGACATATAGACACTACCAAATGTAAAATAGATAGCTAGTGGGAAGCAGCCGCATAGCACAGGGAGATCAGCTCAGTGCTTTGTGACCACCTAGAGGGGTGGGATAGGAGGGTGGGAGGGAGACATAAGAGGGAGGGGATATGGGAATATATGTATACATATAACTGATTCACTTTGTTACACAGCAGAAACGAACACACCATTGTAAAGCAATTATACTCCAATGAAGATGTTAAAAATAAAAAAAAAGTATATTGTTATTTTGTGCACTACATTGACTACTTCTCTCAAATAACCGAGTAAAACGATTCTTCCACTAATGTTGCCATGCTTTATCCAACCCCAGCAGCCAGCACTTAATTACATAAAATCAGAAGTCAAATATTATAACTCTATGCCTTTAATGTTTCTTGCCTTCAACAGTTTTTTTATACCCTCTTGCTAGCTTCCTAGTTCAACCTGTGATTCTCTAACTTTTCAACTGCAGCAACCTCTTTCTACTTCCAATTTCTGCCTACAGTTTACTCCCAATCATTTCCATTCTATAAGTTTCCAAAAAGACAATCATCCTGTTCCACAGGTCTAAATATGCTTGGAAATCTTTAATATGCCTTTGTTGCTTATTTTATTTTCACAAAATATCCTGTTTCTATCAAATATTCACCAAATACGAGACCTTGTAAAACATACAAGTTTATACTACCCAAATGTATCTTTGGTTTTCTTGTTACCATGTTTGTGTCTATGTGAGCCTCTTTGCTTGTCATGTTCTCCCTGAATATGACGTATGAATCTTTCTTATACTTCAGAGATTTTCTCCATAATCCCTGCTCTCTAAATCCTCCCTTTATTTCTCTCCCAGATATCTTCTCTCCCTCCCTTCTGTCTCTCTCTCTCTTTCTCTCTCCCTCTCTCTCATTTTTATAAGTGCTTGCTTTTACACTCAGGTAGTCCAGAACACGTTCTGTTTCGTATCATATGAGCCAATCCAATCAGAATATAAACCCCATGAGGACAAGGACACAATCTCTTATACAGTACACTCTGCACATCTTATACAGGGCTCTGAAAACATTAAATGTTGTATAAATTACTGTTGAGTTGCATTGAAAATGTAAATACTTTTGCTGATTGAACTGAGCTTAGCCTAAAAGGAGTT
The DNA here is from genome assembly GCF_949987515.2 of Delphinus delphis. Taxonomy (NCBI): domain Eukaryota; kingdom Metazoa; phylum Chordata; class Mammalia; order Artiodactyla; family Delphinidae; genus Delphinus; species Delphinus delphis. The sequence continues at coordinate 63,668,188 of NC_082699.1, forward strand.
GGAAATTGTGAAATAAAGAGTCATTAAGTATTTAGAAAATCGCCAGAGAAGAAACTACAGCCAGAGTGTTCATCCTCAGAGGTCATATTTGGTAACTGTTTGGTTCTTTTCTAAGACACACTCATTATTTTTACAGCTGGAGAAGCCTGAGAAAATGTTCGGTTTGAGAGATCACCTTTTTCACAGGCTGATGCCAAGCTAAAATAAATTTCATGAAAAAAGAAATATTCCAAAGCAAACCAGGAAATAACAAACAGAAAATGCCCTTTTTTTTATACTTGTGAGTTTATTTTCTTAGCATTGACCTTTTTCCTTTCCTCTAGTTTGCTGTGTCTTATTATTAGGAAAAATTGGCACTAATTATTGGTTTATTCTCTACAGATGCCCATTTTTCATATGTTGCAGATTCTGTAGTGTGATTATTTATCAGAAGCACTTTGCTACTGGAAATCTTTTCTCTCTCTATTCCTATTTGGATCCAGATTGGACATATTTCCCCCCTGCCCCCAAGCTCCTTTCTCACACAGCAGTATATCTGGGTGTCTCATGGTATCAGTGACCATATTTTCTCACAAATAGAGTAGAATTTGGTGACATAAATAAAATTTAGAGTGACAAAGAGTTAAAAAAAAAAAAGAAAGAAACTCTGGACATTAGTATAGCATGTGTAAACTATAAAAAAGCTTTTGCAAAACTCTATTGTAGAAAACATGTATCCTGACTCCACCATCTACTGGTAAATATGATATATATCCTCCTTGGAGATTAAACATGCTTGTTAGTATTTAAGGTTCTGAGAAGTCCTACATAGAGAAAACCTGTTAAAATATTTTTTCATAACCAGGGCTTTATTTTTGCCTTATATTAATTTCCTCTTTTTTAAAAATGGACAGTTTATTAGCATTTATAAAATACCTGAGAACTGAAAATTTATACCAAATTAGATTTAGCTTCAGATAAAAATGACAAGAATATTATAGTGTTTGTAAAAGATGGCAGTTTAATTCTCTTTTATGGGTAAATAAGTGCAAAAGTAGACATTACATAGCTAGTATGGTGGCTCCATAGTGTTACTGGGGACACAAGGTCCTATTTTTCCAGCCTATCATTATAACATGTTTTTCTTTTCATGGTCATTTCATAGTAAACAATGGTTGATGATGTTCTGATGCCTAAATTGGTGCTGGATCCCAGAAGAAGGAGGAACAACAAAATGACAAAACTGGGATGAAATCCTTTTTAAGGGAACTTTCTAGAATTACCACTGGCCATTACTACTTACAGTACTTTGAATGGTACTTGGTCACATGGTTACATGTAGTTCCAAAGGTGGAAGAAAATGTAGTCTTTAATCCTGGGTGGGAGAAAGGACAGTTTGGATGTAGTGGAAAACTATCAATCTCTTCGAAAATTACTATAAACCTAAAGTGTTGAATTAAGTTACCATTGTGCTGATTAGCCTAATTTTCCAGCCTTCCTTTATTTATAACTTCTGGTAGTTTCTTTTTGCATGTGGAAGATAGAATGAAAGGATGATGCAATATTGGAGGCAGGGAGACCAATAGGAAGCTTCTATGCTGTTCTAGGTAAGAAATATAAATGTCTTTGATTGCAGGAGTGTCAATAATGTTAAGTGATCAGATTCAGGATATGTTATGAAGGTACATCCTCCTGGATTTTCTGATTTATTAGATGTACAATATGAAGGAAATAGATGAATCCAAGATAATTTCTAGGTTTTAAGACAGAACAACTGAGTGAAAAAAAAGTGCCAGTTACTTTGATTAATGAAAGCTTGTGGGAAGAGTCAATCGGGACATGTGGAGAAAAATAGCTCTTGCCAAAATACTTTTGAAATGCTTACTGGACTCCCAAAAGCAAGCATCAAATAAGCATATGCACTTATGACTATAGGGAAGAAATGGTGTCAGGGGACAGAGCCCTGGAACACCCTAAAATTTATTGAAGAGGTAAAAGATAGATAGAAAAAGATCATGAGAAGGAGCATCCAGTGAGGTTGAAAAAGTTTGGGTCACACAAACCAAGAAAGGAAAATGTTTTTAGAACAAAGGAATAAGGTCATCAACTCAAATGAGTATGTGAGTTTTGGTAAGATAAGGACAGAATATTACCCGTGGGTTCTGACAATAACGAGTTCACTGGTGGCCTGGGTGAGGGAGATTTTAGTGAGATGTTGGGATTAAAAGTCCCATCAGAGTGTTCTGGAAAGGGATTGAATGGCAAGGAAGAGGAGTCAGGAAGAGTAGGTGATATTAAAGAGCTTCGTGTTGAAACGTATCAGGGACTTGGGATCCTAGCTAGAGGAATCAGGAGGTCAAGATTTCGTTGCATGTGCGTTTTGTTTGTTTGTTTTAACAGGTCTGCTCTTAAAACATGCTTTTTTATGCCCATAGGAATGACTAATTAGGAAGAGAGTAATCTGTGACACAATAGAGTAAAAGAAAATGGGTGTACTGGTAAATGTCAATGGTACCAAGATAAACACAGAATTATAATCAATTTTTCCAGACCAGAAATACTTCACATAATAAAATAAAATGATAACATAGGTTGGATTTCAGGATGTGGTACAACAGTTAAGACTGACTTAGTCCATCATGCTCCACAATTAATGATGTGCAGTTGATAAAGATGAAGAATTTGCCCTAAAAGAAGTTGAGGAGAGTCCAGAAAAAAAAAAGTGTTATGTTTTAGCTACTTCTTCAGAAGAAAACTGACACAATTTCTAGAGAAAAAAAACAGAAGAGGGAGGTCATGAAGTGCCCTCCATCTCTAAAACCACTCTAGGGGACACAAAAGTGAAAAGGAGTCTATGGTTTGAGATGATCTTAATCATTTATAAAAGATAAGGGGTCAACAACTATAGAAATGTGGGTAAAGATTCAAGACTGCAGATGAGGCTCTTCTTGAAATCTATAGTATGAAACTCACTATGAGGATACAAGGGAGGTCAACCCCAGTGAATCTCATGAAAGTGAAATTAAAAATATGTGAAATGTGTGTGAAAGCAAAGGTTAAAGCATATCTCCAGTGAAAGTGATACAAATAGTCTGAAAGGAGTTATAATAAAATCAATGACTTTAGAAGGTGAGTTTTTTGGTGTTGGTCCAGCCCTCTCCCCAATTTTGAACAGTTAATAGACAAAATTCCCTATGCAGAATTATCATGTTGCAGAAGGACACTGTGTGACTTGGGGGTATATCTGTGTCACCAAATCAACAAACCATGTTTGCAGGACACCGGGTGACTTGGGGGTATATCTGTGACACCAAATCAACAAACCATGTCACAGATTCTAATCAAGATGCTTGCTATGATGGCTTCTCTGTAGTTTCTAGTTCAAGGCACCTAAATGGCTTCAGCATACAAATCGATGGGTTACTAAAAAATATTTGGAAATAATGTGAAAACTAATTCACAAATTTCTGTTCAGATCATTTTGGTTGATAATTTTATATTCTCAAGTACACAAAAAAATATTCCTTGGGAGTTGTTTCTGTTCAGTGTTTGAATTTCATAACACTTATTAGACTTATGCAATCTTTCAAATTCCTCCTGCTCCCCCACACCCCGCCGCAGAGTATTTTCACCTTTCACATGTGGATTTGCTTTTGTCTCAGGACATCTCAGGGAGGTGGATTGGATGGCCATATTCATCTGCATTTTATAAACCAGAAGCTTCTTCAGAATGGGAAGTACTTGAACTCCTATAGCCAAAGAAACCTCCATGAATGGCCTGTGGAAGACCTGTCATTCCAGTTGAAACTACCTATATCTGGTCATATCTGAACTCTTTAAAAACATGTTCTTTAGCAAAATTGCTTCAAATATTAGAGATCTGGCATTTCAGCCATGCACACTTATACATGCAAATACATTGACATGGAAGACATGTTACAGAAAGGGAGCAAAATATAAATTCATACAGCAGCTACATAATTTATGTGTAAGATTATGTATTTCTTTATAAGACATAGAGAAAGTATAGATACTTTAAAATATCCTCAAAGATCTCACTTTATCAAAACTAACTGGACTTTAAATTCACAAATAGTTTTCTCTCATACAACAATTAAAAGCTGCTGTTACTTCTCAGAAAAAGAAAGAAAAGAAACAAGAAGAAAATAAATTTGAAAGAGATTTTTCCTTCTTTTAGTTATACTTTTGGTATACTTTTCATTCTGAGCTTTTATTGTGGTAGTCGTAAAATAATCATTTTCTGATTATTTTTCTTCACAGTCTTAATTTTCTTCTCTTTACTTAATTATTAGTTATAATTTTCATTGTCTTTTACATAAATAAGAAGGAGTAATTTTGAGATACTAAAATACGACTCCAAAGAAACTTCTACTGAATGTCTTTTCTTGTAAATTAATGTTTAAACAAATTGATCCACAGACATACAGTTTGAAAAATCTCAAGATTGGTTTTGAAAATTTTACTGCATACTTTAGGCCCTAAAAATGAAGCACCAGATGCAGAAAGCTAAATCGCACATTTTGCAATCTAAAAATCTTTACCTCAGAAAAAATACTTGATTCCTTGTCCTCTTTTACCACATAGTTGGTTTATGTGTGTGTTTGTTTTAATATAGAGCCCAGTTATGACATAATATTTGTTTTCTCTTGTATTCTCCCAACTGGCTGAAAAGTACCCAGATGAATAATCTGGCATCAGTTTTCTGTTCCTGTCTCTGTAGCCTGGCATTAGCAGTTGAACTGCTCACTTAACTCTCTCCTCCACTCCAGCTTCAAGGGCTCCATGCAGAACTGTACCTTAGCACCAAGTACTATTTAGTTGCCTACAAGAAAAACTCTTTTGCTCAGAAAAACTCCATTTGTCAATGAATGCACCTAAATACCATCATTTGTGATCAAAGTGTCAAATGGAATATTTTGGGAACTGTGTGTAAATTTTCTGGCACCCTCTGCTTCTAGGCGGATATTCTGTGATATTGCATTCTGAATGTAGATTTCCACAGAACACAGAAGAATGCCAAAGTCCTAAGTACCATGTGGTCTGGCCAATCCATGAAATAAAGCCTTTTCAAATTGTATAGAAATATATGTTAATTGAAAGCACTTTCACAGTTGTCATATTTTTTTCACAATAACTCTGTACGATAATGGTAAAGCAGACAATAATTATATCCATTTTATAGATGGAGAGACTCGTGATGATTCCCATCTCAATTTTCTTTTTTCTTTTAATATCACTAGTGTTCTCTCAAAGAACCTTGATGTTTCCTTGGAAGTTCATCTATTCATTACTTTTCAATAGAATCCATTGAGATGTTACTAGGATTCATCTTTACCCTTCCATTTCTGGAGTTAACATTCTAGATTACAGGGCTTCCTTTGTGGCACAGTGGTTAAGAATCTGCCTGCCAGTGCAGGGGACACAGGTTTGAGCCCTGGTCCAGGAAGATTTTACATGCCATGGAGCAACTAAGCCCGTGCACCAAAACTACTGAGCCTGTGTTCTAGAGCCCACAAGCCACAACTACTGAGTCCGTGTGTCACAACTACTGAAGCTTGCGCTCCTAGAGCCCATGCTCTGAAACAAGGGAAGCCACCGCAATGAGAAGCCTGTGCACTGCAACGAAGATTAGCCCCTGCTCGCAGCAACTAGAGAAAGCCCATGCACAGCCATGAAGACCCTACACAGCCAAAAATAACATAAATAAAATAAGTTTATTTTAAAAAGTTCTAGACCACAGATTTTTGCCACGTGCCTAGATTACTTCCATAACTTTCCAGATGTTCTCCCTAGCTCTATTCTCTTCTCCTTTTAAGTGGTGTCCAGAAGTTAGACAGTTATAGGAGAGTGGTTAAATAAAAAATTAAAAAGTTCCAGAGAAAGGGAATGCTAGCTTGGCATATTCTTGAGAAACTATAAGACATTTACTATCACTGGAGACTGGAGTACAAAATCAGGACTTGTGTGAGATGGGGCTGGAGAAGAAAATGAGAGTAGGTCATATAGACATTTACAATCCATGTCAAGGAAGGTTTATCCTGAAAGAAAGGAGGTTTTAAGAGTTTTATATGTGAAAATGACATAATCAAATATGGATGCTTGCAAATTCAATCAACACCCAAATTATAAAATGAGATAATATATTAGTGCATAAGGAGAACAGTACACTACAAAGGTTGAAAGATAATTGGAAGACTGTGTCAGTAAACTAGTCAAATGATTATGGTATTCTGTATTAAATTACTGGCAATGGAGTGAATAAAATGGATTGCTTTAAAAATACACAGGAAATAGATTTAAAGTACATGGTTAACGATTGGAAGTAGAAGTAACTATTGAAAAAGTCAAGAATAATTCATAAAGTCTCACTTTAGAACTAGTTTATGATGATGATTTCCCCTGAATAGATAATGCAGTATTTAAATTCCAATATGGAAATGATGAGTTTGAGATGATTGTGTGCATCCAAATGGAGATGTCTTATGGACAGCTTAATGCACAGGACTGAGGTCCAGGAAAGATACAAACTTAGGTGTCATCTGTATAAATGGAGCAGCTGTTGAATGAATACACACATGGCTATAGTAGGACCTCGTATGTGCAGGATGCTAAGAAGCATACTGTTTATACTTCATTGGTCTTGTCTACTTTGGACACCAGTTTGAGGTCAAATATATAAAATAATTCTTTATCCATAAGGGGTAACATAACTTTTATCAAAACAATAAAAAGTGTAGTACAAAGCATTAAAATTAATATATATGGTCATGTACTTACTATGAACAAGGCATTATTTTATTTTCCAGAAATATACTTTATTTTATTCATTTATTTTTATTTTGTTGGAGTATAGTCACTTTACACTGTTATGTCATTTTCTGCTGTACAGTAAAGTGAATATGTATACATATATCCTCTCTTTTTTGGATTTCCTTCCCATTTAGGTTACCACAAAGCACCAAGTAGAGTTCCCTGTGCTATACAGTAGACTCGTACCTGGTACGATTTCAATTTTCTTAAATTTACCAAGGCTTGATTTGTGACCCAAGGTATGAACTATCCTGGAGAATCTTCCAAGAGCACTTGAGAAGAAAGTGTATTCTGTTGTTTTTGGATGGAATGTCCTATAAATATCAACTAAGTCCATCTTATTTAATGTATCATTTAAAGCTTGTGTTGCCTTTTTATTTTCATTTTGGATGATCTGTCCATTGGTGAAAGTGGGGGTGTTAAAGTCCCCTACTATGATTGTGTTACTGTCAATTTCCCCTTTTATGGCTGTTAGCATTTGCCTTATGTATTGAGGTGCTCCTATGTTGGTTGCATAAATATTTACAATTGTTATATCTTCTTCTTGGATTGATCCCTTGATCATTATGTAGTGGCCTTCTTCGTCTCTTGTAATAGCCTTTATTTTAAAGTCTATTTTGTCTCATATGAGAATTGCTACTCCACCTCTCCTTTGATTTACATTTGCATGGAATATCTTTTTCCGTCCCCTCACTTTCAGTCATTATGTGTCCCTAGGTCTGAAGTGGGTCTCCTGTAGACAGCATATATATGGGTCCTGTTTTTATATCCATTCAGCCAGCCTATGTCTCTTGGTTGGAGCATTTAATACATTTACATTTAAGGTAGTTATCAATATGTGTGTTCCTATTATCATTTTCTTAATTGTTTGGGGTTTGTTTTTGTAGGTCTTTTCCTTCCCTTGTGTCTCCTACCTAGAGAAGTTCCTTTAGCATTTGTTGTAAAGCTGCTTTGCTGGAGTTGAATTCTCTTAGCTTTTGCTTGTCTGTAAAGCTTTTAATTTCTCCATCGAATCTGAATGAGATCCTTGCTGAGTAGAGTAATCTTGGGTGTAGGTTTTTCCCTTTCATCATTTTAACTATGTCCTGCCACTCCCTTCTGGCTTGCAGAATTTCTGCTGGAAGATCAGCTGTTAGTTAACCTTATGGGGATTCCCTTGTATGTTATTTGTTGTTTTTCCCTTGCTGCTTTTAATATGTTTTCTTTGTATTTAATTTTTGATAGTTTAATATGTGTCTTGGTGTGTTTCTCCTTGGATTTATCCTGTATGGGACTCTCTGCCCTTCCTGGACTTGATTATTTCCTTTCCTATATTAGGGACATTTTCAACTATAATCTCTTCAAGTATTTTCTTAGTCCCATTCATATTCTCTTCTTCTTCTAGGACCCCTATAATTGAAATGTTTGTGTGTTTAGTGTTTTCCCAGTGGTCTCTGAGACTGTCCTCAATTCTTTTCATTCTTTTATCTTTATTCTGCTCTGTGGTAGTTATTTCCACTATTTTATATTCCAGGTCACTTATCCATTCTTCTGCCTCAGTTATTCTGCTATTGATTCCTTCTAGAGAATTTTTAATTTCATTTATTCTGTTGTTTATCATTGTTTGTTTTTTCTTTAGTTCTTCTAGGTTCTTGTTAAACGTTTCTTGTATTTTCTCCATTCTATTTCCATGATTTTGGATGAACTTTACTATCATTACTCTGAATTCTTTTTCAGGTAGACTGCCTATTTCTTCTTCATTTGTTCAGTCTGGTGGATTTTTACCTTGTTCCTTCATCTGCTGTGTGTTTCTCTGTCTTCTCATTTTGCTGAACTTACTGTGTTTGGAGTCTCCTTTTCACAGGCTGCAGGTTCATAGTCCACTCTGGTTTTGGTGTCTGACCCCAGTGGCTAAGTTTCTAAGGTTAGTTCAGTGGGTTGTGTAGGCTTCCTGGTGGAGGGGACTGCTGCCTGTGTTCTGGTGGATGAGGCTGGATCTTGTCTTTGTGGTGGGCAGGACCACATCCTGTGGTATATTTTGAGGTGTCTGTGACCTTATTATGATTTTAGGCAGCCTCTCTGCTAATGGGTGGTGTTGTGTTCCTGTCTTGCTAGTTGTTTGGCATAGGGTGTCCAGCACTGTAGCTTGCTGGTCGTTGAGTGGAGCTGGTTCTTAGCATTGAGATGAAGATCTCTGGGAGAGCTTTCACTGTGTGATATGATGTGGGGCCGGGAGGTCTCTGGTGGACTAATGTCCTGCACTCGGCTCTCCCACCTCAGAGGCTCAGGCCTGATACCTGGCTGGAGCACCAAGACCCTGTCAGCCATGCAGCTTTAACATTTAGGAATCCAGCTGCTGATGATCAGAGTGCCATCCGTGAAACAGCTCCCACTCCTCAGGGCAGAGCAAGAACTGTCTGCTCGTAGGTGGTAGCAACTTTGTTCTACAATTTCTTTTTCCTTGTTAAGTCACCTTTTCCCTTAAAGGAAACAGTTTACGACTTCTCTTTGGTATATCCAAATTACCAGAATCACTATTCCAAACTTTTGGCCCTGTTATTAATTAAATAATGGTCACTTGAATACAAGCACAGTGATATTGCGATGGCCAATCTGATAACCAAGATGGCTGCTAAGTCTGAATTCATTTTTTAGTTCTACCCTTTCTTGATGGAGTCTTCAGCATTTTCTATATAGAGTATAGTCATTTGCAAATAGTGAATTTTACTTCTACCTTTCCAATTTGGATGACTCATTTCTTTTTGTTGCCTAATTGCTCTGGCTAGGAGTTCCAATACTATGTTGAATAAAAGTGGTGAGAGTAGATGTCTTTTTTCTGATCTTAGAGGAAATGCTTTCAGTTTATCACCATGGAGAATGATGTTCACTGTGGCCTTGTCCTGTATGGTTTTTATTATATTGAGGTACATTCCCTCCATACACTTCGTTAAGGGTTTTCTTTTATTTTTTAATCATAAATTGATGTTGAATTTTCTCAAATATTTTTCTGCATCTATTGAGGTGGTCATATAATTTTTATTCTTTATTTTGTTAATGTGGTGTATCACATCAACTGATTTGCAGATGTTGAAACATCCTTGCATCCCTGAAATAAATCCTACTTGATCATGGTGTATGAACCATTTAATCTATTGCTGAATTCAGTTTACTAATATTTTCTTGAGGATTTTTATATCTATATTTGTCAGGAATATTGGTCTTTAATCTGCTCCTCCCCCCAAATATCTATCTCTCTCTTCCTATCTTCTCTCTCTCTTGGCATTCTTTCCTAGTTTTGGAATCATCATAATGGCCTTATAAAATGTATTTGGAAGAGTTCCCCTTTCTTTTAATTTTTGGAAGAGTTTGAGAAAAATTGATAATTAATTCTCTTTGAACATTAGGTAGAATCCACCAGTGAAGCCATCTGGTCCTGGACTAGTTTTTTGGGAGGTTTTTGATGACTGATTCAATCTCCTTATCAGTAATCTGTCTGTTCATTTTTCTATTTCATCATGATTCAGTCCTGATAGGTTGTATGTTTCTAGGATCTTATCCATTTCTTGTAGATTGCTCAATTTTTTTGTGTATCATTGTTCACAGCAGTCCCTTATGATTCTTTTTACTCCTGTGGTATCAGCTGTGATACTCCTCTTTCATCTTTGATTTTATTTATTTGAATATTCTCTCTTTTTTTTTCTTTTCTTGCTGAGTCTAGTTAAAAGTTCATCAATTTTTGTTTATATTTTCAAGGAACCATTTCTTAGTTCCAGGAAACCCAGAAAGTTCCAAATAAGATGAACCCAAAGAGACCCACACCAACGCATGTTATAACTAAATGTCAGAAGTTAAAGATAGGGAGAGAATATTAAACTTAGCAAGAGAAAAACAATCTGTTACATACATGGGAACCCCCATAAAACTATCAGAAGATTTTTCAACACAAGGCCACTCCCTTCTAGGCCTCTTTGCAGGCCTAGAAGGGAGTGGCATGATATATTCAAAGTGCTGGGGAAAAAAAATAATCTACCCAGCATAGTTGTGGCTCAGAATTTAAGGAGATATAAAGAGTCTTCCAAATAAAAACTAAAGTAGTTCATCACCACTAAACCAGTATTATAAGAAGTGGTAAAGGGACTTCTTTAAGATGAAGAGAAAGAGGGGCTAATTAGTAACAAAACACATATGAAAGAGTAAATCTCAATGGAAAACTAAATATATTGTAAAGGTAGTGGATTAATTACTTATAAAGCTATTATGAAGGTTAAAAGACAAAAGTAGTAAAAGTAACTATGATTACAATAATTAGTTAAGTAATATACAAGATAAAAAGACATAAAATGGGACATTAAATACATAAAGCAAAGGGGGAGAAAGTAAACATGTTGAGCTTTAGAATGAGATCAAAGTTAATTTGTTATCAACTTAAAATAGACTGTTACAGATATAAGGTGTTATATGTAAGTCTCAAGGTAACCACAAAGCAAAAACCTATAGTAAATATACAAAAGATAAAGAGAAATGAATATAAGCACACTACCAAAGGAAGTGAACAAGAGAGTAAAGATACAGATAGGAACTACAAAAATAGTTAGAAAACAATTAACAAAATGGCAATAAGTACATATCTATCAATAATTATTTTAAATGTAAATTGACTAAATTCTCCAATCAAAAGACATAGAGTGGCTGAATGGATAAAAAGAAACAAAATAATACTCATCTATATGCTGACTATAAGAGCCACACTTTAGATGTAAGGACACACACAGACTGAAAATAAAGGGCTGAAAAGAGATATTCTATGCAAATGGAAACCAAAAGAAACCTGGAGAGGATACTCTTATATCAGAGAAGTTGAACTTTAAAATAAAGACTGTAGTAAGAGTCAAAGAAATGCATGACATAACAATAAAGAATTCAATCGAACAAATATTATTTTCATTCATGATAGGAGCAACTAAATATAAAAAGCAAACATTAACAGACCTCAAGTGAGTAATAGACAGCAATACAATAATAGTAGAGGACTTTAGTAACCCACTTATATCAATGGATATATCATCCATAAAGAGAATTAGTAAGAAAACATCAGCCTTAAACAACATGTTAGAAAAGGTTGACTTAGATATTTACAGGACATTTCATCCAAAAGCAACAGAACACACATTCTTCTCAAGTTCACACGGAACATTTTCCAAGATAGATCACATGGTAGGCCATAAAACAAGTCTCAATAAATTTAACAGGGTTGAAATCATATCAAGCACTTTTTTCCAACCACAGTGGTATGAAACTGGAAATTAACTATGTGTAAATAACTGGAAAATTCACAAATATGTGGAGGTTAAACAACATGCTACTGAATAACCAATGGGTCAAAGAAGAAATCAAATGAGAAATAAAAAATATCTTGAGACAAACAAAAGTGGAAAAGTAATATACCAAAATTTATAGGATGCAGTAAAGAAAGTTCTAAGTGGTAAGTTCATAGTGATCAATGAAGAAAGAAGAAAAGTCTCAAATAAACAACATAACTTTGAACCTTAAGAAACAAAAAAAGAACAAGCAAAGCCCAAAGTTAGTAGAAGGAAAGAAATAACAAAACTTAGAGGGGAAATAAATGACAATAAATTTTTTAATAGACAAGATAAATGAAACTAAGAGCTGGTTCAATGTGCCTTTATAAACTGAACAAATAATTTTTAGAAGTTGATTCTCACCTGCTCTGATTCTTTCAGAATCTAACTATAAATTTTATTGGTGGAGGAATGGAGAATACTATACTAATCTCTAGAAAGTACTGTGAGGATACCACTTTTAGTAGTGTATTTTACAACAATATATTTATGTCATTAATAGATGGCTCATGATCTAATATCTATCCTTGAAGCATAGGTAAGATTCCAGTACATTCAACAGCTATATATCTTTTTTATATATCTTAATATGAGAATTTGAAAGCAGATATGGTATCCTATTCATTTTTGTGTTTTAAAGCTTCAAATCCCACCACACTGTACCAATGTTACCCTGTCTCTCAGAGCATAAAATAGTGTCAGGAATATAGTTGATATTTAATAAATGTTCACTGAATGAATTAATAATTTAATAACATAGTAAATTCGTGCAATTGCCCTGAAAAGGAAGGGAATGAAACAGCCAGCAGCACTTCCAGGAAACAACTGAGAAACACACTTTGGCACTCACCATTTAATCATCTTAGCCTCAGTCTTAAGAAATAAAACTTAGGGTCCAGTAAGCATAGCTCAAGCCAACTACATTTTCACTCCCTAGGTCAGATTACCTCACTAAATCTCTCACTTTGATGAATATGTGCAAGCAATTATTATTATAGGATGCAAGAAAGTGAAACTTTTTGGAAAGTTGTTTTTTGTTTGTTTGTCTTTATTTTTTTGGCTACATTGGGTCTTAGTTGTGGCATGCGGGATCTTCATTGAGGCATGAGGAATCTTTTCTTGAGGCGTGTGGGATCTTCATTGTGGTGCATGGGCTTCTCTCTAGTTGTGGCACACAGGTTCCAGGGCCCATGGGCTCTGTAGTTTGTGGCATGCAGGCTCTAGTTGAGGCACGCAAGCTCAGTAGCTGTGGCACTCATGCTTAGTTGCCCCGTGACATGTGAGATCTTAGTACCCTGACCAGGGATCGAACCCACATCCCCTGCATTGCAAGGCAGATTCTTTACCACTGGACCACCAGGGAAGTCCCAGAAAGTTGTTTTGATTATTAATAAAATATTATAATGTCAATCCATGAATTACCACCATAAAACCCTACATTTTAGCATTATTTGAATTCAGTAGAATATAGACAGAACTAGATTTGACAAATTATACCTGTAATTGTGTCCCCCATTCCTCTCCATTTTGTTTGTTCGTTTGTTTGTTTGTTTTTTACAGTACGCGGGCCTCTCACTGCCGTGGCCTCTCCCATTGCGGAGCACAGGCTCCAGACTCACAGGCTCAGTGGTCATGGCTCACGGGCCTAGCCGCTCCGCGGCATGTGGGATCCTCCTGGACCAGGGCACGAACCCGTGTCCCCTGCATTGGCAGGCAGACTCTCAACCACTGCACCACCAGGGAAGCCCTCCATTTTGAACTATTTCTTCAGCTGAACCAACTTAATATTCTCAATAGCTTCTTTTTTACAATAGAACAAGACTGTCGGGTCCTAAAAAAATATTTGAGTTCTAGGTGCCCACAGACCCTGACTGAATCTCTCCAGGTCTAGTCTCGTATTCACCTTTGTAAACTTCACAGCCATTTTATTTCCCTGATTGCTGTCCAGTTTCTTGTCCCCTGATTCCGATCAGAGTCTAAAGGCCAGAACACTTTGATGTTTTGTTCATACTATCAGTTCTTGACTATGTGCCAAACTTGGATACTGCTTTGAAAATTTTCTTTATGATTTGATTTCCAGCTTGAGAGTTAGGTTAATTTTACTTTTAGTGTTGTGCCCATCTCTGGCCCTTAGAACCTCAAACCTCATTGAACAAAGAACCAGGGCCCCTTTACTTCCCCAGGAGGAAAGTTCAAACAAACATATGAATCATCTCATTCTTCTGTAAACAGTGATCTGTGTGCTTTTCCTCACACTCATTCCCCACTGGGAAGCTCTCTCATTTTTCACACAAGGGAGTCTTTGTGGATTATTTCATTCCCTAGATTTCTTTCCTCCTCTGAAATCTTTTTGCACTTACTAATATGTATCACTTTTTTTATTAATCAGGTTTTTGAAAGGTAATTTATATATAGTAAAATTCTCCTTTTTGAGTGTGCCACTGGTGAACTTTGTTAAAGATAGACTGTCATTCAACCAACACTACCATCAAGATATAGAACATTTCCATTACCAAAAAAAGTTCCCTCATGACTATTTGTAGTCAATTCTATATTTGTAGTCAATTCTATAATTCTATAATCTTCCACCCCCAATGCCTGGTGACCACCAACCTTTTCTGTCTCTATACTTTTGCCTTTTTCAGAATTTCATTTAAGTGGAATCATACAGTATGTGTTTTCTGGTATAATGCCTTTGAGATCCATCCATACTGTTTCATGTGTCAACAGTTCATTCATTTTAATGGCTAGGTAGCATTCCATTATATGGCTATACCACAATTTGTTTATATGTTTACCATGTGATGGATCTTTGGCTTGATTCCAATATTGACTATTATGAATAAGTTTATACAAATATTCACAAATCTTTGTGTGGAAAATGCTTCTGTTTTGGGGGGGTCATAATACTGAGTGGGACTACTGAATTATAAGATAGAGATATTTAACACTATGTAGAAATGCCAACGATTTTTTAAATACCTGCACCATTTTGCATTATGATAAAAAATGTATGAGGGTTTCAGTGGCATCACATACTAATCAAACTTAGTATTGTCAGTGTTTTTTTTTTAAACTTTAGATATCTAGTAGATATGCAATGATGTCATTGTGGTATTTTTCTAAATTTATTTATTTTACTTTTGGCTGCATCAGGTCTCCATTGCTGCACACGGGCTTTCTCTAGTTGTAGCAAGCAGGGGCTGCTCTTCGTTCCAGTGTGCAGGCTTGTCACTGTGGAGGCCTCTCCCACTGCAGAGCACAGGCTCTAGGCACAAGGGTTTCAGTAGTTGTGGCTCACAGGCTCCAGAATGCAGGCTCAGTTGTTGTGGTACACAGGTTTAGTTGCTCCACAGCATGTGGGAGCTTCCCGGATCAGGGCTCGACCCCATGTCCCCTGCATTAGCAGGCAGATTCTTAACTACTGAGCCACCAGGGAAGCCCCTGTCATTATGGTTTTAATTTGCATTTTTCTAATAACTAATGATGTCAAACATTGCCATCCACATATCTTCTTAGTGGAGTATCTGTTCAAATCTTTTGCCCATTTTAAAAATTGGGCTATCTTATTATTATTAATTTTAAGAGTGTTTATATATTATCTAAATATACCTTTACTACACAGGGGTTTGGGTCATGTTTTCTCCAAGTCTGTAGCTTGTCGTTTCATTCTCTAACAGTGTCTTTGTGAAGTAGAAGGTTCAAATTTTGATGACGTTCAATTTATTTTGCTTTTTCTTTTCTGAGTTATACTGTTTGTGTCCTGTTTAAGAAATCTTTGCCTAATCATAAGGTAGATAGCTAGTGGGAAGCAGCCGCATAGCACAGGGAGATCAGCTCGGTGCTTTGTGACCGCCTGGAGGGGTGGGATAGGGAGGGTGGGAGGGAGGGAGACGCAAGCGGGAAGAGATATGGGAATATATGTATATATATAACTGATTCATTTTGTTGTGAAGCTGAAACTAACATACCATTGTAAAGCAATTATACTCCAATAAAGATGTTAAAAAAAAAAAGTCACAAAGTTTCCTCCTGTCATTTCTTCTAGAAATTTTATAGTTTTAGCTTTTACATGTTTAAGTCTATGATACATTTAAGGTTATTTCTTGTATAAGGTGTGAGGTAAGGGCTGAGATTTATATTTTGCATGTGGATATGTGATTGTTTTAGCACAATTTGCTGAAAAGACTATATTTTTTTCCTTTGAATTACCTTGGTTACTTGTCTGTGAATCAGTAGAATATATATACATGGGTATTTACTTTTCATTATGGATTTGTGGAAAGATCATCATGATTTTGGAGTCATACTAAGATTTAAGGCCTGTCTCTATCACTTTCTAACTGTGTTTTCTAAGGCCATTTATTATGCATCAGTTTCATGATCTAGAAAAAAAGTGACTACAAAAT
Source organism: Delphinus delphis (assembly GCF_949987515.2). Classification (NCBI taxonomy): domain Eukaryota; kingdom Metazoa; phylum Chordata; class Mammalia; order Artiodactyla; family Delphinidae; genus Delphinus; species Delphinus delphis. The sequence continues at coordinate 63,684,746 of NC_082699.1, forward strand.
GTAATTTTATGGTTTCTTTAAGAATTCTGTCAAATAAGCAAGATATATTAAAATTCTAGTGGTATCTTTAGTTTATTGTTTTTAACAATTTTTTAATCTTCCCTTCTTAGTTAGATTGGTAGCTCCTTAAAGTGAAGGACTATGCAGGGGACACGGGTTTGTACCCTGGTCCGGGAAGATCCCACATGCTGTGGTGCGGCTGGGCCCATGAGCCATGGCCACTGAGCCTGTGCATCCGGAGCCTGTGCTCCGCAATGGAAGAGGCCACAACAGTGAGAGGCCCACGTACTGCCAAAAAAAAAAAAAGAACCACACAATCTCCAGCATAGAAGTTGTGTTCTATGATGGATAAGACAATGAGGGAGGTTTGAATCCTCAGAGAAGGTAGTGAAGAGCATGATCACTGGCTGTGTAAGCAAATTCTTGAAAAAAATACAGGTCGTGTGGAGATCAAGAGTGTTGAAATATGGCTGCATCCCTTAATCATATACATACTGCATAGCTTTATCCTCACTTTTTCTTTATTCAATAAGAAGAAATCAAACATGAATTTAGTGATGTAGAGCAAGGATCAATAGCATTTTATTTTCCATAAGTCACTTCATTATTTTGCAGGATTCTTATCTCCATTCCCATACACTGAAATTAAACGTTTATTTAAAATTGCCAAAAGTTCAATCCATAAGTCAAGCAAAATTGTTGATTGCTTTAGGGAGGGTCTTATGAAATTAAAAGGAAGCAGAAGTGCATTGCTTTCAAGGAATTTGTCATTTCAAATGGATGTAGCTATGTTTGGATGGTAGATTGTTGAACAAGGAGTCAAATTAATTTGGTTAAAATTCCACTTTTGCTTTTGAATAGAAAGCAAATGGTTGAACTGTGGTAACTGTCAACTTTATTATTCATAAACTGTAGCTAATTCACCTCAAAAGGACTTTGCATGCACGAATGAGATAATAAATGTGAAAACACTTTGTAATCACTAACATCCTATACAAATATAAGGCATTGTTATTACTAGGACTCAAAGCCAACTTTAGAAAAGAATATGTTATTTGTTGATCAATGAAAATAACCCTGGAGACCTCCTTCCCTAAATCAACCCACACTCTACTAAGATGTAATACTACCTGTCATTTTACCATGTGTAATGCATTGCTTTATGTTAAGTAAGGCTTCTCAGGTTTCCATTTAAAATGGAAATGACTCCTAAAGCATGACAATAGGTCTCAAGGATGTTATGTTGAATACCTGGCACCTAGGCAACATGTGTCTTTCTCTCCACTCTTTCTGACTAGGGCAGGATAATATAAAAACATGTGTCCTAGGAGACTTAAAAGAGTAGGAAAAAAAAAACATGTTAATCTAAAACAATGAGACAGCCAGTTATTTTACTAGCAAATGGGTTTATTTGGGGAGGGAACTAAGATACCACGTGTCATGCCGTGAGGCCAAAAAAAAAAAAATTGCAATTTGGGACATGCAACTATAGCAAAACTCATGCAAGTTTGCATAAGACAAAAGAGAGGAAACTTTTGTACAGAGAAGGGGAAGTGGGAGGGGCTAGTACAAACAAGAAGTCTGTTGGAGGAAACTGGGAGTTCAAAATATAGTGGCTTTTCATTGGCTGAGTTGTTACAGTCTCTCATTAGCTGACCCAGTGTCAGTCAGACAGAACTCTCTCGTCTTTCTGCTGAGAGTGGCAAATTAGTCACTTCCTGCCAGAGATGCAGTTTGTCTCTTCCGGTGAAATCTGTACTGAGTTTGAGTGGTAAGTGCATGAGGGCTCCCTGTTCTGGCCTCCCTACTCCATTTTAGTGAGGATTCTCTATATTACTTTTCACACCTAGAAACTGGAGGAGAATATGTTGGAGAGAAGTGAAAAAAAAAAGTCTATTTTTCCAATTGTTTAGTGTGGGTCCTGTAAATAGCAGTAATAAGGAATATATTAACTAATGATTATAATCACAGTCTGTATTTTTAACACCTATATTGTGCTATAATTGACATAAAGAAATGCATTATTTAAGAGCACAGTTTGATGAATTATGACATGTAGACTTCCATGAAACCATCACTATAATCAAGAAAATGAGGGGAGACCTTCAAGATGGCAGAGGAGTAAGACGTGGAGGTCAACTTCCTCCCCACAAATACATCAGAAATACATCTACATGTGGAACAACTCCTACAAAACACCTACTGAACGCTGGCAGAAGACCTCAGACTTCCCAAAAGGCAAGAAACTCCCCACGTACCTAAGTAGGGCAAAAGAAAAAAGAAAAAACAGACAAAAGAGTAGGGATGGGACCTGCACCTCTGGGAGGTAGCTGTGAAGGAGGAAATGTTTCCACACACTAGGAAGTCCCTTCACTGGTGGAGACAGGGGGGTGGCGGGGGGAAGCTTTGGAGCCATGGAGGAGAGCGTAGCAACAGGGGTGCAGAGGGCAAAGCAGAGAGATTCCTGCACAGAGGATCAGTGCCGACCGGCACTCACCAGCCTGAGAGACTTGTCTGCTCATCGACCAGGGTGGGCGGGAGCTGGGAGCTGAGATTCGGGCTTCAGAGGTCAGATCCCAGGGAGAGGACTGGGGTTGGCTGTGTGAACACAGCCTGAATGGGTTAATGCACAACAGCTAGCCAGGAGGGAGTCCGGGAAAATATCTGGACCTGCCCAAGAGGCAAGAGGAAATTGTTTCAGAGTGCGCAAGGAGAGGGAATTCAGAGCACCACCTAAATGAGCTCCAGAGAGGGGCGCGAGCTGCGGCTATCAGTGCGGACCCCAGAGACGGGCATGAAGTGCTGAGGCTGCTGCTGCCGCCACCAAGAAGCCTGTGTGCAAGCACAGGTCACTATCCACATCTCCCCTCCCAGGAGCCTGTGTAGCCCGCCACTGCCAGGGTCCCATGATCCAGGGACAATTTCCCCAGGAGAACACATGGTGGACCTCAGGCTGTTGCAACGTCAGGCAGGACTCTACCACCACAGGTTCACCCCGCATTCCGTACCCCTCCCACGCCCCAGCCTGAGTGAACCAGAGGCCCCGAATAAACCGCTCCTTTTCCCCGTTGTGTCTGAGGTAAGAACAGACAGCCTCAGGTGACCTACATGCAGAGGTGGGGCCAAATCCAAAGCTGAACCCCAGGAGCTGTGGGAGCAAAGAAGAGAAAGGGAAATCTCTCCCAGCAACCTCAGGAGCAGCAGATTAAATCCCCACAATTAACTTGATGTACCCTGCATCTCTGGAATACCTGATTAGACAACGAATCATCCCAAAATTGAGGTGGCGGACTTTGTGTAATTTTGTCTGTGTAGCTGCTTTACCATTTGTCCTAGGGTTCTGTCTGATGTGTTTTTTTTGTTGTTGTTTTTTGTTTTTAATATAGTTTTCTAGAGCTTGTTATCATTGGTGGATACGTTTTTTGGTTGCTCTCTTCTGTCTTTCTTTTATTTCATTACTTTCTAATTTTTTCTTTATTTTTAATAATTTAAAATTATTTTATTTTAATTATTTTATTTTAATTTTCTCTTCTTTCTTTCTTTTTTTCTTCTGAGCCATGTGGTGGACAGGGTCTTGGTGCTCCAGCTGGGTAGGAGAGCCGAGTTCAGGACATTGGTCCACCAGAGACTTCCCAGCTCCACATAATATCAAACAGCAAAAGCTCTCCCAGAGATCTCCACCTCAACATTAAGACCCAGCTCCCCTCAATGACCAGCAAGCTACAGTGCTGGACACCCTATGACAAACAACTAGCAAGACAGGAACACAAACTCACCCATTAGCAGAGAGGCTGCATAAGATCATAATAAGGTCACAGACACCCCAAAACACAACACTGGACGTGGTCCTGCCCACCAGAAAAAACAAGATCCAGCCTCATCCACCAGAACACAGGCACCAGTCCCCTCCACTAGGAAGCCTACACAACCCACGGAACCAACCTTAGCCACTGGGGACAGACACCAAAAACAATGGGAACTATGAACCTGCAGCCTGTGAAAAGGAGATCAAAAACACAGCAAGTTAAGCAAAAAGAGAAGACAGAAAACACACAGCAGATGAAGGAGCAAGGTAAAAACCCACCAGACCAAACAAATGAAGAGAAATAAGCAGTCTACCTGAAAAAGAGTTCAGAGTAATGATAGTAAAGATGATCCAAAATCTTGGAAATAGAATGGAGAAAATACAAGAAATGCTTAAAAAGGATCTAGAAGAACTAAAGAGAAAATGAACAATGATAAACAACACAATAAATGAAATTAAAAATTATCTAGAAGGAATCAATAGCAGAATAACTGAGGCAGAAGAATGGATAAGTGACCTGGAATATAAAATAGTGGAAATAACTACCACAAAGCAGAATAAAGGAAAAAGAATGAAAAGAATTGAGAACAGTCTCAGAGACCTCTGGGACAACATTAAACACACCAATATTTCAATTATAGGGGTCCTAGAAGAAGAAGAGAATACGAATGGGACTGAGAAAATATTTGAAGAGATTATAGTTGAAAATGTCCCTAATATGGGAAAGGAAATAATCAAGTCTAGGAAGTGCAGAGAGTCCCACACAGGATAAATCCAAGGAGAAACATGCCAAGACACATATTAATCAAACTATCAAAAATTAAATACAAAGAAAACATATTAAAAGCAGCAAGGGAAAAACAACAAATAACATACAAGGGAATCCCCATAAGGTTAACAGCTAATCTTTCAGCAGAAACTCTGCAAGCCAGAAGGGAGTGGCAGGACATAGTTAAAGTGATGAAAAGGAAAAACCTACAACCAAGATTACTCTACTCAGCAAGGATCTCATTCAGATTCGATGGAGAAATTAAAAGCTTTACAGACAAGCAAAAGCTAAGAGAATTCAGCACCAGCAAAGCAGCTTTACAACAAATGCTAAAGGAACTTCTCTAGGTAAGAAACACAAGAGAAGGAAAAGACCTACAAAAACAGATCCAAATCAATTAAGAAAATGGTAATAGGAACACACATAGCAATAACTACCTTGAATATAAATGGATTAAATGCTCCAACCAGAAGCTATAGACTGGCTGAATGGATACAGAAACAAGAAGTGTATATATGCTTTCTACAAGACACCCACTTCAGACCAGGTGACAAATACAGACTGAAAGTGAGGGGATGGGAAAAGATATTCCATGAAAATGGAAATCAAAAAGAAGCTGGAGTAGCAATTCTCATATCAGACAAAAAAGACTTTAAAATAAAGACTATTACAAGACAAAGAAGGACATAACATAATGATCAAGAGATCAATCCAAGAATATATAACAATTGTAAATATTTATGCACCCAACATAGAAGCACCTCAGTACATAAGGCAAACACTAACAGCCATAAAAGGGGAAATGGACAGTAACACAATCATAGTAGAGGACGTTAACACCCCACTTTCACCAATGGACCAATCATCCAAAATGAAAATAAATAAGGAAACATAAGCTTTAAATGATACATTAAACAAGATGGATTTAATTGATATTTATAGGACATTCCATCCAAAAACAACAGAATACACTTTCTGCTCAAGTGTTCATGTAACATTCTCCAGGATAGATCATATCTTGGGTCACAAACCAAGCCTTGGTAAATTTAAGAAAATTGAAATTGTATCAAGTATCTTTTCCAACCACAACACTATGAGACTAGATATCAATTACAGGAAAAAATCTGTAAAAACTACAAACACATGGAGGCTAAACAATACACTCCTACATAACCAAGAGATCACTCAAGAAATCAATGGAGAAATCTAAAAAATACCTAGAAACAAATGACAATGAGTAAACGATGACCCAAAACCTATGGGAGATAGCAAAGCAGTTCTAAGAGGGACGTGTATAGCAATACAATCCTACCTCAAGAAACAAGAAACATTTCATATAAACAACCTAACCTTATACCTAAAGCAATCAGAGATAGAAGGACAATAAAACCCCAAAGTTAGCAGAAGGAAAGAAATCATAAATGTTAGATCAGAAATAAATAAAAAAGAAGTGAAGGAAACAATAGGAAAGATCAATAAAACTAAAAGTTGGATCCTGTGAAGATGAACAAAATTGATAAACCATCAGTCAGACTCATCAAGAAAAAAAGGGAGAAGACTCAAATCAATAGAATTAGAAATGAAAAAAGAAGTAACAACTGACACTGCAGAAATACAAAGGGCCATGGACAAATTCTTAGAAAAGCGCAACCTTCTGAGACTGAACCTGGAAGAAATAGAAAACATAAACAGACAAAGCACAAGCATTGAAATTGAAACTGTGATTAAAAATCTTCCAACAAACAAAAGTCCAGGACCAGATGGATTCACAGGCGAATTCTATCAAATATTTAGAGAAGAGCTAACACCTATCCTTCTCAAACTCTTCCAAAATATAGCAGAGGGAGGAGAACTACAAAACTCATTCTACAAGGCCACCATCACCCTGTTACCAAAACCAGACAAAGATGTCACAAAGGAAGAAAACTACAGGCCAATATCACTGATGAACATAGGTGCAAAAATCCTCAACAAAATACTAGCGAACAGAATCCAACAGCACATTAAAAGGATCATACACCATGATCATCTGGGGTTTATCCCAGGAATGCAAGGATTCTTCAATATGCACAAAGCAATCAGTGTGATAAACCATATTAACAAATTGCAGGAGAAGAACCATATGATCATCTCAATAGATGCAGAAAACGCTTTCAACAAAATTCAATACCGATTTATGACAAAAACCATCAAGAAAGTAGGCATAGAGGGAACTTACCACAACATAATAAAGGCCATATATGACAAACCCACAGCCAACATCGTTTTCAATGGTGAAAAACTGAAAGCATTTCCACTAAGATCAGGAACAAGACAAGTTTGCCCACTCTCACCATTATTATTCAAAATAGTTTTGGAACTTTTAGGCACAGCAATCAGAGAAGAAAAAAATAAATAAATGGAATTCAAATCAGAAAAGAAGAAGTAAAGCTGTCACTGTTTGCAGATGACCTGATACTATACATAGAGAGTCCTAAAGATGCTACCAGGAAACTACTAGAGCTAATCAATGAACTTGGTAAAGTAGCAGGATACAAAATTAATGCACAGAAATCTCTTGCATTCCTATACACTAATGAAAAATCTGAAAGAGGAATTAAGGAAACACTCCCATATACCACTGCAACAAGAAGAATGAAATACTTAGGAGTAAACCTACCTAAGGAGACAAAAGACCTGTATGCAGAAAACTATAAGACACTGGTGAAAGTAATTAAAGATGATACAAACAAATGGACAGATATACCATGTTCTTGGACTGGAAGAATCAAAATTTTAAAAATGACTATACAACCCAAAGCAATCGACAGATTCAGTGCCATCCTTATCAAACTACCAATGACATTTTTCACAGAACTAGAACAAAAAATTTCACAATTTGTATGGAAACAAAAAAGACCCTCAATAACCAAAGCAATCTTGAGGAAGAAAAACAGAGCTGGAGGAATCAGGCTCCCGGACTTCAGACTATCCTACAAAGCTACAGTAATCAAGACAATATGGTACTGGTACAAAAACAGAAATATAGATCAACAGAACAGGATAGAAAGCCCAGAGATAAACCCATGCACATACGGTCACCTTATTTTTGATAAAGGAGGCAAAAGTATACAATGGAGAAAAGACAATCTCTTTAATAAGTGGTGCTGGGAAAACTGGACAGCTACATGTAAAAGAATGAAATTAGAACACTCCCTAACACCATACACAAAAATAAACTCAAAATGGATTAAAGACCTAAATGTAAGGCCAGACACTATCAAAGTCTTAGAGGAAAACATAGGCAGAACACTATGACATAAATCACAGCAAGATCCTTTTTGACCCACCTCCTAGAGAAATGGAGATAAAAACAAAAATAAACAAATAGGACCTAATGAAAGTTAAAAGCTTTTCCACAGCAAAGGAAACCATAAAACAAGACCAAAAGGCAACCCTCAGAATGGAGAAAGTATTTGCAAATGAAGCAACTGACAAGGGATTAATCTCCAAAATTTATAAGCAGCTCATGCAGCTCAGTATCAAGAAAATAAACACCCCAGTCCAAAACTGGGTGGAAGACCGAAATAGATATTTCTCCAATGAAGATATACACATTGTCAACAAACACATGAAAGGATGCTCAATATCACTAATCATTAGAGAAAGGCAAATCAAAAGTATAATGAGGTATCACCTCACACGAGTCAGCATGGCCATCATCTAAGAATCTACAAACAATAAATGCTGGAGAGGGTGTGGAGAAAAGAGAACACTCTTGCACTGTTGGTGGGAATGTAAATTGATACAGTCACTATGGAGAACAGTATGGAGTTCCTTAAAAAACTGAAAATAGAACCACCATTTGACCCAGCATTCCCACTACTGTGTATATACCCTGAGAGAACCATAATTCAAAAAGAGTCATGTACCACCATGTTCATTGCAGCTCTATTTACAATAGCCAGGATACGGAAGCAACCTGTGTCCATCGACAGATGAATGGATAAAGAAGATGTGGCACAAATATACAATGGAATATTACTCAGCCATAAAGAGAAACGAAACTGAGTTATTTGTAATGAGGTGGATGGACCTAGAATCTGTCATACAGAGTGAAGTACATCAGAAATAGAAAAAGAAATACCATATGCTAACACATGTATGTGGAATCTAAAAAAAAAGAAAAACAGTTGATTCTGAAGAACCTAGGGCCAGGACAGGAATAAAGATGCAGACGTAGAGAATGGACTTAGGACACGGGGAGGGCGAAGGGTAAGCTGGGATGAAGTGAGAGAGTGGCATGGACATATATACACTACCAAATGTAAAATAGATAGCTAGTGGGAAGCAACCACATAGCACAGGGATATTAGCTCAGTGCTTTGTGACTACCTAGAAGGGTGGGATAGGGAGGGTGGGAGGGAGACAAAAGAGGGAGGACATATGGTGATATATGTATATGTATAGCTGATTCTCTTTGTTATAAAGCAGAAACGAACACACCATTGTAAAGCAATTATACTCCAATAAAAATGTTAAAAAAAGGAAATGACAAAATCCATTACCTCTTGCTGATAGATATAATCCCTCTTGCTCTCCCCTCTTCCCAAGCAACAATTGATCTACTTTCTGTCATTCTATATTACTTTAAATTTCCTAGAACTTTGTGTAAATGGAATAATACAGTCCCATCCCCCCACCCCCACCAACCTTCTGGGAGCGGAGAGGGTCTGGAGGTTGAATCAATCATCAATGCCCAAGGATTTAATCAATTGTACCTCTGTAATGAAGCCTCCATAACAGCCCAAAAGGACAGGGTTCAGAAAGCTTCCAGGTTGGTGAATTTGTGGAGGTGCATGAGAGTGGTGCACCTGGGGAGGGCATGGAACTCTGTGCCCTATCCCCATACCTTACCATATGCGTCTCTTCCATCTGGCTGTTTCTGAGTTATATCCTTTTTAATAAACTGGTAATCTAGTAGGTAAAATGTTTTTCTGAGTTATGTGAACCTCTCTAGCAAATTAGTCAAACCCGGGAGAAGGTTATGTGATTTATAGCCAGTTGGTCAGAGGAAGCACAGGTAACAGCCTGGGTTTGCAATTGGAATCTGAAATTGCGGGAGGGGTGTGTAGGAAGTCTTGTAGGACTGAGCCGTCAACCTGTGAAATCTGATGATAGCTCTGGGTTGATAGTGCCAGAATTGAGTTGAATTCTCAGACACCCCACTGGTGTCCAAAAACTGCTTGGTGATGAGTGGGAGTCCCCCCATTCACTGCCTCCAAAACAGACGTTGGAATTGGGTCCAGGAACCTAAAAGAATCTGAATAATTCTTTTGAAATTGGTCCAGGTTATACCATGTATCAGGAATTAATTCCTTTTAACTGCTGAATAGTATTCTATTGTATGAATACCACAGTTTGTTCTTTCACATTTGGATGGATGTTTGGATGACTCCAATGTTTAACAACTATGAATAAAGCTGCTATGACATAAAAGTATTTAAGTCTCTGTATGGACACCTCTTTTTCTTTATCAGGTGACTATCTAAGAGCCCAGTGTCTGAATCATATGCCTAGTATACATTTAATTTTGTAAAAAACTGACAACTGTTTTCCAAAGTTGTTGCACCATTTTGCTTTCCCACTTGCAGTTCATTTGAGTTCCAGTTCCTCCATATCATCTCCAACACTTGGTATCATCAGTGTTTTTAATTTTAATTATTTTAATATGCATGTAGAATATCATTGTGGTTTTGACTTACATTTTGTTAATGACTAATGATATTAAGCATCATTTCATGGGCTTACTTGCCAACTACATAAATCTTCTTTGGTGAAATATCTGCTTAAATTTTTGCCTTTTTGTTGTTTTGTTTGATTTCTTATCAATGGATTTTGAAAGTTCTTTATATAGACTGGATACAAGTCCAATATCATTACATCCTTCTTAAATATTCTGGCCCAGTCTGTGGCTTGTTTTCTCCTTCTCTTTATATGACTCTTGGTTCTATTTCTGAACTCTATTCTGTTCACTGATCTGTCTATCTTTACATCTAGGTCACATTTTACATAGTCCTTTAATTTTTCAAACACTAAAATTTTATAAAAACCTTTACATACATTATTTTGTGCTTCCAATTTTGTTTGAAATATACGTCATTAATGTCTTCAATCCCCAATGTACAATTGTAGGAAATGAGGCTCTGAGACTAAGAGACTTCCTTAAACTCGCTTACCTAGTGAGTGGCTTCATCTAGAATAAAAGCAATGCCTTCTAATCTCAGTTCAGGTTTTGTTCCATCATGTCATGCTATTCTCACTAGATTCTTGGGAATTCAACCAGATTTAATTATTTATACCCAAACCAATCTCCTCCCACCTGAAAAATATTTGAGATGAGCTTGCATAAAAGTTATAAGAAAATTAAAGCCATACAATTCCTCATGATTTGTTTATACTTGCTCTTGACTGATTCAGGCAGGAGGGAAGTAACTGAATAAAGTGTATATTCTAATTTTAGGTATTCTAAACCATACTGTAAGTTCTTAAAATGCTTAAAAGTTCTTAAAAATATCTTATTTTTGCCTATTTTCTTAGCACTTAGCACAATGCTTGGGACAAAACAGACAATTTTTTGTTGTTGTTTTAATAGTTATTATTACGACTGAGATTTGGTGAGTGGAAAAAGCACAGGCAGAGAGAATTAGCATTTGTTCCTGGAGTTAAATGGGAAAAGTTACATTTTTTCCTTTAGCACACTTTGAGCAAATAATTCCTAATCACTTTATGTCCAAGTTTCTAATCCAAACATATAGGTTGGATATAGGCATTGAAAATTGTTGAACTTAGGATAGTTATTAAATCAATTAGGAATCTGTGGTCCTGTACATGTGCTAAGATGATAGCTGAATGAGAGACTGTTTTTGCACTTGTTCAGAAGCTCTTTCGAGGGGCTCTCAGTCACTTGGAACACAGGTCATTTGAGTACTCAACTTTCCTCTACCTTGGCTGACTTCTTCTCCAATGTAATAACATAGTTCCCACTCTATGGGAGAGAAATAGAACTCAATAATAATCCTGTAACCAAAGGAACATCATGGTGCCCATCCAAGTTCCCAAGTGAGAGTGAGATGTACCAGCATGTCACCACCCAAGGATTAAGGGACAGTTGCACAATGTATTTCATAACAACCAACAGACTGATCAACTGCCAAGATAATTTAATTGTTAAAGCTTTGAAAACTCATCAGCTTGAACTTTTTACAGCCTAAATAATGTGTTCTCTTCCAACATCCCATGTGGCAAAAAGACAATGCCCTAAGTTATTATGTTATACAGAAGTTAAGGTTTTGTAAAAAAAAAGTCTTTAATTTGTCCCATTAATCTTCTGATTCTCTACAGCCTTATGTGATATTCCTAAGTGTATGACTCCATTAAGTAATTAACACTTTACCTTTCTTTTTTTTATACAGTTTGGAATGATTTTTTAAGTTATTTTTATTCATTGCCTCTGATTGTATAGGAAAATGCGGCTCAGGAATGATAAATTTGGCTTCTGGCCGCGATGGAATAACAAGCAATGTATTTACTCTGTTACCTGAAACAAGCAAATGTTCTAAACAAATATAAGAAACAAAAATGTTGAAGATGTTTGAAATCAACAAACAAAGGATGGTGATCCCTGAGAGATAAGAACCAAATAAGATGTGCACAATGATTGCCCCATGTTACTGCCTTGAGAGACTCTCCAAGCTTCAGTGCAGGGACCAAGAACCCAGTCAGAACCCAGAGCACTTCCTGAGTTGGGGAGACGGTGCTAAGTCCAGGAAGAACAAAGTGCTAGAATATGTAGAGCAGAGTACCAGAGGGGTGACAGCTGAATAGAGAACTCGAGATTCTGTGGCATAAACAAACTAATGAAACAGAAAAGGGAGTATAGAAATAGGCTTGAACATTTGAACAGCTGATTCTGAAAAAAAGTTCAAAGACTTCATTAAGAAATAAGGTAGTCTTTTCAACAAATGTTGCTGAATGACTAGTTAACTATGCAAAAACAGTAACTTATTTATACCTTGCAACATATACAACAATTAACTCAAAATAAACTACAATACTAATTTTAAAACTCAAAATAACAAAATATCTAGAAGGAAACAGGAGAAATTCGTTATGACCTTAGGTTAAGTAAAGATTTTATAGATATAACCTCAAAAATACGGTCCATAAAAAAACACAGATAAATTGGGAATTCATTAAAATTGAAAGTGTCTGCTCTTCAAAAGACACAGTTAAAAGAATGAAGAAACTAACCACAGACAAGGAGAAAATCTCCACAAATGAGCACAAATCAAATATACGATAAATATCTTGGATCAAGATATTGAGTATATAAATCTTAAATATAAGAGAGAGGTCCTGGGGGGAAATATACATTTGGAAGCTATCAGTAAATAGATAATTACTTGAAGACATACAATTTGATGAGATCATCAAGAAGGTGGATGAAGAGAGAGAATGTAAGTAGTGTAAGGAAATGTCTTGGAGCACGCAGCTGTTAAACATTTTAACAGAAGGGAAAAGCACAAGAGACTGAGAATGAGGGGCTAATGCTGTAGGAAGAAAACAAGGATACTGCAATGTCTTAGACACCATGAAAGGAGTATTTCAGGGAGGAGGAAGTAGTCAACTGTGTTCAATGATTTTGGTAGGTCAAATACGTTGAGGAGTGAGAATTGACCATTAAGTTTAGCAGTGTGGAAGCCATTGGTGACACTGACAAGGGTCACATTTTGTGATGAAGTAATAAAGGCAAAATTCTGTTTGGAGTGGTAGCTTTAGGAGAAAATAGGAGGTGAGGAACTGGAGACAGCCAGTCCAGAAAATTCTTTCAAGGAACTTTGCTTTAAGGAGATCAGAAAGTTGGCATGATACCAGGAGAGGGGAAAGTGAAATCAAAAGAAGTTCCTCTGTACCAAAATGAGAGAAATAACAGTGTGTGTGCTGATAGGATTAATTCAGGAGATTGAAACATTGATGATATAAAGAAGAGAGGGCAATTAATAGAGTGGCATTGTTGAGTAAATAAAAGGGAATAGATCTCTCGCTGAGAGGAAGGGGTTAGCCTTAACTAGGGGTACGGACAGCTTACTGACTATAAAACAGGAGAAAGCAGAGTATGCAGACATTAATACTGCAAAGTGGAAAGTTATGACAGTAGGAGTTTATAAAAGTTCTATTCTGAATGATTCTATGGGAGGCAGTGGTATTTTATGGCTGCTTTTGCCCTACAAAGGCAAAGTTAAATAGCTGTGACACAGACCATATGTCCCACAAAGCCTAAAATATAATATTTACTATACGGTCTTTTCCAGAAAAAAGTTTGCCAAAGAGATTAACACTTCTGAGTTCCAGCTTAGTCATGTATTCAAAGAAATTTTAACAAGTGTCTACTATATACCATGTTCTTTGCAAGGTAGTGGGATAGAAAGAGCTACTGAAATTGACATGATCTCTCATTCCTTCCCTTGTTCATGTCTGATTATTTTCCTCGACACACAGTAGAAGCAGCTTCTGCAAGTTATCGTAACTTAAATGGCACATACACTAGACAGCCTCTGTCTTACTTGTTCCCTTGGCCAATTTTGAACATATTAACACATATCCCATGTTCTCAAGAGCCTAGAATCATCCTTTCATCTTCTTTATGTGAAAAGTTTCAGTGCATCTTTCAAAAAACCAGGCACAATGACAGACAACTTATAAATTTCTGTCTTAGGAGTTTGGAAGGCATTCACCAAGATGAAATAGAGGAGGAGGTGTTGGGTGGATAAGAAGAAGTTAAAAATAGTGACTTGGGCTAGAGACAAATGCAATTTTAAGAATCATTAGCATATAGATGATAGTTGAACCTATGGGAGTAGAAAAAAAATGAGAAGCTTGTGGGTTATTCAAGGAAGTTAAAAGTAACCAGAAGACAACAGTATAGTACGAGTCAATTCAATTCAACTAACTGATAGTTCCCCCAGTGCTCACTATTTGCCAGGATATATAGAGAATTTGAGCAAAATAATATAATAAAAAATTAAAGAGGAACAAGGTGGAAAACCAACCTGAACCTTCTAGATTACTTAGGGAAAAAATGTGTAAGATGGTACTTCGTTTAATGAATTTACAAAATACAGCATTTAACCATATTTTGAACACATTTTTATGACTAGAAATTATTTAATGTCTTGTCATTACGTTTACACAACCAAGCCACCCAAGAAGTATTTTTATTTAGATTTTCACACAATGTTTTTTTTTTTTTCAATTTGTACACAATTTATTCAGAATATCACATTCCTTATCTGAATCCATTTTTATTGGAGTTTTTCTCAAAAGCAGCATCTTTGTTTCCTGCAGGTCACTTTTCATATTTTACATCTAACTCAATAAATGTCAAAAGTGGCTATATTTCTGGAATAATGGCCTGAAATTTTTTTTGCTGTTTACAACTTTCCCACTTATTTTTTAGCCTTAAAATATTGTTTCCCATGATAGCAGAGTCAAAACAATGTTGTAAGGTGACAACCTTTCCATTGTCTTGTTTCAACCCATAATAAACAATAAAACTGTCAACTTCTTAATTCTTCCTCTGCCCACCTCTCTCTTTATGACCCTGAAGTTCATTTATAATGGGGGAAGCTGTTAGGGGCACTGTTGGTGGGCTGGATTCTCAGAAGTATACAGTTTCACAGAGAATGCAAACTTTGGGGGTTTCTCTTTTTCTTTAATTTTAAAAAATTTCTCCTTTTAAATAAAGGCAAGAGAAGCAGCTAAATATGTGGTTGATCTGATTAGAAAATTAGAAATCACGTGGAACTGATTTTAAAAATTGTGTAAAATAATTTTTAACTAAGAAAAATTTATTTTCACTAAATGTATTTTTAAGCAAATCCTTTTCTAGTATATTTTATAATCCATTACTTTGGCCTTAGTTTCTCAGTTGCAGTATGGAAGGACAAATAGCTGTTTTACAAAATGGCATCCCTTTCTAAAATGATATTAATGTAGATCAGGGTTTCTCAGTCTTGGCACCATTGACATTTTGACTGAGAAACTTTTGTTTGTGAGAGCCTATCCTGTGTAAAATAGGACATTTAGCAGTATCCCTGGCCACTACCCACTAGATGCTAGTAGCATCCCTCAAATTGGGACAATCAAAAATGTTTCCAGACATTGTCAGATGTCCCCAGGGGTGAGGGTGGTGAGGAAGGAGGATGAGAATAACTAAGGCAAATTTAACAAAATCAATATTATTTAATGATAATTATTGAAGAAAAATTTAATGAGGAGGTTTTGGAGTTTTGGTTTATCTCCCTCCCTCCCTTCCTCCCTTCCTTCCATCTCTCCTTTTCTTCCTTGTTCCCTCCCTTCCTTTTTTCCTTCTTTGCTTTCACGCATAAATCCTTATTCAACAAAATTTCACATGGAAGTCCAATGTGCAAAATTTTACATAAAATTCCAATGTGTGAAAGTCTAACATATAGGCTGAACTCCTTGACATATGTGGTCCTGAGATTTACTGCATTTATCATGATTTTTATTTTCTGTATTTTATGATGTTATAAAAAGCTTGCTGGCCAGGGAAAGACTGCTGCTCCCAGAGCAAGCCCCTTTTTAGCAATGGGCTCAACTGAGAACACTTCTCTCATAGGCAAACCAACCAATCCTGAGTCTACAGCCCCGCCCCCCTCCCCGCCCCCCTCCCTGCCAGCTCCTTATCTAGCTCTCACACACCGAGCCAATATCACTTTGCCTTCTGTCCCAGGTATCAGGCAACCAGAGATCAGTCACCCCTTTAGCCCAAAGCCTGCTGGGATTATTCAAACTAGCCAATCCTAAAATATATCCCTTACCTTTCCTTGCCTTTCCTGTGAAATCCCCAATAAAGGCTCTAGTCTAGACTTCGCCCCTTGCTCCTGTCTCCTGCCACCTAACCAAACCCTGGTACTTCCCCGGTGGCCCTGCACGGCGTGAAGTGACCCCCTCTGTGGGGCCTGTGAGTATAATGAATTACCTCGAAGCTTCATGCTCATTTCTCCCTGTGTCCACATCGACTTTACCATAGACATAGACATCCATTTACTTTTACACAGGAGTCCAATATGTACAATTTTACATGGACAGCTAATATGTGAAATTCTTGCGGATGGGCTGCTCTCCTTGAAATGGTGTGGCCCTGAGACTTACTGTAATAATCATGCTTTTATTTCTGTATTTTATGATATTTGCGAGGTATAAGCAAAATTTACACTCTTAAAACACTGACCCTCTTGACTCTGCCTTATCTTCCAACTCTCCAGCCCAATGACTACTGAAAAGGTGCTGTCGATACTTTGATTTCTTTTATCCTCATAAATGAATTGATGTAGGTATTATCACCTCAGACCGACAGAAGCTTTGCTATTCAGTGGTTGCCCAAATTTAATTGTAATTTTTTTCCATAGCAAAATACTTTCTTAAATTGTATCTTAATTAAGGGTGAGCCACTATTAGACTTGTGCTCTATGTGGTATGTACACTAATATTAAGGATGGAATGTTGTCATTATTTATTTTATGGATCCGCTTCAACCTCATCCACTGAAGTTTTCCTTGCCATTAGTTTGCTCCTCTGCGATTGACTGCATTCAAACTAAAATGCAAGTTGAAATGTGCCGCTTTTTCTCAGAACCCCATGATGATTTCTCGTCATTTGCCACATATGAGTTAAACTCCTTAAGGTAGCATATGGAATTCTCCAAGATATAGCCTCTGCCTACCTCTCCATGTTTATAACTCACTTGAATATCATTCTACTGCTCGTAAAGTGCCCTGTGTCTACTCCCACCTTCACATCTATGTGAGTGTTTCTGACATAGATGCTTACGCATCTCTGCTTGGAAGAGACCCTTCCTTTCAGCTAATTCCTTTTCATTTATTACAGCTCAACTCATGGATTATCGACGTTAGTAAAACCTTTCTTAGTAACTCTATTCATTTTTTTTTGGCCACGCTGCAGGGCATGTGGGATCTTAGTTCCCTGACCAGGGATCAAACCCATGCCTCCTGCAGTGGAAGCATGGGGTCTTAACCACTGGACAACCAGGGAAGTCCCAGTAATGCTGTTCTTAACTCTGGGTTATATACGTTTGTTTCTATTCTTAATACCTTTATAATGATCTGTTATCTCTCTATCACTACTCTTAGAACACAGCAATATAATTATCTGTTTTTGTTTATTTGTTTTTGGGTTTTTTTTGTTGCTGTTGTTGATTTTTTTTGGCTTACAGGATCTTAGTTCCCTGGTCAGGGATCAAAACTGGGCCCCAGAAGTGAAAGCGTCGAGTCCTAACCCCTGGACTGCCAGGGAATTCCCTACAATTATCTGTTTTGATGCTTATCTCCTACACTATCTGACAATTTTTTGAGAACAAGGTTGTAGAATTAATTTTAAAATCAATACCTTGAATAGACTGTGAATATGGGAATTGTATAAATCTTTGTTGGCTACATGGATCAATTTCATCTTAGTATCCTCAAATTAACAACTAGGTTACATTTTTATAATGGTGCTAAAAAAATTATCTTTTAAAAATAGGACAGTCTCCTTAGCTTGCCTAGAATGTTCTATTGAGTGCAAATCTCAGGATGAGAAAGTGTGAAGAGACCTACAGAAATTCATTACCATTTTTTGAAAAATAATTACATGACACATTTTTTTCTTATTGATTGCCACAGGCAGACTCATCTTTGAGGACAGAGGATGACGTATATATTTTGAGATATTTTAACAATAACAGAAGTAGAACATGACTCATTGAGCCTTTAAGTGGAAGGAAAAATAATTTCAGGTTGCAGCTTTCAATTTAGATAAACATACAAACCACCTGGGAGTCACATACGTTTTAAACTCTGAAATTAAAGTAAATAAGTGGGGGGAGGGGAGTCAGGAGTGAGAGAGTCAATGTTTTATAGAAACAATAGATTTAGGCAATCTTGTTGAAGTAAATTGTATTCTTATAAAACCTAACATGATTAAAGACACTATATAAAAGCTTGGGTAATCCTAACTGAAGTCAGTGATTAGAAAAAAAAAAAAAAAGGTTTGCAATCATGTAGGCAAAGGTTTCAATGTGGTGTTTGTTAACTTATGATTGTCCTTGCCCAGCTTCTTTGTCCTTTGTGAATCCTCAGTGATTTTTCTCACTCACGTTCTCATTCCCTAGAACTGTTGTTATTCTGTCTTTCCTTCCCAATGGTCAGAAAACTGCACTGGAAGCTCAAAGGGAAATTATGCCTTAACCAGATAAACTTCTTTATTAGACCCTGGATATGAATTCTAAACTCTCACTTGATTATACCTGTAAATTAAGGGTGACATATCGTTCATCAGGGATAAATGCTAAATGATCTACTCTCAGAAAGCACTTTAAGGCTAAGATCCCTAAAGCCCTTTGTACCTAGTATCCAACAACGATGTAATGTGTGAACAATTATAAAATGAGTCACTGGGATTCTCTACCTTTGCAAAAGCATTTCTTTTTGAAAACTGTGTTTTTCAAAATTATCTTTCCTTCCTCTGCTCAGTATCCCAGGGCTCAGCGTTCTACTGCCAATATTCTTTGAGATACAAGAAAATACCTGAACTCTCCCAGATGGTCATGTTGGAACTTAATTGAAGACACACCTCTACTACAATTAGCTGGGAAAGTTGGAACTAGTGTTTCTTAAAAGCCTATCAAAATGTTAGTCATTGCATCATTATTATAATACTATGAGGCAGAATTATTATACCCATTTTATAGATGATAGGGGTATTAGTACAGTACTGCAATTGCCTTCACCTACTTCTTAGAATAGCCTACACAACAAGCTAAAGGAAAGAAACATTTCAAGGTCAGAGTACAGTTCGGCCCTGCAGTTTGGGATGCTCAGCAAGGACTGGCAGGGATGTCCAGTGCCCATGGAAGACTCTCAACTGACTCATAGAATTTATTCACTCGCCCAGGGTCATATAGGTGGTAAAGTCTTTCTGCTTCATCATATTGAATTCATTTCAGACTCACCAAGTACACTCATACTTGCTTCTTGTGATCCCCACTACAGAGATTTATGGTCCACTACTTACACTCTGTTTTTCTAAATCTGGCTCAACATTTTTCCATTTTCCTGTGATTCTTATTA
Source organism: Delphinus delphis (assembly GCF_949987515.2). Taxonomy (NCBI): domain Eukaryota; kingdom Metazoa; phylum Chordata; class Mammalia; order Artiodactyla; family Delphinidae; genus Delphinus; species Delphinus delphis. The sequence continues at coordinate 63,704,511 of NC_082699.1, forward strand.
CATATTACATGCTGACTACCATTATACACAAACTCTTGTGCCTGGTCTTTTGCTTTTTATAATTTTTTTGTTCCTTTAAACTCTGTACTCTTATACTTCGAGGCAGAATAGGATAGTGATTAGAAGCACACATCTGTATGTCAGATTGCGCGATTTCCAATTATATCATCAGTTCTTTATAGTTGTGTGATATTGGGCCCTGAATATAAAATCTTTTTTTTCCTTTGATATTTATAAGAAAAATATTTTATTTTTCAAATTTTTATTGGAGCATAGTTGATTTACGATGTTGTGTTAGTTTCTGCTGTACAGCAAAGTGTATCAGTTATGCATACACATAGATCCACTCTTTTTTACATTATTTTCTCATATAGGTGCCTATGTATATATATAAAATCCTGATGCTTCAGTTTGTGCATCTGTAAACAGGGGTATAATACACATTCCTCAAAGAGTAATTGTGGGATTAATTGAATTAAAATAGATGATCAATTAGAAGAGTGCTTGTCACACAATAAGCACTCAATAAGTGTTAATATCATCATCGCCATCACTACCACCATAATTATTATATTCATCCTCACCATTCTACCAAAGCTGTTTCCTCAATAACATTTAGGTAACTCTTAATTTTTAAAAGCAATGGATATTTTTCAATCTTTGCTATTTTTGATTCACGTTTGCAAAACATGGTCCTGTTGACTGTTGTGTCTGTCAGAGTCCAGTCCAAACCACTCTACATATTTCAAGCAGTATGGTACGAATACTGGGAATCAGTTGCTCACAAAATCATTTGATTGGAGGACTGGAAGCCAATCAGATGATTGGAGGACTGGAAGCCAGAAAGGGCACCACTGTACTACTGGGTCCAAGAGCACGTCATCACTGATAGGACTCAGAGGTCAGGATGCTGTTCTGCGCCGCTACTTACACTATTACGAATGCCATTCGTACTCTTGAAGCTAGGCTCAAGCTACCAGAAAATTGAATCTGAAGAGTCAACTGTTTCTAAACAGGCACATTTCATACTATTCCTTGTTAACAGAAATTGTAGCAGGAAGGAGATCTGTATCTCACATCATCCTTGGCAAAGGAGTTTTGGACATGTAGTTTTTAGCTTCTTTTTTTCTTTTTCTTTTGTCCTGAAAGTTCTGTCCTGATAACTTCAACTGTCGTCTCCCTTTAGCTAACTACCAAATCCTTACTCACAGCTCTGACCTTCTTTCTTTCATTTCAAATACATTGCTCCAAGAAATATTGGAAATTTTCACATGTCTATCATACCATAGCCTCAAACTCAATATATTTATAGTGTAACTAAACAAACACAAAATTCAACCAAAATGTCTCTCTGTAGGTACGATTTTAATTAGTGACGCATTTTCTCCAAAGTGTTCAGGTGAAAATTTTTGTTTATCACAACCTAAAAATTCTCCTACTCTTGTTTGATACATAGTTAAATGGTAGAAATTCTGAAAGAGTAAATAGGCTGCATGGTCTTCAGATGATCTTCCATAAACCTCAAATCTTTTATTTCGGCTTTTCCTTTTTTTAATTAATTTTTATTGGAGTGTAGTTGCTTTACAATGTGTTAGCTTCTATGCACAGCAAAATGAATCAGCCATACATATACATATACCAGGTCCCTTTTGTATTTCCCTCCCATTTAGGACACCACAGTGCATTAAGTAGAGTTCCCTGTGCTATACAGTATGTTCCCCTCTGTTGTCTATTTTATACACAGTATCAATAGTGTATATGTGTCAATCCCAATCTCCCAATTCCTCCCACCCCACCACTTTCCTCCTTGGTATCCATACATTTGTTCTCTATGTCTGTGTCTCTATTTCTGCTTTGCAAACAAGGTCAGTAACAGCTGGAATTCATATTCCCTATCACAGCATGATATTACAGTAATGTTTTTAGCTCTGAATTACAGTGGATTTTTACATTTAACCAAATATATCTGGGAATGCTGACATCCTACTATGGAAATTTAGGAGTCTAACAAAGAGACTCATTGGATGAAGAAGTTGTTACAACAGGTGATATAAAATTACTGGCAAGAAGTTATATAAAATCAGATAGATTCAAATTTTATCTTTGACACTGTGTGTTTCCTTGGGAAAGTTATGTAAAATCTCTAACCCCAGGCTTACTTAAATGTAAAATAGAGGTAAAAATGGTACCTACATTATAAGGAGGTCATTATGAAGAATAAATATGATAATGATGTAATAAAGTACTTAATGCAATGCCAGCCAAAGGCAAACAATAAATTTTGGTTAATATTATCATCACTCATATTTATGCCGTCCCTCCTTTCTTTTAAATATGTTTTAAGGTAATGCTGCAGTTGGTATAATTTGATAGTCATTATTATAGTTTGTAGATTCACAGATAGAAAACTGCTTAGAAGAACTTAGGGACCTGTGGTGTGGATTATGTGTAGAATCCTAGGGTTCATGTAGGTAACAGATGTACTATGTTGAGTAGATTAGAAGATGATAAGAAGTAGGTCTGGCTTTAGTTCCCACAATCAGTTTACAAATACTGGTATTTAATGCAATTCAACTTATAAATATTTAAACAATCAATTTATAAATACTGGTATTTAATATAATTCAGTTGATAAATATTGGTATTTAACATGATTTAACATGATTTGGTATTTAACATCCTTTGTGTGTGTGTGTGTGTGTGTGTATGTGTGTGTGTGTGTTGGTGGGGGGGTGGAATATTTAGGCAGCAAACAGAATTTGAAAACCATTGCCCTGAGTTATCAGTAAAAATTTTTCTCTTCTGCTAAACATAACAGTGGACTATGTTGATATTTAATAGTAAAATGTGAATTTTTTTTAGTTCAGCCACACACTACACATATGTTAAACTGAACAACATAAGGATAGTCTTACAATACTAGAGAGAATGTTAAACTCTCACTTACACCTTTATTTCTCAGTTTTGATAGTGACTTTGTGTGTTGAAATAGGACTGAAATAGCCCTTTAGAATAATTGATTATAAGTCACCAGGTATTATACAAACTTGCACTTTGGGTCAGGGATTGTCTTACAAAGATATTGCAGCTGTTAAGATAAGGAGTTCCCTCTAACTCTATACATGGAGTTGGTGCAATAAAAATTCCTTAAATAAATGAATGAAGGAATTAATTTATTAGTTAATGACTTAATTAACTTGAACTTAATTTGTCATGACACTTTTCTTCTATTTCAATTCTGAAAAAAACCCTCTGTTTTTTTACATTAAATTTCAAAATAGTGAATTTTGTCAAATGTGGACAAGTTTCTTCCTTGTCTAAATCAGCAGCTTTTAGAAACTTTTTTTTTCTATCAGCAGCTCCTAGATGTACCCACTGCGTGTAACTGCCAAGCAGACTTGGGAGGCCACAGCAGAACAGGGTTGGAGAAATGAGAACATCACGGGGAGGAGGAAGTCATAACCAAGGCGTGAGCACATGCTGTTCCCCACCACACTGAGTGAGCCAGTCCACAGAGCACACCCTGGGACCTCCCACCGTAGATATATTTCTGGCTTCATCTGGGAGAAGCAACAAGTTGACAGTCTCTGCTTCCTCATGGCAGCCAGAGACTTGCTGAAAACTGATATCATTTGGGCCTGTCTCCCTGCAAGACAAAAAGCATAACATCCCAAAGAGCGAAACATGTTCTCCCCACTATGTTAGGGGGAGAGTGGGGAGAGCTCTGCCTGCTTGGAACAGCCAACTTTTAACGGGAAGGCAGCAGAGTTTTGCAAGGCAATGGAGCTGGGGGAATGCTCTGAAAACCACACCTCCGCCTTTTGGCACTGGACAGCCACTGAAAATCATTCTTTGGGGACTGGTTTTTGGAAAACTTTTATGCTCGTGATGAAAGCACACATTCTCACAGAAGGTCTGTCGCAGGACTAGAGCGTGGAAAGTAAATGGCAAGAGGACATTCTTAATGAAAAGCCAGTGTTCTCAGGAGACAGCAGCCAACTTGGATGGCTACGTTAGGAATATTGACACTGCCATGATGAAGTTTGCAGCAGAGTAGTGTGGTAAAATGCACAGAAATATAACCTTGGTAGAAATTAGTACATGCTAAAAAAGAAAGGTACAGATAAATCGCTCATGGGATCAAGGAATGAAAGAGCAATTACGTCCATCGAAAAAAAGTACCAAAAGCTTTATAGAAGAGATACAACCTATAAACAGTACTCAGTAAAGCATAAAGATGATGTGCTTAAAAAAATCCTAGAAGAATAAGTTTGAAGCTTTCCCATCTCAGGGAAACAATTGTGTGTCGTGTTATTTTACCTTTATTGAATTAAAAGTAATTAGAATCCCTTCAGCTAAAGCATCCTATTGGAATTTTAAATGGGATTATATTACATTTATAAATTAAGTTGGAGAGAATGGATATCTTAAAAATATTTGGTCTTAGTCTACAGGCTTATCTCACTGAATTAACCCCATTTTCTCTAATTTGCCTGAGAGGAGAGTATTGAACTTTCACTTTCTTGTATAATATCCATTTTCCATTGTTCCATCATGAAGTTTGTTTTGTCTTGGTAAGTGTTTGGATTTCTTGTCATTAAAATATTATTGGGATCTGAGTATGGGATAAGGTCGTAGAATGACCCTGTCCAAAAATAATGCCTGCCTCTGTGCTAAGTGTAATAAAGACAATATTACTTCAAGACAGAAAATGTATTTTCCAGTGAGATTCACTCTTGTTGTGTGTTTTCCTAACCTTCGCCACATTCATCTTTCTATACACACTATGCCTTCTAAAGTCTGAAAACAGAAAGCTAAGACTCCCTGATTTAGAGTGGATTAAAGGGATAAATTTGTGGTGAGGAATGTATTTCTCTACCCACCTCACAGGGGCACAACCTTTGAGGCTGGCCATTTCTGTGGGAAATGGTGATTACAGTCAGTTTTTGAATTTCAACTGAAATATACTTAAGAGAAAATTGTTTTTCTCTGAACAAATAAACTATGACTAAATTTAGAAACCAACACCAAAGCGTTATGCTTTCATGAAAAAAGAGTAAATGGGTCATCTCCATATTGCTGAAGTATTGAATTAACATAAGATATTTTTATAGGAGATTATTAATTGTTTGTAAACACGTTAAGAAAAAATGCACAGATATGTACGGTTTTGGATTCCATTTGAGGGGTTTTACTGAGACCTTGATGTCTATTCTTGAACCAAGGGTTGGAGGATGCCAAGTCAGGAAACCATGATCGATATTGTTTAAGATGACCTTTAAAAGTGTAAGAGGCAGGTAAAAATGGTGGAATTAAGCCCAACCTGGTATGAGATGATCATAGCATCTGATGAAAATTGGAGAGGGTCTGGAGACGAACAGGATCCATGACTAAGGACTCAGAGATAACGTTGTCCCAAACTTCCCCTCAAAAAGAAAGAAAAAAATAAAAGTATTTAAACAAGTCATTTAAGCCATATTTATATGCTTTGAAAATGTACACTTATAAAACAGTGAGAAATTTTGTCAGACTATTTATATCATGTGTTGAAAACCTGGATAATCAAATACCAATGCTAATTTTAACTAAAAATAATTTTAAAAATTATTTTACAAATTCAACAATATTGTGCATTATATTCATCATCGTATTTTGCTCGATAGCAGGAAGCGGGCCCCAGTGTATAGCGTGGCTTTAAAAGAATTTGATGTGCATTATTATTAATTTTGGTAACATATAAAAATTCATTTGTTTTATTTAAAGATTTCAAATCAGCTTTCATCATTGCTGTTAGAGTCAATGCTGCACCTTTAAGTGACAATGGCTACATGCCTTATTGATAAATGACAGGGGAAATTGTTGGGCCAGAAAATAAAGCTTCCAAGAGCAAACAAGTTTGGAAGAGAGATTTGGCTGAAAGCTACAGTTTCTTCTATGGAGTAAGACAAATGCTCAGAGAAACACTTTCAAGTCCTGCTCTCACACTCCTAGGGTCAGAGGAAACTTATTGGAAGCATTTCCTTGGTGTGCAGGCCAATTTTCTTCACATTCTGTCAACCTGCTCCAGCAGTTATGTGATTAGAAAAGTTTTAGGCTGAAAACCTAGAAATCTTGATAACGCGGAGCCCTGGTATTTCTGTCCTGAAAAAATAATGGAGGTCCTAGAGGAACAGCCATCTAAACCCAGTGAAGGAAGCTAAGCTTTCACCCAAAACTTTGATCAGAAAAATCAATGGAGTAAAATTAGCCAATGCCCAATTTGCACAAGCATAGGGCCAATGTGAAAAAATCCAAAGCAATGACTAGCACCAGCGTCAGATCCAGGTTTTGGGGGGCCTGATACTTACATAAATTGTGAGCCCTCCTTTTAGAAAACTAATTTTAAAAAACATACTTTGCAAAATTTACAGGCACAACCAAGCACGCAATGCTATGTTTCCTACAAGAATCTTCGAAAGAGCCCGTGTAAGTTACAGGCCTGAAGCTTAAGCTTCTTTGCCTTCACAGATAGCTACCTCTGAGATACTTACATAATGGAGAAAGAAATATTTGATTTGAATATCTATTTCACGCAACTGTTACAGAGATCGTATATGATAATATATCGCCAAGAGTATAATTAGCACACATTTGAAAAAATTTTCATTTCTTTCCCCATCCTTCCTTTGCTATTTTATATAGATATCAACAATTGATTTTAAAAGATAACAAAATGTTAAGAGAACTCTTTGAGATAGTTCTATAGAGGAAAATTCCATAACTTTTTAATGTATCTGAAATAGCAGGTACTTTGATATTGTTATTTTAAAGCAAGCAATCTCTAGCAGGCTGGAGACTTCAACATGTTTTTTTAAAAGCACTTAGATATCACCTAATTAAGTAATTAATGGCTACTATTGCAGACTTGGCTCCTGGCGAAGTAGACCCTGAGATGGAAACTAGCCTGCAGGACGTTTATAAGGGAGTACTCGTAGGACTAAATCTAAGAAAGGGAAAGTAGCATAATTGGGCAGAGGAAGAAGTCGGGTAATGATTCAATCACACTGGACCTCAGCCAAGCCCACAGGAGATCTGAAGATGGAATAGTTATTGCCAGTCCTCCTGCATTGGAGTGAAGGAGCAGTGTTTGATATCCCTACATCAAGCCATCATGATATGTAAGTTGCCTCTGGGAAGTAGATGTGCTCTTGCTAAGGTGGCTGTTTTTAAACCAGGCAACTTCCAGGGAGAATGAATATGTTGGGGCTGTCATTCAGCTGCACTCCCAGGATCTGGGAAATGGGTCTTTTTATCACGCAGCTGGATCTGGGAAATGTGGCAGAGTCCACTCTAGGCTACTCTCTGCAGCATCTAGATCCCCCTCTTTAAACAAGTCCCAGAGCAGCTCCTCCAGGATACTGGCTGGTCTCCTGATGGAGGAAACATATCAAAACAAGTTTAGCAGGGCCAACTACAGGTCTCCTCTCCCAATAGACTTCCTTGTCCAATTGAAGCTGGCATCATGTAGCTCATTATCTCCTTCTTCTCCCATCAGTTCTAGATACATCTTCGCCTTAGCTAGCCCCTCTACAGATCTACAGATCTAGGTGGCTTACCTAGTTGTGTGACATAGAACCTTATTCCTGAAGGGTGTGCGCCTGGTCACCATGCTATTTTCAGGCTGTAAATACTGTACTCCTTCACTTGTAATAAAAATTGGCCAGAGATATAATGAGAGACAGTGATATCGATCACTTCTATGCCAAACATATTCCTCCTTGCTAGGATGGTGACTGTTCTTCTCACATGCTATTCACTAAAGGTAAGGAGCCCAAAAACTCAGGCAGCAGCTATGGCTTAAATTTAAGTAGGACTTTTGCTGTTTTACCTAGTATAAACACTCTTCCTTTAGGAACCAAGACCTCTAGGCCCGGAAAGTGTAGAGAGCCCACGTTTGTGGGTATAGAAATCACAAATTATTCCTTAAGCAAATAATTGAAATAGTGTTAAATGGGTCCACTTCCCATTATCCTACTTCCATACCTTGGTTCCTAGACCTGTGCATTCCTTTTGTTGGGAGCACAGTATCATGTAAGTTAACGTACATATCAACCCAGGAGGATGGTTCCCGTTCCTTACGAGACTTTATCTCTGGTGCTCATCTGTGACTTCAACAGGGCATTCCATCATTCTATCAGATCAAGAACTTACAGGCAGTGCAACAGATGGTAGGAACACTGGATTCCATTGTCAAGTGCTCATTACCTCTCCTTTTTGGTGTAAAATGGATTTCATGGTCTGTTACAGTAGTCTGTGGGATCCTATGTTAGTGGTTCAAATACTCTGCAAGCCCTGAAATAATATTAGTTGAGGCTCTGAGGGTAGCCAAAGTAAACTAACGGTACTAAAGGCAACCTTGTACCTATTCCAGTCGATGGACTGAGTCACTGCTCCTTCCACAGTGGAAGAAACCCAATGTAGTCAACTTGCCCTCAAACGGGGGGTTAGTTTCTTGAAGGAATGATGCAATGTTGGAGAGTGCTGCATCGGTCCCTGCTGCTGACTGGTTGGACACTTGTCAGAGGCAATAGCTAGATCAACTTTTTGTGAATGGGAGCTCGTGTTGGGGCCACATGCATAACCTCTCTCTATGCCCCAATAGTTCCTCCTTCCATATGCTCATCGTGTCAGCACTAGAGTGGCCAATGACACAGGGTGGCAGCTTTAGTCATTAGCAGGTTCCATCATTATATCTACTTGGTTGTTTCTGTTTAAAAGTACTTGCTCTCTGGTGGCTTAACTTGTGGTACAAAGATCTCCACACCTGTGACTACTCCCATGGATAACATCCAAATGCTTCTACTTCAGGCCTCCTTTTCCCTGGTCTTCCAATTTTTCTCCTTCTAAGCCCCTGACAAACTGGTCAAGACATCTGCCATTCCTCATGAGCTTACATATATATACTAACTATGTGTTCCCTTCCTATAAACCTAGTTTTATCTTTTCCATATCCTCTGATGAACTTGGACATCCTATAGCTCCTTAATTTATATGTCTTCCACCAAAGTCACACTGCTTATGGTGACTAATTAAAACTGCTCTGTCTAGATTCTATACTCCTGGGACAGAACCTAATTAATTTAATTTATCCTGAGGAAACTCTGAACTAAAATTTTTTTAACCCAGCCTTCACAAATTTACACACAACCATTAATGGCTGTCCTTGTGGAGGACCCTTAGACTACTGACTAAATTAACAGAAGTTCATCAGCATGCCCTTTTAACAATGTCATAGGTATAATTTTTTTGTAATATTTAGCATTGATAGGAGGGCAATTGTTTTTAACGCAGATATGCTAAGTTAGCGTCATCAGAAAAAAGCACTACATTTATTCTCTGGGCAGCTCTGTGCAGCAGAAACACTTGCTCTTGCCATATTGATACTGCTGCACAGAAGTGGTTTCTCTCTTCTAACTGGAAGAAGATTGAAAGAGTTCTCGATAGAACTCACAGGCTGCCGAGATAAACTTCAATACTCTTTCTCTTCTGTTGGTCTGTGTCAGCTATTGAGAGAGGGGGAATTCCCTCTGGCTAGCAACTACCCTTTAATATCGAAATCACTGAGATACTTTGCTTAGATTACGTGTTGATACCTGGTCCAATTAGCAATAGCCACTTATAGACAACAACTCATTTGGATGGCCGTGCTTCCGTGAGTACAGGAAGAGTCAGTTCTCATAAAAGTTGGACATGGATTAGGAAGACAACCAAAAAAGTATGTCTGCTGCATACGCAGAATTTACACTGCAGAGCTTCCCTGGTGGCGCAGTGGTTGAGAGTCCGCCTGCCGATGCAGGGGACACGGGTTCGTGCCCCGGTCCGGGAAGATACCACATGCCGCGGAGCGGCTGGGCCCGTGAGCCATGGCCGCTGAGCCTGCGCGTCCGGAGCCTGTGCTCCGCGACGGGAGAGGCCACAACAGTGAGAGGCTCGCGTACCGCAAAAAAAAAAAAAAAAAAAATTTACACTGCCATAAATATGACACTAAATCATAGTTATTTCATGTATTGGGAAAAACCCTAGCAGAAATGTTAAGCTGTTAAAGTCAATAGCATATAAAATATTGGATCCAAATGGTAATTGACCTCTGCTAAACTAGACATGTCTGCCAGAGAGCTCCAAAGAATTGGCTCAGAAAGATGTAACTTTCCCAAGTATTGAAATCCTCTAAGCTTACTAAATTCATATTTATAAAACCACAGAAGTATTTATTTCAGATTGAAGTGTTTTACCTTTCAATCACATGTATATTGTTCAACTGTTCACAATGTTCAATATACATTTATGAGTATCCACTAAATTCTAGCTTCTGTGCTGGGAAAGAGAGGATACAGCAGTAAAATATCATTTTCCCACATCCAAAGGGCAAACATTATGATGATGGCTACCACCACGTATTGGCAGGGATTTGGGGAGACAAGTAATCTCTTGCACTGCTGGTAGCAGTGTAAATTTTAGCAGTCAAATTGGTAATCAATCTTGCAACATTTAGTGTAAATCAATATTCATAAACCCCGAAGCCCAGTATTAAACTCCTAAATCAAAAACAAGTCTTTTAAGGGAAATGGACAAACATGTTCACCATGGCATTAGTTATATTGTGAGGATTAGCAGGCAAACTAGGACTGTGTTAGTAGGCAAATGTGCGGTGGTTAGAGATACCAGAGGTACCTAAAGTAATAAATATAAAAAATATAATTCTGAGTGGAAAGTAAGTGAGAAATGTGTATCACAATACTCTTCCTGCATATCAAAAGCTATATAGATATGAAATACCAAAATTATTGTTTATGTATATGTACATATATTATATATTATGTATATAATTTGAGTAGTTATCTCTTATGAGGAAATTGGACTAAGGATTAGAGACAAAGTAGGAAAATCAAAGAAAGCCAATAGGCTTCCCTGGTGGCGCAGTGCTTGAGAGTCCGCTTGCCGATGCAGAGGACGTGGGTTCGTGCCCCGGTCTGGGAAGATCCCACATGCCGTGGAGCGGCTGGGCCCGTGAGCCATGGCCGCTGAGCCTGCGCGTCCGGAGCCTGTGCTCCACAACGGGAGAGGCCACAACAGTGAGAGGCCCGTGTACAGCAAAAAAATAAAGAAAGAAAGAAAGCCGAAGTAAAAGAGAAGAGTGTGTCCTTGTACAGACCCAAAATACCAGAAGCATAGTTGATTTTTCTATGCACCTGTGTACATTTCCACCTTCCATACACACACACCAAAGACATTTTTTAAAGTGAGAAAAATAGCATAACCATGACCTTCCCAGAATTTTCTTTGTAGCAAAGTAATTTCATTGACTCTGGGGATTGGAAGAATAATATTACACTGCCAATATAATGGTTACCTTACCCATTCTGCCTGGAATCCTCCTGAAATATATTAGTAGAAAATCCAAAACTAGAAGAATTGGGTATATCAGCCAGTCCTCCCTTGATACCCTTTTTTCTTTGGTGGGGTGAGAGATACCGTTTCTTTCAAAGTTCTCCTCAGCATTTCTCTTGGCGTCCTTTCTTTTTTTTCTTCCAGCCCCCTTCCTCAAACACTCCTTGGGTGGTGTTCTTGCCTCTCAGGTAAGGATCTTAGATAAATGTGTTACTCATTGCTCCAGGAGCACTTGGATTGACATGTTTGGAAGTAACCTAATTTATTTGGTTTTGTGACAAGACAGCAGTTTTTATTGAGAAATGAATTTAAACCAGAATGATTTTGTGGACAGTTAACCCACACAAAAGATGGACATATAAGATGTGTCCCTGGTAAGGTGAGAAAATGGTCTCAGGCACTCTTTCCTTTGTGTCCTCATATTCCGAATATCCTCCACCATACTGTACTGCAGTGATTAGCTGACAGCCCTTCTAAGGCTTAAAGATCTGTCAAAAATGGCCTTAGTTTCAGGTTCTGATGCAGTAGAAGGGGTTTCTCATGAATTCCACACTTCTTCATGCTTCTTTCAGCTTTCGTGTTCTGACATCCTTGCTTTCAGTCTTGGCTGAGTTTCAAAGTCATACAATATGGAAATGAGGCCCCTTCACCACTGTCCATCAGAAATCATTCTCGGCTTTTCACTAGTTCAGAAACATTACTGAGAATTTCAGGATTAACAGGGCCAGATCACAGTGATAGCCTTTCAACATTTTGCTGACACTCAATTTACCCTTTTGCAAAATCTAAGTTCCTGAAATATAACGTTCACATTTTACATCCAACCACCTAAAAATCTTATCCCTTTGATCAAATTGCTTCTTACATACCACTGACAATATGTCAACCCCATTGTTTTTATCTTACAATGAATTTAATCATTTGTTAACATGTTGATCCTTTCATTATACTGGGCACACCATGGTAGCAGAGATACTTGCATATTCATCTTTGTAACCCCAAACCAAAATAATAGGCACTCATAAATGATTTGTTGGGTTAATTAATTGATTAATTAACAAAATACTGATTGCCAAAATCAAAAGGAAATCAAGAGTAGTTAAATATCTGCAACATGAGGTATTATAGCAACAGACTTCTGAAAATTTTCAATAGGCTTCTTGGCCAAATTTACTGAAGTCAAATCTGAAGAAAACAACGAATACGCAGCCGTTTGCACAGTCCCAGCCTATAATGCAGTTTGTTTATAACGCACTTTGCTTATAACAGAATTTGACTCATATCGTATATTGTATATTTTCATTTGTTAATGATTTTCCAAGCAACTAATTCTACAGGGCACATGTGTCCTCTGTACTCTAATTCTGGCTCAACCCCTTAATATTTGGTAGAATCGAATTTATTTTCCCGAGTCACCCTCTCAGTAGAGCAATATTAAAAATAATGTTCTGTCCACTTACATCTACCCTGTATTATGCTTCCTTTGTATGGCACTCAGTTGGGAAAACAATAATAGTTTGACTTTTATAGTGTTTCAAAGAACGTAACGTTGATATCTGCTACTTCCTTTCTATTTTTCTCATAGACCTTTGTGCTAGGGTTTAGTCTAAGTGACTTGCCTAAGCTTTCACAGCCCGTCAATAGCATAAAGGAATCTTTTCTTCAAAGCATCATGTAGAATCTTCTTTCTTTAAAAAAAATTATTGATATATAATATATAACATTGTGTAAGTGTAAGATGTAAAATGTGTTGATTTGAAATGTTTACATATTGTAATATGATATATAATATACAATGCCCACTGTAACATCAGCTAACACCTCTAGCACATCACATATGTAATTATCATTTCTTTTTTGTGGTGATTATAGTCAACAATCCTATATTATAAACTTCAAAATGGAATCCTCTTCTAGCCAAGATTTCCCGAAGTAAGATTACCTAACATATCTGCATTAAGAAAATCGCGTTCCATAGGCCTTTTAGAGTGGAATGTTCAAGACAGTTTTCTTCTTTTTGACCTTGTTGGTGTGTGTGCGTGTGTGTGCGTGTGTGTGTGTGCATAAATCAAAATTTACATTCTAATAGCAACAAAATATATGCCATTTACTACTCTCTTCCTTTCTATTCTACTTTTCCATTTGCTTTTTATTTTCCATGTTCCTCTTTAGCTCCATTCGTAGACTTTTTTCCCATGCTTATCTGGAAGCATAGCCCCTCTCTGTTGTTTAAGCCACTTTTTCCAATCAGAAGGTGAGCTCACGCTGCTTCCTGGATACTGAAAATAGCCCAGTGCGACAGTAGGACCATGTCTATTCTAAATGCTTTACCAATTCTTCCACCTGCCATGTTTCTTCCTATAAGTCCCTGAGAAAGGAAGGTACTTTCCTTGTCATCACAAGGTGGCTGAGTCTTAGAGTTAAAACAGAGCCCAAAATGATACGTAAGCAAGTTCTTACTCTCTTACACCTAATTATTCCTCCCTTGGGTTCCTGGAGCACTTTCTACTTACATATAGTATATTATATTTATCACATCACATCCTAATGTATTTTATCTATGTATTGAACATATAATTACTCTGTGTTTACTATGTGGCAGGATTAAAACAGAAAAATATCCCTATTCTCAAAGAGCTTCTAATCTAACAGGAAGAAAGAAACAAGATATAGCACAGAAGGGGTCACACATGCTACATGTCATTTATTTTTGATTAAAAAAAAAAGCATTAAGAATCATGGTCATTTCTAAAAGAGCAAGCTTCAGGCCCATATAGGGATCAAGAGAAAATTCCCCAGGAACAAATAAAGAGAATTCTAACGAAACTATAATCACAAGCCAACAAAGATACTTTCATCTATTATTTAGAACAATCCTGTCAGAAGATTTTTAATATATTCACTTATCACTTACTTATTTAAGTAAGAGGCCCAGAAAGATAAAGACACATGTGATCAACTTGAAAATTATTTTGAAAATCAAATATCCCAAGCTCGAACCATAGAATTTTAAAGCATCTATTCCAAAAAAAATACTAAAAAATCTGCTATATTGGTCTGTGCTATGTTATCTCAGATATGGACAGTCTAGTAGGATCAGTGATTTCCATTTCACATGGGATATACAGCTATATTCTTGTTACCACCTTCCTAAGGAATAGGAAAATTAACATAAGAATTTTCTCTTTTCTTCACACAAGCAACTCATCTCACTTTCACCTCTCACAATTCCACAAATCCTGGGAAAAAAGCAGAGGCACCTAAACGTTAACATCTTCACCAGGCAGGTTTCTTATGCTGGATAAAATAAAAGGTTGTGAATGAACCTGAAACGAAATACTTCGAAGTAACCCACTCTGCCCTCTGACACCTACACCACCAGTTTCTCCCACGTAAGAATGAAAAATGCAGCATTAATCCAGACAGAAGCTTGGATTAAATAAAGTGGGAACCTTTCCCTGGGAGGTAAGCCAGCCAGTTGTCAGACCTTCTATCAGGGCATCCTTGTGGTTCCAAGCGGGTTGTGAGGTTTGGACAAAACAGATTCGTGCATATGTGGAACAGGTTATATTTCTTCTCAGGCCACGTAGTTTTCTGCCATAAAACTCACCTTGGAGGAAGAGTCCTGGCTGTTTCCTGAATAGCTGGTAGAAACATCTACCACACAAGGTCTAAGTGATTCTTTGTCACATGGTGTGTGAGAGATCAAATATAGCCCACAAGAGAAGAGCTTTAGGGATATCAGGACAGTATCTTGTGATCAATGGCAGCAAACTTTTTAAACTTGAGTAATAGGGGTTCCACTCTCAAATCTTAGCTCACGGACACATCTTATTGATACAACCATTTTAAACATACGGTCAACACCAGTATCATTGGTCTCCTGCAGGGCCCCACGATGCGACTGGTGTTCCTGCCTCACTTTTTTTTTTTTTTTTAATTAATTTATTTATTTATTTATTTTTGGCTGTGTTGGGTCTTCGTTTCTGTGTGAGGGCTTTCTCTAGTTGTGGCAAGCGGAGGCCACTCTTCATCGCGGTGCACGGGCCTCTCACTATCGTGGCCTCTCTTGTTGCGGAGCACAGGCTCCAGACGCGCAGGCTCAGTAGTTGTGGCTCACGGGCCTAGTTGCTCCGTGGCATGTGGGATCTTCCCAGACCAGGGCTCGAACCCGTGTCCCCTGCATTGGCAGGCGGACTCTCAACCACTGCGCCACCAGGGAAGCCCCTTGCCTCACTCTTGATTATCACTCAGTTCAGTGATTTCCCTTCCACATTGTCGTTCTTTCTCACAGCCTTGCCCAGGAACATTACCCTCAAGTAAAATGCATCATCAGTGTAGATCATTTGTTTTTCTTATTATGATTATATATGATCATTAGAGAAAAATTAGGCAAAAAAAAAGAAGAAGAAAAGGAAATGAGAACCAATGATAATAAAATCACCTATATTATCAATTAGAAATACCAGGTATAATTTAGGTTAACAATGAGAGTGCCACTGATGTCCATCATGGACTTATGGAGGAGTTTCTGGGTACCATTTATCAGTTTCGAATACTGTTTTCCTTTCCTTCTCCGAACCAAATACACATAGGATTCTGTTGATGGTCTAAGTAATCTTTTATCAAGGATTCAAATAATAGTACCAGGAGGAGAGGAGAAGGAAATAAGAAATAAGCCTCTGGTCTAATTATCTTATTACCTTATGCCTCACTAAGGAAAAAAGCTCATTGCCTAAATCTTAGAGGAGGTCCATCTGGGTGCTTTCCTGCTCCCTGACTCTTAACTTTCACTTATCGTGACCCACAGTCTTCTAATATATTCTTTCCCATTTGCTATACTCGTACTGTACACCCTCTTCTGAAATGTGCTACATTTCCTTCCAGAAAGAGTAATATTCCAGTTCCCTACTTACCATCTATTTTTCAGATGCTCAATCTCAAGAGCTACCGGAAGTCTCTGAGTGACTTCTTCTGCCCATTTTCTGCTGGTTTTATGGAGGGAATGAGGTAAAAATATGTCCAGCGTGTCCAGTGTCTATCTGCGGAAAGTCAGTGGAGAATTCCCACTCTGGGAACTGTTTCACATTTTCTTAAGGTGTCTGAAGTCATATATCGTATAACCGTCAGGATTCATTGCCTTGTAAAATGTACCTATCTAACTTCCATGATATAAGTCATCGCATTTACTTAACACAATCAAACCCTATTTTTCCTGCAAAGTAATAGCTCTGACCCAAGGAAACATTTTCACCATCCCCCCTCCTACACACACACACACACACACACACAGACACACCCAATTCAAGGTTAATTCACAAAATTTTCCCATTTTAAGTGGAATCACTTTTTCATAATTCGAGGCTTCTCCTTGACCACCTTGAGGAATTCCCAGTTCACCTGCTATTTTCTCCTTTAAAATATTTGTCATAACCATCATTGTTGGTTGTTTTGTATTCCCCTACATTACTTCACCAATCTTAGAATTCTCAAAATATTGATAGTCTCTCTCTCTCTGTCTCTTCCCCCCCCCCCCCCCGCATCTGTCTCTTTCTCTCTCACTTTATTCTAAACAACGCTGAGATCTTTCTCCTCCTAGCTAAATCTTTTAAACTATCTTCAATTTTGGCCTTTGAATGGTGCCCCAGAAGTGGAATTGCTACATCAAAGACAATGAACTTACAGGAATATTAATCTGTATGGCCTAATTTGCTTGGGGGCAGATCACATCCGTTTTGCCCCTAACAGCCCTGTTTCAGAGTATGTATTTTATGGAAAACATTGGACATTCTGACTTGTTGAAAATTTTTGTCCATTTGGTAAACAAAAATAGCATCTAATTGTTATTATAATTCATGCAATTATAAATAAAAGAAAACAAGGAGAATGGGTTTGGGGGGAAGAGAATTAAAATAGGAATAAAGTAATGCATGTGATTCATATTGTGTGCCTAACGTAACTAGAAGAATACCTTCTAATATTTATAATTAAAAAAAAATTCAGAGTCCAGAGCTTAATTTTTTCTCAAGAATGCTGTTTTTCTCAAATCTGCTGGTTTAATCTATACAAACATATTGGTTTTGATTTAGAAATCCTGGTAGGCAGAACCACACTTTATATTTCTATGCTTTGGTGAATTATAAAACATGCTTTCAACTGGGCCACGTTTGTTCGATGCATGATTTTGCTCCTATTTAAAAATGATGGTGAGGAAATCGGGGTCTTCAAAAGTTCAGTGACTTCACCACAGTCACATCCTAGTAAGTGCCTGTTCCATGGCTGTAGAGGAAAAGAAAAGAGTCAGTGCTTCTTTTTGCTCTACCTCCTGGGAAATTCCCACATTAACACTGGCTCAGGGAGTAATGAATAGATTCTTTCAGAAATAGAGTGGTCACAGTCTGATCTAAGTTAGCAAGCTTTCACTTCGTGTAGACAAAGAAAACAAAAATGTTAGGCTAGCTTCTCAGCCTGAGGGCCTCGGAGCAAAGGAAGCTGTCTAGAGCAGGGATCCTTTCAGCTACAGTGAGCATGAATTAGCGACTAAAACACACACATTCTGCATGAATATGGGCACATCCGGATTGCTGTTTACCTTCACTGGAGGGCAGGTAACCCGATGCGACCACAGACTCTGCAAGTTTTAACAGGCAGAGGAGAAGAATGTGAATTTGGATCTTACATTTGTATAGTATCTTTCAGGCGAGACGTTCCCCAAAGACTTTGGGAGCCAATAGTCAAAACTACGATGAAGCTGTGAAACACTAGCTGTCCATCCGTAAACAGGCAGGAGACCCTGGAGGACAGACGCCCCCTCTCTCCTTCGCAGCTGAAGAGGAAATATCATGAAGCAAGGCTCATAAATAACTACCCATACTCGATTGGGGGAATAAAAGGTCCTGGAAATTATGTTTACACACCTGAGGGCTGTAATTTAAAGTTTTCTGAAACCTATTTGAGGAGAAAAATCTCTAAGGTGGTTCAGTCCTAACCAGTATTTCAGGGTTACATGCAGTTCCTGACCTCAGTGCTTCGTACAAACATGAGCACATCTGATTTACGCTGAACACAACAGGGTAAATACTATTGTCCCTACTTAATGGGAGAGTAATAGGAGCTTAGTACAACTCAAAAAAGAAATAATTGTCAAATATTGATATTATTACTTTCTTTTTAAAAAAATTTTATTGGAGTATAGCTGATTTACAATGTTGTATTAGTTTCAGGTGTACAGCAAAGTGAATCAGTTATATATATATATATATATATATATATATATATATATATATATATATATATATATACTATGTCCACTCTTTTTTTTTTTAGATTCTTTTCCCACATGGGCCATTACAGAGTATTGAGTAGAGTTCCCTGTGCTATATAGTAGGTCCTTATTAGTTATCTATTTTATATATACTAGTGTGTATATGTCAATCTCCCAATTTATCCTTCTTCCCCCTTACCCCCTGGTAAACATAAGTTTGTTCTCTACATCTAAGACTCTACCTCTGTTTTGTAAATAAGTTCATTTCTACCCCCTTTTTTTAGATTCCACATATAAGCGACATCATATGATATTTGTCTTTCTGTGCCCGACCCACCCCACTCAGCATGACAATCTCCAGGTCCATCCATGTTGCTGCAAATGGCATTACCCTGCTCTTTTTTTTTTATGGCTGAGTAATAGTCCATTGTATATATGTATCACATCTTCTTTATCCATTCATCTGTTGACGGACTCTTAGGTTGTGCCCATGTCCTGGCTATTGTAAACAGTGCTGCAATGAGCACTGGGGTGCATGTATCTTTTTGAATTATGATTTTCTCCTGGTATATGGCCAGTAGTGGGTTTGCTGGGTCATATGGTAGCTCTATTTTTAGGTTTTTAAGGAATCAAATACTGTTACTTTCTAATGGAGGTGGATCCTGGTAAAAGGAAGGCCATCTTGTTTTAGTGTACACTGCAGTGGATTTGGATGTAAGAGGGAGAATGCAATAGTGGTTTACAGGGACTGGGAGTTGGAGGAGATGTGGAGTTACCGTTCAAAGGTATAAAGTTTCAGGGCTTCCCTGGTGGCACAGTGGTTGAGAGTCTGCCTGCCGATGCAGGTGGACACGGGTTCGTGCCCCGGTCCGGGAGGATCCCACATGCCGTGGAGCGGCTGGGCCCGTGAGCCATGGCCGCTGAGCCTGTGCATCTGGAGCCTGTGCTCCGCAACGGGAGAGGCCACAACAGTGAGAGGCCCGCGTACCGCAAAAAAAAAAAAAAAAAAAAAAAAAAAGGTATAAAGTTTCAGTCATGCAGGATGAATACGTTCAGGAGATCTGCTGTCCAACGTGAGCCTATAGTTAACAATACAGTGTTGTACACTTCAAAATTTGAGAGGGTAGATCTCATGTTAAGTGTTCTTACCACACACACACACACATACACACACACACACAAATCAAGGGACATGAGGAAACTTTGGGGAGTGTTGGATTTGTCTATTCTCTTGATTTTGGTGATCGTACTGGGTGTGTACATATGTTCAACCTCACATCATGGTACACATTAAATATTTACAGTTCTTTGTCCATCAATTATACTTCAACAGAGCTAGCTGTTAAAAAGAGAACAGAAAATTTTAAAAGAATAAATAACAGAAAAATAAAAAAAGAAAGGATTTTGGAAACCATCTATAAACAGTTTTTTCAAATGGGCTGGTTGAAGGTAGTTTTAAATGTAAAGTGCAAGTAACATTTATTTGTTTTTTTGTGTGGATGTGATTTAAAACCATATTAATCTTTAGACACTCAAGAGATTCTTTAAGAGGTTGTTCTAGCACTTGTAAATAAAAGCCAGAGGGTAACCAGGTGAAAAACTTTTTTCCCATAGATATCTGTAGGTCAGATTTAGGTCTCACAATGTTTTGAACTGGTTGCTCAGAACACTACTATCTATATTTCCAAAGTGACCCCAGAAAACAACCAGGCCACCCTCAGAAAAGCAGTGTATCTGTATGTAAGATATCTGAAGAAAAAGAGTGGGCTGTTTCTCACCTGTTTCCATGCCTCTAAATCTAGGGCTCTACAATCTAAAATGATTATTTCTAATTGATATCCATTTTCATTTCATTTCATTTATTAAGTGAAGTGATGTTTGTGGCATGGTGCTATGTAACCTTCAAGGTATTTGCATTCAGTCATTTCTGTTTGTAAAATTTCTGCCCACTGAGATATCAATTGAGAAAGTACTCTGTGCTTCAAATTATATTAGAGTGATATAGTGGTGATTAAGATATTCATGATCTTTACCTTTTCTATTGAGGTCTCCTAAAGGAGCATCTAATAAGAGTGCATTGGGGGGCATGGTAAAAGGCTTTTAGTACGAAGTTATATCTGAGCTGAGCTGTGAATAGTGAGGAAAGTAGAACTGATGAAAGTTATTTCTTGGTAGACCAGTCAGATACTTCTTGAGTCTCAGTAAAGCCAAATTAGATCTGCCTACAAATATTAAAGACAGTAAAGTCCTGCTATTGGTTTTAGTTGATACATTTTTAAAGGATATGGTTTAGTGCTAGAGTTTTGTCTATGCAACGGAATTTTTTTTTTTTAACTCACCCCACTGGAATATTTTTGCTAGAACTTTGTAAGTGGTAATGATGACCAATATTTTTGCTAGAACTTTGTAAGTGGTAATGATGAAGGAAGAATAGAGGAAGAAGAAGAAAAGTTAAGGGGGAGAAGGAAGAATAAGAGGACAAGGAGAAGAAACCACTGCATTTTATCATGGAGAATTTTGGCTTCTTCAGGCATGACTTCAGATTATCACCTTTAACTCTCTCAACAGTAAGACATCGTTAAAGAGAACTGGCTGTCAAATTACTTCCCAAATTAAACTGCAGCATAACATATCTCTCTGGGAACTAAAGAAATGAGAGACCTAATTGTTTATGACATTAGAGATTATTTCAACCAAATTTCTCATTTTACATATAATGAAACTAGGGCTGAGAGGGTTTAAATGTCAACTGCCAAATTCCACAGTGGATTTGCAACAAAGTCTAATTGAAAAATAATAGTGGTATTCCACGGAGATATAGTGGTAAAATACAATAAGAGATGAATGCTGAGAAACAGAAAATTTGCAAGTATGTCTGCTTTCATTCTCTACAATTTTTCCACAAACCACAATGTCTTTAATTTTTTTAATGGTCTTATATTTGCATAATACTTTTCTTTTTCACCTTTTTTTCTATTTGTTGTCCAAAGTAAATTAGAATACAGCTTTCATTCCATGCCCTTTCATATCTTTCCCATCTTTGATCAATGAACCTCAGTCACCCATAAAATTTAGGTAATTTGCTTTAGAAACCATAATGTGGAGCCTATTGGATCTTGTAAATCACTGAATGTCAGTTGAGATGAAGGACATGGAAAACTCAGCTTATTGGTTCAGTTTCTTATATGTAGTGTCACAGTGACTGAAGAAAAAGTGGTTGAAACATAGCAATATTTTAGTGTTAAAGCATTTGTAAAATCGTTTCTCCCTTAAGTTGGTTATAGCCTGAGATATCACCTGACTACCAAACTTAATGCCATGCAACCAAAAAAGAAAAAAAAAAAAGCCTTAAGATTTTTCACACAAACTAGGTCAAATTCTCGTTTAAGTTATCCTAGAATTATAAAAAAAGATCATGCTTACTAAGGAAAATGATGCTGTCCTGATACTGAGGTTTTGTTTGTTGGTGTTTCTTTTTGCAGTACGCGGGCCTCTCACTGCCGTGGCCTCTCCCGTTGCGGAGCACAGGCTCCAGACGCGCAGGCTCAGCGGCCATGGCTCACGGGCCCAGCCACTCCACGGCATGTGGGATCCTCCCGGACCGGGGCACGAACCCGTGTCTCCTGCATCAGCAGGCGGACTCTCAACCACTGCGCCACCAGGGAAGCCCTGTTGGTTTGTTTTTTTAAATGGCCTAGGACTACTAAGATTTTTACATGCCTTGTTTTGTTTAATTCTTATATTGATTTGCGGAAAGTATTTTTATTTTAAATATGTGGAAATTGAGGTTCAGAGACAGAATCACCTTACATTAGGTCACATAGATTCCTTTTGTATTTAACAATAAGTGTCTTGACCTTGGCTATCGTGGCCTACACGATTCTCAGTAAATCTAGCATGACCTAAATTTCCACCTCTGTTCCCAGTCTTTACCATTCTTTCTATGTTTTGGTAACACTGGCTTTCCAGATATCACAGTTTTCCCATTTTATGGTCCTTGCATCTGTTCTTTCCCTTTATCTCTTCATACGGTAAACTTTATCTCTAGTTCAGGTTGTGGTTTTCATGCCATCCCTTCAGAAAGCCTTCTATGAATTTCTCAACTGAAGTAGGTTGGAAATGTTTTCACCATCTCAGCAACTTCTTTTTTAATACTTAACACAATGTATAATTATACATTTGTACTTTTATATCACAATCTCTATGAGGACAGAGATCTTAGAATAGTACCTAGAAGAAGCTAGGTGCTCAAAAAACATGAAGAAATGAACACATTTAAAAATGGGAAAAAATTGATGAAAGGAATTGAAACCAGGGGAGTTTCACAATGCCCATTCTTCCCCTGCCCTGACGCTGTTTTATTTGTTATACTCCATTGCCAACTAAGCTGCACCTATATTTGGGCTCTGAACTCTGTATTCTGAAGCTTATTATGAATTAATTAGACTTATTGGTCAAATAATTCATAGGTTTAGCTTATCTTCCCATCTTGATTGTAACCTGTGTAAGCCACATTTTGTGTCTATCATAGTACAGCTAGATGATTTTTCACCAGTGACACCTTCATATTTTATTGACCAGAACTGGACACAGGAGCAAGTGCAACTATCTGAGGGCCAGGAAGCGAAACCCACCATGTCTCCAGAAAGGAGAAGAAACAGAAATATTTGTGGATATAAGAAAGGACTCCATGGGAAGAATGAAGTAAAAGAGAAAAGAAGAAAAGGAGAAAAAGAAGACAAAAGGAAGAAAAGAGCTAGAAGAGGATAGTGAAAATGTAATTGAGGATTACAATTGTGACAGCTTTTTGGTTGAGTCAACTTGGTTGAGCTAAAGTTCCCAGTTATTCAAACACTAATATAGGTGTTGCTGAGAAGAGATTTTCCAGATGTAATTAAAGCCCTTAATCAGTTGACTTTGAGGATATCCTGGATTATCTGGATGGGTCTGGTGGAAAGTTTAAATGCAGGACTGAGGCTTTCGCTAATAGACTTACAAAAATTGCTTTAGTTATAACCAGTTGAATAAAATAAACTGCCTCTCTTCCATGAGGGAGGCACATTGAACAACATTTAAAATTTGTGAAAATTCCCATATTCAATTAAAATCATTGAATGATTGTTAACTGCAAAAAGTTGATGTGGATTGAATCCTTGATCACAGTATTTTATGAAACTAGTCAAATGCAGTATAATTTTCTTTTTTTTAAGTAAAACTACAAATTAGAAAGGAAAGTGTGAGATCCAATCAGGGAAGTTGAGAAGATATTTCTCCCCATTCTCTCAAAAAAACAAAAGCAAAAGTAAATGGTACACTAAAATAGAGTACCTTCATAAAATTATTAAAAAATACTTAAGGGGCTTCCCTGGTGGCGCAGCGGTTGAGAGTCCGCCTGCCGATGCAGGGGACATGGGTTCCTGCCCCGGTCCGGGAGGATCCCACATGCCGCTCCGTGGCTGGGCCCATGAGCCATGGCCGCTGAGCCTGCGCGTCCGGAGCATGTGCTCCACAACGGGAGAGGCCACAGCAGTGAGAGGCCCGCGTATCGCAAAAAAAAAAAAAAAAAAAAAAAAAAAAAAAAAATATATATATATATATATATATATATATATACATACTTAAGGAGGAAGAAAAATAATGTCAGAATAAACACAAGAGATGAAAAAAGGAAGACTAATTGAGAGAAAAAAGAAAAAGTAAGCAGGTGACTAACTCAAGAAAGATTATGTTATTAAACAAAAAAACAATAACAATTTAAAATATATTGACAATAAAATTTGTTTTGAATTTGCAGTTTATAAAACTGAACTTAATCACTCAACTGCAATAGCATTGGATTCAGGAGAACTACAACTCACAAGAAAGTGTTCTAATATCTTTGTATTGTTTGGAAGAATAAAACTTTTTTTTTATTTTTAAACTTTATTTTTAATTAATTAATTAATTTTTTGGCCGCACTGCGGCTTGTGGGATCTTAGTTCCCCAACCAGTGATCAAACCTGGCCCTTGGGAGTGAAAGCTCAGAGTATGAACCACTGGACCACCAGGGAATGTCCAAAAACTGTTTTGTTAAACTATATATGAATTCTGTTAAGCTTACTATTAATTTAAATATATCATTTATGTAAATAGGATGTTAATTTTAAAGGTAATAAAGAGAAAAAATAATAAAATGAAAAAGAAAATACTACATCTAAAGAAAATGTGCATTAATTAGAGGACAATGAAACATCTTTTTCTCAAATGTTTCATTTGGCCTCCCTTCCTTAGCAGAAAGATTGCCTCTTCCTTTGCTCTGTTTCCTTTTGCCCTTTCAGTTTAAATTAAGGTCTACAAGGTGTACCCTGCCAGACTCCATCCCTGGAGCCAGTTTACTTGTGAGTTTGTTTCCTACCAACTCTGTCTTGCTCTTGAGTGAAGCTTAAATGACTAACGTTTAAATCAGTTGGCTTGGATGTCACCAAGTATAAGATACAGACAAGCCCTGCAAATGTAAAATCCTTTTATCTCTTTCTTGAAACACACAGACCCAACCACACAGTATGCATCCTACTGTAAAACCTTTGATAAAATTGCCCACAGGGAAATGACGCCTGGATTTATTAGGTGAGTAACATACCAAAGAAGTGGCAGTAGCACCACCATGAGAAGAGCAAATCTTCAGGTTAGGACCATTTGGCAAGGACCAGCTGTGCCTTGGTGTGATGATAAGCTATGTCTTTACAACAGAGTTACATGTCTTGCTGGGTTGTGTGGAGTTTTGTGTCTTCCATAAGCAAGAAGAAAAACAAACTCTATGGAAACTCACCAAAACTCAAGCCTAGATTCCCATTTTTTTTCCTATTCCTGCTGACTCAATATAACACAGCCATCCAAGAATTTTTGCATCAGATTGTCTTTTTTTTAGCTATTTCCTGTCTAGATTTCTGACCAAGTGGTTTCTCCAAGAACAAGTTCTGAAATCTAATCTTTATTTCCTTGACTGTGTACCTTGTTTTAGCCTTACTGTTTAGCTTTGGCCTTTCCAGCCTGGCAGTATCCGTGGTAACAGGAAAGTGATAAAGAATTCTGTAGATAGAGCCAAATCGCTTGGGTTGAGATTTGACCTTTGCAACAACTGAGTTGTGTGTGTAATATTAGGGCAAACACTGAATCTCTTAAATGTCTATTTTTTGTTATCAGAACAGTAGAGAAAAATAATCCACACCAGAAAAACAATCAGAAAATAGAAAAAGTTTATAGACATGGAGTTCACGAAAGAAAAACTTCAAATGCTCAAATACATAAATTACAAAGAGTTGAATTTTTCTAGAGATGCAGTTTTATCGTATATTATTAGAAATGATAACTATGGTAATATCTAATGTGGGGATGTGAAGGTACAAGAACTTTAATAAATTCTTGTTGTGAATGAAAAATAATTCTTAAATTTTTGAAAATAATAGTATTTCTCCAAAGAGATATTTTTAAATGTAGTTTATAGATATATTTGCACATGTGCAATAATATGTAATAAGATGTTGCTTTAAAATTTCATTATATTAGCCAAAATTTTGAGACTATCCTAAATTCATCAGTAGTAGAATAATTAATACACTTATGCTATAATAATACAATCATGCTACATATAGTATATGATGAACTTAATATCTTCCCTAAGCTCTGCAGGTCAAAGAAGAGTTGGGTATTGGCTGAGTTATTTAACTGAGTTAATCATAACTCAATTAAAAAAAAAAGAATTCCTCCTGTGATTCTAATGGGAAGTCAGAGTTGAGACTCATTGGTCAAACTTTTTTTTTAATAATGGGAAACCATCAATAAATAACGTGAATTGTAAGTATTCACCTTGAGAAATATGTTTGAAAAAGAAACAAAATAAACAGAAAACAATAAAGACATGAGTTTTTCAGAAGTAACATTTGAATATCTCATTTTGCCCTAATAAACTAGTGATCAGATAATTTAAATGACTTAGAGTTTCAGTTCCATTTAAACATTGATATCAATGCAAAGTAAATACATAAATTTTTCCTTGTCTTTGCAGATGGTTAGTATTTCTTCTAAATATTATTATGGTAATTATAATTATTATACAATTAAATATAAAGGTAATTAGAAATATTAT
This sequence comes from Delphinus delphis, assembly GCF_949987515.2. Lineage (NCBI taxonomy): Eukaryota > Metazoa > Chordata > Mammalia > Artiodactyla > Delphinidae > Delphinus > Delphinus delphis. The sequence goes on from NC_082699.1 coordinate 63,731,327, forward strand.
GATTACAATATCCTAAAATTAATGAGGTGATCTCACAAACTGATTTTAAGATGAAAAAGTAAGAGTTACCTTTTAAAAATACTTATTCCTCATGGGAGAGATGTATTAGTATGGGTCAGGTATATATTTCCTGAATAGTTAGAATTTGGGGACAAGTCCAAGACCTGGCAAAAAAGCAAAGTGCACTTGGGAACTGATTCTCTCCTTGAACAAAATACTTTAAATAATTTTTAGGGCAGTATTTCTCAAAGCATGATACTATAAATTACACCTATATTAGTATAATATAATACTTTAAGATGCAGAGTCATTGTCTGGCGTGAGATCTAGAGCCAAAATTTCAGAACCATTGCTCTAGTCTGAATCAGGTGGTCTCAGGAGCAGGCTTTGAAAAACATAGCTCTATTTAGGATACATTTTTTAAAATTTATAAACAATTAGCCTATTATGCTCACATGGGAGTTGAATGAATTATTCAGTACAGGGCACCATTTCTGAGTGGGGTTTTAGCTAAGCCCCTGCAGTGTGACTCCTATTCAGAAGTGGTGCTGTGGAAATCTCAGTTCCATTACGTAAGATAGCTGGTGCTTACTGAGTAGGGAGATTAACAGGAGAAAACACCATCTTTTAATCTTTTCTAGACTTCCAGACTCCTACCACCCAAAATTCATCCTTTCCTGCCAAAATAAAGATAAAGAAGCTTAATTGATGCACAATTCTAATTTTTCTGTGGCTTTGAAAGTTCATATTAGGACTTGGTCCTTGAGTACCTGTTCAATAATCTTTGCAGCTGCTATATTTCTATGTGGATAGTGAGGAATTCCTAAAGTTACAGGACTATTGCAGAAGTAGCTATATAAAAAGTAGGAAAATATTACTGTAGGAAATCATAGTTACAACAGAAAAATCAAACCCAATTTGATTATCATCTTGCTTAGAATTTGTGGAGTACCTTTATATCTGTAATCACTGTTTTTGTAGGTAGGAAATGAATCATACAAGTGTTCAGAAGAAATTAATTTCTGTTTTTTCACAGTCAAAGCAACTGTGTCTCATATTATTTCCTAAGTCAGTTTTCTACTCTAACCAAGTAAATACCTACTAAGTCCCCAGATATCTCATTTTTATTTGTATTTTCAATATTTTCTTTGCCTTCTTAAATTTGAGTTTCAGAATGCAGCGTATTCTACACCTGGGTGCAGCTTCCACTGTATTTTTCCACTAAATTGTTTGTGTTTCCTGGAAGGGATAATCTACAGGAAGAACTTAGTGGGACTTCTTATACACTTCCATTCACAGAGCCAGAAATAGTGATGCAGTGAGTGTAGGAGATTCTATCATAGAGCAAACAAAACTCAATATAAACTGGCATTTTATTTCTGAAAATGAAATTAGGCATATATATTACAAAGACAAAAATATCTTTGCTTTTTATATAAATAATTCTACTTTTAAAAGTTGGAATTAAAGAAATAGTCATAAAGCCTATCAACATTATAATTGCAAAGATGTTCATTCAAATTGATATTTTAATAGAAAGAATAGAAGACCTATAAATATTCAGCATTAAAAACATTTATATAAATTATGGATTATTTATTTTAAAGATTATATGACTTGTAAAGTTATGCATTTAATAACACTTGAGTACTTGATAATTGCTCCCTACATATTAATAATTATGAGATAGAAAATTATAAATATAATTTATGCTAATCATGTAAAAATTACATATATGCCTGACACTGTTCTGGGCTCTCAGGATGCCACAAAAACCAAAAATGGACCACTCTACTCTTAGGGCATTTATATTCTAGGAAGATGGAAAGGCAGAGAAATGTTAGGTGTTAGAAATCATCAAATAAAAATACAAATAAAGAATGTAATTTCAGATATGAACAATAAATAGGATAACCTGATAGAGAAAAATTTGTGTACTTTAGAAATGATCAAGTAAACCCTATCTGATACAGGATTTTTAATTTTTTTAATTAATTTTTAATCAATTTTATTGAAGTGTAATTTGCATATAATAAATTGTATCCACTTACAGTGTACAATTTGATGATTTACACCTCTGAGATTACCACTGCAGTAAAGCTACAGATTATATGTATCATAAAGTTTTCCTTGTGCCTCTTTGAATGCAATTCCTCTGCCCTAAGACCCATTAAACTACTGATTGACTTTTCTTATTATAAATATAATAATATTGCATTGTGCATTAGATTCATACAAGTAGAATCATACAGTGTGTGCATTTATCATGTTGTGGTACACATCAGTGCCTCATTCCTATTTATTGTGGAGTGGTACTCTATCATGTGGCTATAACAGTAAATGTTTGTTCATTCTCTGTTGATTGATCTTTACGTTTTCTAAGTTTAAGAGCACTCTGAATAAAGTTGCTATGAATATTTATGCACAGATCATTGTGTGGACATACGCTTTCCATTCTCTTGGAGAAATACCTAGAAGAGAAATGATTGGGCTATAATAAATTTGTTGGTATAATTTTTAAAAATAAACTTCTAAACTGTCTTCCAAAGTGGAGGTGTAATTTTACATCTCCTCTAGCAATGTATCAGGGTTCCAGTTACTCCACGTTCTTGTCAACACATGGAATTGTGAGTCCTTTAAATTTTGGCCATTGTTGTCATTTGTCATCTGTGAAATACTGATTTAGATATTTCTCTCCTGTGTTTGTAGTGGTGTGGCATTGATTAGCAATTTCTGATGACCATTGATACTTAGCTATCATTTTATGTGCTTATGTTTATTTGTCTATGTTCATTTGTGTAGTAACTGTACAAATCTTTTGCCTGCTTTTTTAAAAATTGTGTTAGTTTTTCATATTGAACAGTAAGAATTCTTTATATATTCTGGCTACAAGATCTTTGCAGATATATGTATTGCAAACATTTTCTGAGATTGTGCTTTGCAAGTTTTCTTAACAAATCTTTGCCCGTTCTAAATGTTGAGAAAGTCCAATTTTCCTTTTTTTTTCTTTTATGGTTTGTGCTTTTTTGTGTCCTATCTACAAAAATTTTACAGAGCTTTTCTTTCATAATTTATTCTAGAAATTTGATAGTTCTGCCTTTTATATTTAGGTCTATTCTGCCTTTTATGTTTAGGTCTATGATCCATTTCAAGTTAATCTTTTGGTATGTCGTGAGGTAATGTTTGATCACGTGTATTTCTGCAGTGTCAGTTTTAACTTCTCCTTTTTGTTTTCCATACAAACATCCAATTTTATGTACCATTTGTTGAAAAAGTATTTTATCCCCTTTTAATGGCTTCAACATTACTGTTGACAATCAACTGACTTCATATGTGTGGTTTTAATTCTGGACCTTTTTATCCTCCATTAATCCATACGTCTTATAATTTTATGCTATTGATTCTTGTAGTTCACAGTAAATCCTGAAAACCAATTGTAAAAGTTTCCCATTTTGAAAACTGATCTGGCTACCTTAGGCTATCTGCCTTTACAGATAAATTTTAGAGTAAGTTTGTCAATTTCTATTTTAAAAACTGCTATATTTTTATATGGATTGCATCAAATCTATATAGATCAATTTGGGGAAAATTAGCACTTTTATAAAACCGAGTCCTCCAATCTATATTTCTCCAATTATTTAGGTCTTCTTTAATTTTCTTCAGCCATATTTCATATTTTTCTGTGTAGAAATGATGTACATGTTTGTTGCATTTGTCCCTACATACTTTTTGATGCTGTTGTAAATAGGACAAAGTTTGAATTATTTTTCAATTTTTGTTGTTAGCATATGAAATATGGTTTTTAAAACATTAACCATGAGTACTGTACTACTGCTAAATTCACTTATTAATTCTAATAGTTGCTTTGTAATTCCCAGGTTTTCTACATACATAGTTCTGTCAAGTGTAAAAAGAAACTTTATTTCCTTTGTTCCAAACAGTATACCCTATTCTTACCTTAATTGCTTATTTACTTTTTATTCTCTTACTTTATTGCACTGATTAGGATCTCCAATAAATGTTGAATAAAAGTGGGTGAGTGAACATTTTTGGCTCTTTCTCAATTTTATGGAATAACGATTAATATTTCATCATACTAAGCATAGTATTTGCCTTAGATTTTCATAGATGACTTTATCACTGAGAAAATTCTCCTCTATTCTTAATTTCCAAAGAGTCATTATTATAAATTAATTTGCAGTTTAATAAATGTCTTTCTACATCAATTAAATTTATCATATGATTGTCTTTATTATGCTAAGGTGGTGAATTACACTGATACTCAAATATAAAGAAAACTTTACATTCTTTTAAAAAACACTTTGTTATACTTGGAATTCTCTTTTATGTTGTTGAATATGATTCACTTGTAATTTAAAGATTTTTACATCAATTCATACAGGGATATTGGCCTGTACTTTTCTTCTATTTATAATGTCTTTATCAGGTTTTGGTATTAGTTTATAATTTGTGTTATTACTGGGATTATAAAATGAGTTTAGAAGTATTTCATCTTCCTTTACTTTTTGAAGAGAATTGTGTAATATCAGCGTTATTTCTTCAATTCACCAGTGAAACTATTTTGCTTCAGTTTTTCTTTTGGAGAAGATTTTTGCTATAGAGTACAATTTCTTCAAAAAATCTTCACATTTTTATTAAATGTCAATTTTGGTAAGTTGTATATACAAAAGAGTTTAGTCATTTCATTTAGGTTGTTGGGATGGTTGGTGTAAAATTCTTCATAACAATTTATTTATTTATTTATTTATTTATTTATTTATTTATTTATTTATTTATTTATTTTGCGGTACACAGGCCTCTCACTGTTTTGGCCTCTCCCATTGAGGAGCACAGGCTCCGGATGCGCAGGCTCAGTGGCCATGGCGCATGGGCCCAGCCGCTCTGCAGCATGTGGGATCTTCCCAGACCAGGGCACGAACCCGTGTCCCCTGCATCGGCAGGCAGATTCTCAACCACTGCGCCACCAGGGAAGCCCACAATTTATCATTATCATTTTAATGTCTGTAATATCTATAGTGATTTTTGAATCACTTCAAAAATTTTTGAATTTATTTTGCCCTTTTGAATTTATTTTGCCCTTATTTTCTAGCTTCTAATATTCTTCTAATCTTAGGTCTGTGATTTTAAGACTTTCTTGTATAAGTGTTTACAACTACACCCTCTAAGAACTGCTTGCTTTAAGCATTCAAGACTTGTAATATGTTGTAACTGGATTATTATTCTGTTTGAAATATTATATTATAATTTGTTCTTTGACCCATAAACTTTTCAAAAATGTTTTGCTTAATTTACAAAAAGAATGAGTTTTATGAAATATTTTATAGTTTTTAATTTCAAATTTATTTCTGTTTTGTCACAGGTCATACTCTATGATTGCATATCTTTTACAATTATTTGAACTTGTTTTATGGCCAAGATGTGGTCCATCTTGGTGAATTTATAATGTACATATGAAAAAATGTGTATTTTGAAGTTCTTGTGTATAGTGCATCATAAATACCAAATAGTGGTTGAGAATGTTGTGATTATGTATTTCTTTACCAATTTTATTTTGTCTAGTTTTGCTACACTGCTAAAAGATTGGTGCTACAATCTATGCTTATTTAATTTAATTAACTTATTTATTTGATTACTGTTATATTTTACTTAAATTCAGGCTCTCTCTATTATTAAATATATACATAATTATGATTGTCAATTCTTCTTAATGACTTTTTTATCATTATAAAATTTCTCCTTAATCTTAGGTAATACTTCTTATCTGGAAGTCTATTTTATCTGATATTAAAAATCCCACTCCAGTCTTGGGATAAGTACTTGCATGGTATAACCTTTTCCATTTATTTATTTTTTAACATAGCTGTATCTTTATATTTAAAATGTGTATCCTGTTAAGAGTACATAGCTGATTCTTACATTTTTGTTCATTCTGAAAATATCTCACTTTTTATTGGAATGTTTATTCCAATTATATTTAATGTAATTATTGATATGAATCTAGGTCTTCCAATTCATTATTTGTTTTCTGTTTGCCCCTCTATTGTTTTATTTTGCTTTATTTTGTTGTTTGATATTGTTATGCCTTTGATTCCCTTTCCTGACTTCTTTTCAATCATTTGAATGATTTTTTGAATTCTATATTAATTTATCATTTGATTATTGACTGTATTTCTTATTTTTAATGGTTTTAATTTCACAACCTGTGTAATTCTAGTTAATATTGTACCCCTTAACATAAAATAAAGAAGTCTTGTAAACATATAGGTTCATTTATCCACACCCACCTTTCTTTGTGCTATAGATTGCAGTTCTCTTGTCTTTAATTGAAGTGAAGTCTGCCCCTTGCAAACATGTTTCAAGGATCAGCCAGAAACTAGGGCAGAGTTTACACACAAAACATGGGCTCTCTTTCTCTGGTTCCTTCTTTCATAAGAGTCTCCCCTCACTTCCTGGCATGTTTAGCTGTGCCAGGATTTATATTCTACCCACTCAGAACTTCAGCCTTTTTGTGCCATATTTCATTTATGGTTTATTGAGTTGGTGATTTTTAGCAGATACCTAAATAACAAGGACAATGGAGTTATGTGTAGGCCCAGAGGAAGAGCAAACAACAAATACAAGGACACATGCAAAAGTCTTATCTAGAATGGAACCAGGCAATTGCAAAGAAAAGAACGAAATCTGGAAGTGACATCAGCAAAATGGTGGCATAGGCACTTCTAACACCCTGTCCCCTCTCCACACACTCAAGAAACATCAATTTGAACAACTATCCATGCACAAAAATACCTTCCCTAGAGCCAAAGATTTCAGGTGAGGGATTACAGTACATGGGTGAAGAACAGAAATAAGAAAACATGCAATGGGGAGAGTAGGAAAGATAGATTCACACTAGTCCCATGACCCATTCACCAAGCACCTCTTCATGGAAGGAGATTGAAGTGAGCACCCAATTTCACCATGGACCCCAGAGCCGGTCTTCCTAGAACCAGACCCACTACAGTGGCCCCAGGTCACTACTATGGACCCGGGTGGCTCCCACCGACCCAGGCTCTCGGCTCACCACTGTACTGGCCTGCTTCTAAGGCCATGTGCGGCTTCTGTAAAATTGACTCTACTTACAGATGATATGATCTTATATATATAAAACCCTAAAGGGGTCATCAAAAATTGTTTAAACTCATAAATGGATACAGTAAAGTTTCAGGATACAAAATCAAAATATAAAAATCAATTGTGTTTCTATACACTAACAATGAATTATCTGAAAAAGAAATAAAATACTCTTATTTACAATAGCATCTAAAAGAACAAAATAGGAATAAATTTAACCAAGAAAGTAATGATCTGTACACTGAAAATTAAAAGACACTGATGAAAGAAATTGAAGAAGACACAACTAAATGGAAAGATATTCTGTACTCGTGGAGCTGAAGATCTGTTGTTGTTAAAATGTCCACACTACCAAAAGCCATCTATAGATTCAATGCAATCCCTATAAGGATTCCAATGACATTTTTCACAGAAATAGAAAAAACAATTCTAAAATTTATATGGAAAAACAGAAGACACTGAGTAGCCAAAGAAATCCTGAGAAACAAGAACAAAACTGGAGGCATCACAATTCCTGATTTCAAACCTTATTACAAAGCTATAGTAATCAAAACAGTATGGTACTGGCATAATAAGACACATAGACTAATGGAACCAAATTAAGGGCCCAGAAATAAACCCACACATATATGGTCAACTAATATTTGAGAAGGAGCCAAGAATACTCAATGAGAAAAAGATAATCTCTTCAATAAATGGTGTTTGATGACGTTTGGAAAACTGATAGTCACATGCAAAAGAATGAAATTGGACCTCTATCTTTCTCCACTCACAAAAATTAACTTTAACTTGAAATGAATTAAAGGCTTAAATGTAAGACCCCAAACTGTAAGAGTACTAGAAGAAAACATCAGGATAAATCTCCTTGGCTTGGTCTTGGCAATGATATTTTGGATAAGATGCCAAAAGCACAGGCAACAAAAGCAAAAATAAACAAGTGGGACTATATCAAACTAAAGGACTCTTTCTGCAGAGCTGAAGAAACAATCAGCCAAATGAAAAGACAACCAACAGAATGGGAAAAAATATTTGAAAACCATCTACTTGATGGGGGTTAATATCCAAAAGATATAAGGAACTCATACAATTCAACAGAAAAAAAAATCTGATTAAAAATGGAAAAAAGATTTGAATAGACATTTTTTCCAAAGAAGACATACAAATGGCCAACGGGTACATGAAAGGTGCTCAGCATAATTAATCATCAGAGAAATACAAATCAAAACCACAATGAGACATCATCTATTAGAATAGCTATTATCAAAAAGATGAGAAAACAAGTGTTGGTGAGGCTGTAGAGGAAATGTAACCTTTGTGCACTGTTGGTGGGAGTGTAAATTAGTGCAGCAACTGTGGAAAAGAGTATGGAGGCTCCTCAAAAATTTTTAAGTAGAACTGCCCTATGATACAGCAATTCAACTTCTGGGTATATAACCAAAGCAAATGAAATCATTGTCTTGAAGAGACATCTGCACCCCCATGTTCATAGCAGCATTATTTAGATTAGCTAAGGCATAGAAACAACTTAAGTGTCCATCAATGGATGAATGGATAAAGAAAATATTAATATTATATATATATATATGTGTGTGTGTATATATGTATATATATATATATGGAATGGACTATTTTTCAGCCAAAAAAAGAAGGAAATCCTGCCTTTTGAAACAACATGGATGGACCTTGAGGACATTATGCTAAGTGAAATATGTGAGACAGAGAATGACAAATACTGTATTTTCTCATTTATATGTGGAATCTAAAAAAGTCGAACTTACAGAAATAAATAGTGGTAGTTGACAGGGGCAGGGTGGGGACAGGAGGGAATGCATTAGTCAAAGGGTACAAACTTCCAGCTAAAAGATGAATAAGTTCTGGGGATTTAATGTACGTCATGCTAACTATAATTAGCAATACTGTATTATATACTTGAAAGTTGTTAAAAGAGTAAATCTTAATGTTATAACACACAAAAATGGTAATTATGTGAGGGGTTGGAGGTATTAACTAACCTTATTTTGGTAATCATTTTGCAATATATATGTGTATCAAATCAACACACTGTACACTTAAATTTGCATATGTTATATGTCAATAACACCTCAATTACGCTGGAAAAAAGAGAAAGGAAGCCACTGTCTGAATCACAGGTATGCAATTAATTATACACAAATATATATGAAGTTAAAAGATTATAGGGGAGACAGAGTGAAATATCTCAGTGGTGGGTAATTACAGATAATTTAAATTTCTTTTTTATATTTCATATATAGATACACACTTGATGTTTAAGTATTGTATTTTAAGTCCTAAAATAATTAAAAGTGAAAAAGCTAATTGACTTTATAACATAGTGTGGTAAAGGTATCTTAAATATTCCTATTCTCAGACCAAACACATCTCAATAATCAACTTTGTCAGTACACAACTCAGTATCTAGACATAATCAGACACTCCTTTATAAGATAGGGTTTCCAGATGTCAAATGTGTTCAAAGGAGAGATGGTTTAAGGATAGAAGAAATATTAAGATGAAGAAGAGAATATTGGACAGGATATGTCTTCAAACTCCTAAAGCCTCTCATTTGGAGATGGTATATGAGTTTATGCAGTTTGCCTCATGGAGCCAGGAAGTTAACATTAAAAACAGATTTGAAGCTCTTTAAGTTCCAGTTTCTTCCAATGAGATTCAGTGGTTCTAATTAACTGGTTCTAATTAACTGAAGAGGCAAGAAGAATATAAAACTATGTCAATGGGGAAAAGACATAGCACACATATAAAACAACTTTATATTCTCCATTATATTGTATTGTAACAATACAATACAAATGTTAGTCTTATACCAACTAATTCTCAATCATCTCTCCCTCCCTTTTCATGTCACTGTCATCATTGTATTATGTAAATTTAAGACTACTTATATCTATTCATGGCTTCCTTTCCCATATCAACCATAACTAATGGATCACCAAGTCTAACAAATGTTCTCATTTCAGTCCTCTCGTAAATAACTCTACTGTTAATCTCATGGGTCAAGATTCTTTTGAGTCGTTTTGCTTAGATTTAGATGTTACACTTATCTATCACAGGACTGATAAATTCTATACAAACTGTCTCTCTAAAGTGCATATCTCATTACTTCATTCTGTTTCTTTATATAATTTGATAGTTTACCATTACCTGGAACTGGTTTTTGCAACTTTTAAAATCTTAGGTTAATAAACGACAAGTGCTTAGCACAATGACTAGCACTGAGTAAATGCTCAACAAATATCAACTCTTTTTTACACAAAATAATTTCCAGACCTCCTCCATATTATACTGATTGTGGCTGCTTCTATTCATTGAGAACATGAGTATTGAGAAAATAAAAACTATAATGTGATCTGTAGTGAATCTACATTAATCCCAGGAACATCTATACACATTTGAAAAACAGTAAAATAGATCTGTGTGTGCAACACAGCTCATGGATCATGCTTGGTGCACTTATGTGGTAAGTCTGTGTCCACTCCCTACCACTACACTCCCCTACAGCCCAAATTAAAGAATCTTTCTATTGTAGAGCTACAATTTCTTAACATGTTATCATAATTTCTACCCAGCTAAGCTATAATCTTTCAATTCCTCTCTAACCCCATTCACTTTCCATAATATGTAATCTCTAGCTGGTTATGCATCACTGATTTGCCTTTTTTTTCCCTCCTTCTAAGACTCCACCAAATTTGTGCTTAATGGAACTCATCGCATTGTAGATTTATCATGTGTTTATTTCTCTTTCTCTCTTTATAATACACTAGTGCAGGACTGTGGCTTTTATAATTTCAAATATTATTCCACCATCACATCCTGACACATTTAGAACTTGGTCTACATGGTACATTTAGTACATGGTCCAGATTTCCCACACAGGAATTCTCACACTTAAACATACAGCCTGTGAAAAAAAATCAGTCAAGCAAATATTAGGAAGAGTAATTAAGTTCCTTACCCATAGAAGCTGTGTATGTAACCATACAGAGATAATGTATGTTTATTTTTTTAAAGAGTAATTTAAATGTTTTCAGTTTTATTTTCTAATTTGGGCCATTTCTAATGCTCACCTGGACCATTTGTTTCTTTCAGGTGCTAGAGAAACACCTAACATTTAATTTTATGACTAAAACACACATTTGGTGACATATGAAAATGTCATCAGGTGGCAATTTGGATCTGTTTACCGATACGTGTCCAATATCATTTGTTATGGGACTAATGACAATTTTGCCTTTTGCCAAAATTGGGCGTATGCCCTGATCTCAATTGTAGTTGGAAGCAAAAGACTGCAGAAAAATAAAAGTGTCTCTGATGAGACTCAGAAATAATTTATTTCATGTATTTGAATAACTTTACAATTTTAGCTAAGTTCCTACTGTTTATTCTTACTACAAAATGACCACGTCCAGTTGGCATGTTTGTACAACATAATTAATAGCACCTGACCTAGAAGTTTTGTACAGCAGGGCCCTACGTGAATCCCAGCATCAGCCATACATGACATGAGCTCAAAATATTGAATGTCCCCATGGAAAAAGCAGACAGAGGCTGACAACACATTTGAGGCGTAATTCCCCTCTGGAGTTCACAGTGAGTCAACAGAGAAGTCATCAGAGGAATGACTATACTTTGAAATCACTGCAGTGGTTGGGGGATGCTTTCATCATTAAGTAAATTATAAGAAAACAATATATAGATTATATATTCTGAAGATCTTCTTTGAGCAAAGTACTGAGAGGAAATGAGAATATAACCATTCAAAATCCATGTGAGAAGTAGTCTCTGTCCCCGTGGGAATTTCAATCTATGGGTAACTCAGTACCTTACCTACTATCTTCACTCACTCACTTCTCATTTATCCTTCAATATCTGTAATTCAGTTTTAGCCCCTATGTGGTTGTAGACACTGCTACTTGTCTACTTTAATGTCTGTTCGGCTCCTTTCCTCAGTATTACTAGAATTTTCATTTTTATCTGACTTACCAGGAAAAATAAAAAGATTATCTTTCTAGGAATGTTTGGGGACAGGAAACAATTAAACATTCTTTTCAGGTTTATGCGTTTTCTTTCAAAAATGGCTAGCCAACCTGTAGGTAAGGTAGGTGATGGACTTTGTGGTTTGATATGAAGGACACCTCTGAAGTGGTACCCTTACCTAAAATTCCCTTTGTGCTTTCTAGACATTCTTTTAAAGTGACTGAAATGTTACCATTATTGATACATTCCGCTGACCATAAAATAAAATGTGTACTCCTTGTCCAAATTGAAATAAATATATGTTTATTCTTTTTAACTTTTACCAGCAATAACATACAATATCTTATCAAAATAATGGGAAAAAACCAGATTTTATTAGTGGAATGGAAGAAAACTAAAGATATTCTGACTGTTCCTAATTCAATTGAACAAGATCAATGTTTAACAAAATAAGATCAAAACAGTTTATAACTGTCTTCCTGAATTAGAAATATAATGTCTTGGCTTGTTTATGCACTAAGGAAAGAGTTTAAAATTGCAATTAAATAATATTCCTTTCAAAAATTAAAAAAATCTTTCTTTGCCTAAGCTTTGGGAAATGGAGGTATTAACCGCAATGATGGGGAAGAATCCAGAGGGGTCTCAAAAGAAACAAACAATACTTTAGTCTGAGAACCCAGAATCCTAGGAAGGAATGGTTACTGAGGAATCTACTTTCAGTATAATCTTTTGGAACAAGAGGATAAGTCCTCTGTCAGAGTGGTAGAATGAAAGTCCTTCCTATTCAGAGGCAGGATTTCTTTTTATCACATATATTTAAAGAAAGGATTAGCGAAGATGTATTGTGCTGATAATTTTAGGGGCTAAAGAATATATGCATGAATTTAATAATATCCATGGAAGTGGGGGGTAAGACTGGCACTTGAAAACATAAGTGATGAGTAAAAACATAATACATCATCATGAACTAAGTGGACTGCTTTCAGGCACATACAAGATGGAATCAAGCCAGGCACCTGTCCTCACAGATTTAGGCTTAACTCAGGGTATATATATTTTTTCCAGTTAATCCATCTCTTTCATGCTCTTTCAGAGTTTCCAACAGGCATATCCAAACTTTAGTGCTCTTCACTAAGACACACTTCACCCTCAATAATATTAACATTCATATTTTTCTCCGACAGAAAATGGTCATTTGCAAATCACAGAATCTAGAGTGGGAACGAGCTTACAGCACATTTAAAGTGTTTCTGAATTTGAAGTCTGTAAAAACAATTAACATGTGTTCCTTTGGGAGTCTGATGAAAACTATGGACCCTCTTGTTCTGAAAAATACATGTATCTGTGTGCACATATGCACAAACATACAGATACATACACATTTGATACAACTGTTTTGTTCACAAATTGCCTGAAACCCTTCTACAGACCCCTTGGATTACCAGATTCTCAGAGAACAATTCTAATTGTAGGGAGTTTACAGCCCCTCAAAGTCTTCTTCTATTGCTTCATGCCTGGATAGTCTCAAACAAGCTGCTCTCCTTTATTTCTGCAATTTGAACTTACATTATTAAAATCTAAAATTGTCCTGTAGATTGAAGTTGATTTTTGCCTGCCTTTTGAAAACCTAGTTTCCTCTCTCTTTTTCAACATTTTTAAGATTTTCTTTTGGATTTGGCAGCTACGGCATAGTAGTAACTGCTGTAATTGATAATTTTTTGGAACACAATTTTAGAGAAGAATCTGTCTATCATATTAAACTAGAGAAAGAACAAATTTGAAAATGAGAATCAATTCATAACTTCTGGAGTTTGTTAATTGTAGGAAGTTTTATATTACAAAGGAATGATCATAAGACAGAGAACAGGAAATCAAAGCCTTATTCTTTTTTAAGTTATTTTTTTATTGAAGTAGAGTTGATTTACAATGTTGTGTTAATTTCTGCTGTACAGCAGAGTGATTCAGTTATACGTATAAATACATTCTTTTTCATATTCTTTTCCATTATGTTTTATCACAGGATATTGAATGTAGTTCCCTGTGCTATTCAGTAGGGCCTTGTTGTTTATCCATTCTAATATATAATAGTTTGCATCTGCCACTCCCAAACTCCCACTCCATCCATCTTCAACCCCTCTCACCCTTGCAACCACAAGTCTGTTCTCTATGTCTGTGAGTCTGTTTCTGTTTCGTAGATAAATTCATTTGTGTCATATTTTAGATTCCACGTATAAGTGATATCATAACAGTATTTGTCTTTCTCTTTCTGATTTACTTCACTTAGTATGATAGTCTCTAGTTCTATCCATGTTGCTGTAAATGGCATTATTTCATTCTTTTTTATGGCTGAGTAGTATTCCATTGTCTATACATAGCACATCTTCTTTATCCATTCATCCGTCGTGGACATTTAGGTTCTTTCTATGTCTCAGCTATTGTGAATAGTGCTGCTATGAACATAGGGGTGAATGTCTCTTTTTGAATTATAGTTTTCTCCTGATATATGCCCAGGAGTGGGATTTCTGGGTCATATGGCAACTCTATTTTTAGTTTTTTGAGGAACCTCCATATTGTCTTTCATAGTGGCTGTACCAACTTATATTCCAGTGTAGGAAGGTTCCTTTTTCTCTACATGCCCTCCAGAATTTATTATTTTAGACTTTTTAAATTATGGCTATTCTGACTGGTGTGAGGTGGTACCTCACTGTAATTTTGATTTGCATTTCTCTAATAATTAGTGATGTTGAGCATCTTTCCATGTGCCTGTTGGCCATCTGTATGTTCAAAGCCTTATTCTTGATTATACTGTAACACCCTAGCCAAGTATGTCTAGAAGCCCTGGGTTTGAAATATTCTTTCTTTCTTTCTTTCTTTCTTTTTTCTTTCTTTCTTTCTTTCTTTCTTTCTTTCTTTCTCTCTTTCTTTTTTCTCTCTCTCTCTCTCTCTCTCTTTCTTCCTTTGTCCAGTCTGTGGTAGCAGCCTTAAATATAATATCATACAGAAGCCCAAGATATGAGGTGAAAGTGCATTTTATTAGTATAACTTTATTTTGCATATACTGAATCAACCACTATTTTAGAACATTAATTTCATGAAAATAAATATTTGAAATATTGAATTATGGAATGTATTGTATTTTTATTCACTCTTAGAAGCAATGTCCTTTGAATGAAAGATTTAGCAGAAACTCTGAAGCACTTGGTGAGCCCATAAAGAGGAATGTTCACTCTGTCAAACTGTTTGTGTTATAGTAAGAAGGTGACTATTAAATCAAATAGATCTGAATGTCAAATGTGGCTCTGCCACTTGTAAGTCACACGAACTTGGACAAGTTATTTAAATTTCTTATTTTTAAATTTTGTGTCTTTGAAATGAAAAAAAATAATACTACCTTTAAGAGTGATGTGAAAGTTAAACAAATCTTAAAAGTAAGCAGCTCAACCTTTAATGCCTAATAGAAAAGCAAAAATTAACATTTCCTTTTTTCTCTGAAAGTCCCTCATATTCCTTGAGTTTAAATTTCACAATATGTGAAATGAATGTGATATACTAGACTTATTCAACCTAACAAGCTCAGAATTCTACAACTAGTTGACTCAACAGCTAATGTGGACTTTTCTACCTGCCTTGTATTACTCACATGTGTGCTACTTCCATTGGCTTACGAATATCACTTAGAGACATAAAACAAATCAGGTTCCCATGCATTTTATCAGTGTCTGTAAGTGGCAGGAAGAACTGCAGAGATTGATACTAAAAACTGGACAAAGCTTAGGTTTCTTTAAATATCTCTGTAAAGGAAGAGGTCATTGCAGAATCAGCATGCAGCCCATCTCTCCATCATTATTTCAACAACATTCTGGTAACACATAGCATTACTTACTACAAGGACTCAGTTCCCTTTGGTTAGAATGTGTTCTTGGGCTAATTTTTCTTATGCTGAAAATTAGTTTTGAGCACCAACCTTTGTCAACCATGATTCAGATATCAGCCTGACCTTTAGAGATTTTATAAAGAGTAGTTGCCCAATAGTAGAAACTAAAGAGGAGATCATTCAGCTCTGTCTAAGATATAGTAGAAATTCCTGTGGTTTCAGACCTCTGTGGCCTGAAAACGAGGCTTTCATGTGGGCTTAGCATTCCCTTGGACTGCTGATTCTTTTGGGAATTCTATGTGATTCACTGTCCCGATAGGACATTTCAAGCACTTACCAAAGAGTTGGTACATAATCATAAAATTAATTTAAGTATCATTATTGTTCCTTACCTCTGCTCAATTTCAAGATGAGGAAGACTTAATGGGAATACAGTGTAGAATGGGAGAGGAGCAGTTATCAACACCCTAAACTTCATTGGAATAGAGGTCATTTATAACCCAGAAGCAAGTTGTCATTAGCAGAATTACTCTGTATTTTAGGCTAGGTATGGAAGATGAGAAAATATGCACCACCAAAATCAGGCCCAAGAAATTCTTGACATCCTAGGTGAAGCAGAGATAGAGGATGAGAGTGAGAGAGAGAGGGAGGTGGTGGTGGAAATTAACAGTAGAAACTTAGTATTGCATGGCCTTGGGAAAGTCAACCTGTTGAAATACAAATTAATATTTATTGATTTATTTATAATCTGTTAAGTAAGTAAATTTGAGACATAACCTGTGAGTTCTGTTTCTGTTTTCTCATTCTGCTCAGCTTCACCCTGTTTTAAGGCTCTACTCTGCTGATTTTTTAGAAATTATTTCTTTCTTCTAGCTAAAAATTATTCTCTTTTATGTATTGTGTCTATGAAGAGCAACATGGACAATGCATTATACTAGAAAGAGAGGTAGATTTGTAATCAAGAGATATTATTTTCTCTCCTCCAGGTTGGCCATCAGCATGCACATTGTATAGTCTGGTGGGTTCTAGTTTTCCCACATGAGGAAAAATTTCAACCCTCCAAAAGCTAACTCATCAAAGCATCATTTTGCTGAAAATCTAACTTGATGGATGTAGTAATCTACATTCATACATAAAATCTTCTTTGATGATGATTTGTATTTTCATAGATATAAAATCTTATTATCTAAAGGATGTTCTTGAATATATTGAATCAATATCAGCTTATAAAAACATTTTTAAGGGCTGTTCAGCTTGTCAAACCTGGAGATTACTGAATGACTTAGTTTTTCTCTTCAATTTTATTTTCTTATTATTATAACTGAAATTTCATTTCATACGTGATGCCATTTTATATTGATTTTTAAAAAATCTTTTTAAAGTTGTTTACAGTTTTCCCAACACTTTGGCATTTTTTAAGATTCTTTCCAAATTTTGCTGATTTAAAATTTTTCCATATTTTCCTCTTTACTTACAGAAAAAAACTTGTTCATTTTAACTAAAAATACAAGGTTTAATATTAATCTGGATGGTTTTAACTGTGTTTTAAGATTTTTGCAAAGGATCATTAGGCTGGTTTTTATTTTGTTGTCACAACAGCTAATTAAGAACACTTTTCTGCCCAGCTCTCTACTGATGGATCTTGAAAACTGGTGCAGAGCGAGGGGCCCCTCTGCTGGAGAAAAGACAGACAAGAGATTCAATGAAAAACACTGTCTGGCTTTTCAATCCCTGAGAAGCTTTGGTACAGAGAAGGAAGGGAGGCTGGTGGCAGGAGGAAGATTCAAGGCATTCATATCCTCAGATAAAAGCCCCACACCTCTCACTTTAGCCTTGCCAATCCATCTTACCTGAATTGACTTTAGAATCAGACTAAAGTATACATTTGAGTAAACTTGAATTAAATGAACTGATTGTTTGGCTAAATGATCCTTTGGGCAATGGACCTCTCAGCAAATCAGTCTCAGAATATTAATTTTGGTCACAAAATAAAAAGTTCTCTAATACTTAAATTTTTTATGACTGAAATCAGCATCCCTCTAAGAATATATTTTATGTTTTCTAAAGTAGTAATCTCATGACCTTTTCTCATTAATTTATTTATGCATTCAGCAAAAAGTTCCTGAGTACCTATCATATGCCACCTATTATTTTGGGTGCTGGAATGCATTTTGTTAAGATATTTACAAAAGCATTTTAATATTGCAGGTAACAAGGCAGAAATCACATAAAGTACAGAAAAAGGAAAAAAAGATGGTATGGTCATATCCACTGTCTCAATAGAAGTGGGAATTTTAGGAGGTATGATAATGTCTGGAAAAAGTTTCACAGAAGAGACGCCTTTTGACATTATTATTATTATTTTTGCCAGTTGAAGTTGGAAAAGCAGATTCAAGAGGAAAGGGCACAAAGGATAAGGAAATACACAATATGTAGATATTTATATCTAATATCTTTTTTTAATGTTACTTGAATTTCAAAATTCCTCAAGGGGCAGAGTGCAAGGATGATGTGAGAAAATAGACTAGAGAGGAAGACAGTAGCCCAATTACGAAGAATCATGAGCAGCTATGCAGGGGTTTAGGTGGGAGAAGTCTAATAAACAATTTTGATCATAGGAATGCAATATTTTCAGAACTGTGGTAGAATATTGGAGTGCACTAGGGTAAGATTTTTGGCAGGGACCAGTAAAAGTAGTATTGTGTTAGATCATCATGACCTAATGGGGTCACCCCTGATGAGCCTAGGGATGAACTTGGTAGTCATCAGGGATGAACTAATGCAATAGCTTTCATGTTGCCATGTGCAAACTGATGAGAGAGATATTTAGGAGGTGTTCAAAGATGACACTTGGTTTATAACATGGTCCAACATCACAAGGAAAGGAAAATAAAAACAGTAGCAAGTTTTATGGGGAAGAAACCCTTTCTAACTTGGTTATGTTGGTTATAAAGGTCTGGGATATACTGACAAAGTCTATGTACTATTCATTGGGTACTGACCCAGTTATAGAATTGTCTCAGACTTTCAGCATTCAGCTGTGATTATTGAACACAATCACATTCTTTGAAGATATAGACTTTCAGGTAAGTGTCTGCACTACATACTTTTACTGCTTATTTTTATTCCTGCCTCTTGTATATTCTTGATAAGAAGGAAAAGAGAGGCAGATCCTAGCTAGAAGATAAATCCTCCCAGTATTAGAAATCTTGTATTATGCTAACAGAGGGGAAGAAGATTAGGTGTTCAACTCAGTAGCCTATGAACCCCCTAGGCTAATAGAATAATTACTTCTGGTCAAAAGAGAATCTTCACTTCCAAGCAGATCCCAAGATATTCCAACAGATGAAACCAGTGAGTTGAGCAGGGTTGACCTTTTCCTCAAAAAAAACTGTTTGTATTCATGGTTTTTGTCAGTCACCACCAGATGTGTCTAGTTGAATCTCTCTCCACCCCATTCTTAACACCATTACTTCTACACACATTCCTATGTCATTAAAACCAGTCATTTTACTATTTTTAGAGTTCTACTAATTTAGTCAGTAGTCTCATGACCTTCTGCAGGGAGATTAATAAACTAGTGAGAGCAAAGTGTACTAGTTAGTGTACAGAATATGATGATATAAAGCAAAAAGTCACTAAAATAATTACTCACACAAGATAGAGGTTTTATCTAACACTCTTCTAACAGCCCCAGATTGGCAGGGACCCATGGTGGGCAGGAAACTCTGCCCTATAAGGGTATCCAGGGTTCCAACTTAATTCTATCTATGTTGCTCCATCACTCTTTGGGATTTTGACATTGTCTTCATAATTGAATCCACCACCTTATCACCCCATGTTAATGTTCCAGTATTATGGAATTAAGTTATTAAAAATGAGAGAGGAAAAGGAGGTGCCAGAGGAAATGAGCAAGGATTATATTTCTGAGAATGTGTAAGTAGAACTATCTAGTGGCCAGTATTTCACATTAAAAAAAATGCATATCTAATATCTTTTTTAATGTTACTTGAATTTCAAAATAAATAAATTATCATGCAAAAACTTGAAGAGAGAATATAAGATGATTACGTGGACCAAGCATGTGTAGAGAGAGCTGGGGATTGAATTAAGTAAAATGAAAAAGCTGAATTAAATATATCAAGACCTGGTGGCTTTATATTTGTTGCATGTAGAATCTTGCTAGTTTTTACTGCATTCTTGACTTATTCTGATGGGGTTAAATTTTATTTTGAAGACAGGCTTTGGAGAAGTTCTCTGATAAACTTGGTCCTTTCCTCATATCTAACTGAGGAAGAAATGATATTGCATCAGAAATGCCCAGTCATTCTGCCTTTCTGGATCATGGCTACCCTGTAAAGAGTGAGTTAAAGTAGTTAATACAGGGTTAACTTTTCAAAGGTCTAACTTGAAAGCTAAGGAAAGAGATAATAGAATAGGAGGAGAGAGGCATAACAACTCAAGAGAGATTGTTTTTAAAATTATTTTTACTTTAGAATGAGAGCATGTTTATTCCCTAAAAGAAAAGAACCAATAGAGGAGAGATTGAAAATACAAAAAAAAAAAAAGAGAGAGAAATGAAGCAAGAGGAAGAAAGAGAGAAGGGGAAGAGAGAAGAGAGAAGGAAGAAGGGAGAGAGAACAAGGGAAAACTCAGTGTTCAGAAGGGAATGCTTGGAGTATTGAGGTAAAAAGGATAGATGAGAGGAAAGGTTTATCAGTTAAAGAAAAGCAGGGAATCCCCTGGCGATCCAGTGGTTAAGACTCAGCCTTTTCACTGCAGACGACCTGGGTTGGATCCCTGATCAGGGAACTAAGATCCCACAAGCGGCGCAGTGCAGCAAAAAAAAAAAAAAAAAAAAAAGTTTAAAAAACATAAAAGGGGAGAAGATGGCGGAAGAGTAAGATGCGGAGATCATCTTTCTCCCCACAGATAAACCAGAAATACATCTAAACATGGAACAACTCCTACAGAACACCTACTGAACGCTGGCAGAAGACCTCAGACCTCCCAAAAGGCAAGAAACTCCCCACATACCTGGGTAGGGCAAAAGAAAAAAGACAAAATGATAGGGACGGGACTTGCACCAGTTGGAGGGAGCTGTGAAGGAGGAAAGGTTTCCACACACTAGAAGCCCCTTCGTGGGTGGAGACTGAGGGTGGCGGAAGGGGGAAGCTTAGGAGCTGCGGAGGAGAGCACAGCCACAGGGGTGCGGAGGGCAAAGCAGAGAGATTACCACACAGAGGATCGGTGCGGAAACCTATACAACCCACTGAACCAAACTTAGCCACTGGGGACAGACACCAAAAACAACGGGAACTACGAACTTGCAGCCTGCGAAAAGGAGACCCCAAGTTAAGTTAAGCCAAATGAGAAGACAGAGAAACACACAGCAGATGAAGGAGCAAGGCAAAACCCCAGCAGACCTAACAAATGAAAAGGAAATAGGCAGTCTACCGGAAAATGAACTCAGAATAATGATAGTGAAGATGATCCAAAATCTTGGAAATAGAATAGAGAATATGAAAGAAACATTTACCAAGGACCTAGAAGAACTAAAGATGAAACAAGCAATGATGAACAACACAATAAATGAAATTAAAAATACTCTAGAAGGGATCAATAGCAGAATAACTGAGGCAGAAGAACGGATAAGTGACCTGGAAGAAAAAATAGTGGAAATAACTACTGCAGAGCAGAATAAAGAAAAAAGAATGAAAAGAACTGAGGACAGTCTCAGAGACCTCTGGGACAACATTAAATGCACCAACATTCTAATTATGAGGGTCCCAGAAGAAGAGAAAAAGAAAGGGACTGAGAAAATATTTGAAAAGATTATAGTTGAAAATTTCCCTAATATGGGAAAGGAAATAGTTAATCAAGTCCAGGAACCACAGAGAGTCCCATACAGGATAAATCCAAGGAGAAACATGCCAAGACACATATTAATCAAACTGTCAAAAATTAAATACAAAGAAAACATATTAAAAGCAGCAAGGGAAAAACAACAAATAACACACAAGGGAATCCCCATAAGGTTAACAGCTGAACTTTCAGCAGAAATGCTGCAAGCCAGAACGGAGTGGCAGGACATATTTAAAATGATGAAAGAGAAAAACCTACAACCAAGATTACTCTACCCAGCAAGGATCTCATTCAGATTTGATGGAGAAATTAAAACCTTTACAGACAAGCAAAAGCTGAGAGAGTTCAGCACCACCAAACCAGCTTTACAACAAATGCTACAGGAACCTCTCTAGGCAAGAAACACAAGAGAAGGTAAAGACCTACAATAACAAACCCAAAGCAATTAAGAATATGGGAATAGGAACATACATATCGATAATTACCTTAAATGTAAGTGGATTAAATGCTCCCACCAAAAGACACAGACTGGCTGAATGGATACAAAAACAAGACCCACATATATGCTGTCTATAAGAGACCCACTTCAGACCTATGGACACATACAGACTGAAAGTGAGGGGATGGAAAAGGATATTCCATGCAAATGGAAATCAGAAGAAAGCTGGAGTAGCAATTCTCATATCAGACAAAATAGACATTAAAATAAAGACTATTACAAGAGACAAAGAAGGACACTACATAATGATCAAGGGATCGATCCAAGAAGAAGATATAACAATTGTAAATATTTATGCACCCAACATAGGAGCACCTCAATACATAAGGCAAATACTAACAGCCATAAAAGGGGAAATCAACAGTAACACATTCATAGTAAGGGACTTTAACACCCCACTTTCATCAATGGACAGATCATCCAAAATGAAAATAAATAAGGAAACACTAGCTTTAAATGATACACTAAACAAGATGGACTTAATTGATATTTATAGGACATTCCATCCAAAACCAACAGAATACACATTTTTCTCAAGTGCTCATGGAACATTCTCCAGGATAGATCATATATTGGGTCACAAATCAAGCCTTGGTAAATTTAAGAAAATTGAAATCATATCAAGTATCTTTTCTGACCACAACGCTATGAGACTAGTTATCAATTACAGGAAAAGATCTGTAAAAAATACAAACACATGGAGGCTAAACAATACACTACTTAATAATGAAGTGATAACTGAAGAAATCAAAGAGGAAATTAAAAAATGCCTAGAAACAAATGACAATGGAGACATGATGAACCAAAACCTATGGGATGCAGCAAAAGCAGTTCTAAGAGGGAAGTTTATAGCAATACAATCCTACCTTAAGAAACAGGAAACATCTCAAATAAATAACCTAACCTTGCACCTAAAGCAATTGGAGAAAGAAGAACAAAAATCCCCCCAAAGTTAGCAGAAGGAAAGAAATCATAAAGATCAGATCAGAAATAAATGAAAAATAAATGAAGGAAATGATAGCAAAGATCAATAAAACTAAAAGCTGGTTCTTTGAGAAGATAAACAAAATTGATAAACCATTAGCCAGACTCATCAAGAAAAAAAGGGAGAAGACTGAAATAGACAGAATTAGAAATGAAAAAGGAGAAGTGACAACTGACAGTGCAGAAATACAAAATATCATGAGAGATTACTACAAGCAACTCTATGCCAATAAAATGGACAACCTGGAAGAAATGGACAAATTCTTAGAAATGCACAACCTTCCAAGACTGTACCAGGAAGAAATAGAAAATATGAACAGACCAATCACAAGCACTGAAATTGAAACTGTGATTAAAAATCTTCCAACAAACAAAAGCCCAGGACCAGATGGCTTCACAGGTGAATTCTATCAAACACTTAGAGAAGAGGTAACACCTATCCTTCTCAAACTCTTCCAGAATATAGCAGAGGGAGGAACACTCCCAAACTCATTCTACGAGGCCACCAACACCCTGATACCAAAACCAGACAAGGATGTCACAAAGAAAGAAAACTACAGGCCAATATCACTGATGAACATAGATGCAAAAATCCTCAACAAAATACTAGCAAACGCAATCCAGCAGCATATTAAAAGGATCATACACCATGATCAAGTGGGGTTTATTCCAGGAACACAAGGATTCTTCAATTATACAAATCAATCAGCGTGATACACCATATTAACAAATTGAAGGAGAAAAACCATATGATCATCTCAACAGATGAAGAGAAAGCTTTCAACAAAATTCAACACCCATTTATGATAAAAGCTCTGCAGAAGGTAGGCATAGAGGGAACTTTCCTCAACATAATAAAGGCCATATATGACAAATCCGCAGCCAACATTGTCCTCAATGGTGAAAGACTGAAACCATTTCCACTGAGGTCAGGAACAAGCCAAGGTTGCCCACTCTCACCACTCTTATTCAACATAGTTTTGGAAGTTTTAGTCACAGCAATCAGAGAAGAAAAAGAAATAAAAGGAATCCAAATCAGAAAAGAAGAAGTAAAGCTGTCAGTGTTTGCAGATGACATGGTACTATACATAGAGAATCCTAAAGATGCTACCAGAAAACTACTAGAGCTAATCAATGAATTCGGTAAAGTAGCAGGATACAAAATTAATGCACAGAAATCTCTGGCATTCTTACACACTAATGATGAAAAATCTGAAAGTGAAATTAAGAAAACAGTCCCATTTACCCTTGCAACAAAAAGAATAAAATATCTAGGAATAAACCTACCTAAGGAGACAAAAGACTTGTATGCAGAAAATTATAAGACACTGATGAAAGAAATTAAAGATGATACAAATAGATGGAGAGATATACCATGTTCTTGGACTGGAAGAATCAACATTGTGAAAATGACTCTACTACCCCAAGCAATCTGCAGATTCAATGCAATCCCTATCAAACTACCACTGACATTTTTCACAGAACTAGAACAAAAAATTTCACAATTTGTATGGAAACACAAAAGACCCCGAATAGCCAAAGCAATCTTGAGAACGAAAAATGGAGCTGGAGGAATCAGGCTCCCTGACTTCAGACTATACTACAAAGCTACAGTAATCAAGACAGTATGGTACTGGCACAAAAACAGAAATATAGGTCAATGGAACAGGATAGATAGCCCAGAGATAAACCCATGCACATGTGGTCACCTTATCTTTGATGAAGGAGGCAAAAATATACAGTGGAGAAAAGAGAGGCTCTTCAATAAGTGGTGCTGGGAAAACTGGACAGGTACATGTAAAAGTATGAAATTAGAACACTCCCTAACACCATATACAAAAATAAACTCAAAATGGGTTAAAGACCTAAATGTAAGGCCAGACACTATCAAACTCTTAGAGGAAAACATAGGCAGAACACTCTATGACATATATCACAGCAAGATCCTTTTTGATCCACCTCCTAGAGAAATGGAAATAAAAACAAAAATAAACAAATGGGACCTATTGAAACTTCAAAGCTTTTGCACAGCAAAGGAAACGATAAACAGGACCAAATGAGAACCCTCAGAATGGGAGAAAATATTTGCAAATGAAGCAACTCACAAAGGGCTAATCTCCAAAATTTACAAGCAGCACATGCAGCTCAATAACAAAAAAACAAACAACCCAATCCAAAAATGGGCAGAAGACCTAAATAGACATTTCTCCAAAGAAGATATACAGATTGCCAACAAACACATGAAAGAATGCTCAACATCATTAATCATTAGAGAAATACAAATCAAAACTACAATGAGATATCATCTCACAGCAGTCAGAATGGCCATCATCAAAAAATCTACAAACCATAAATGCTAGAGAGAGTGTGGAGAAAAGGGAACCCTCTTGCACTGTTGGTGGGAATGTAAATAGATACAGCCACCATGGAGAACAGTATGGAAGTTCCTTAAAAAAGTAAAACTAAAACTACCATACGACCCAGCAATCCCACTACTGGGCACACACCCTGAGAAAACCATAATTCAAAAAAGTCATGCACCACAATG
Source organism: Delphinus delphis (assembly GCF_949987515.2). Lineage (NCBI taxonomy): Eukaryota > Metazoa > Chordata > Mammalia > Artiodactyla > Delphinidae > Delphinus > Delphinus delphis. The sequence goes on from NC_082699.1 coordinate 63,757,244, forward strand.
TTCATTGCAGCTCTATTTACAATAGCCAGGACATGGAAGCAACCTAAGTGTCCACTGACAGATGATTGGATAAAGAAGATGTGGCACATATATACAATGGAATATTACTCAGTCATAAAAAGAAACGAAACTGAGTTATTTGTAGTGAGGTGGATGGACCTAGAGTCTGTCATACAGAGTGAAGTAAGTCAGAAGGAGAAAGACAAATACCGTATGCTAACACACATATATGGAATCTAAGAAAAAAGAAAAAAAGGAAAAAGGTCATGAAGAACCTAGATTTAAGACGGGAATAAAGACACAGACCTACCAGAGCATGGACTTGAGTATATGGGGAGGGGGAAGTGTAAGCTGTGACAAAGTGAGAGAGTGACATGGACATATATACACTACCAAACGTAAAATAGATAGCTAGTTGGAAACAGCCGTATAGCACAGGGAGATCAGCTAGGTGGTTTGTGACTACCTAGAGGGGTGGGATAGGGAGGGTGGGAGGGAGGGAGATGCAAGAGGGAAGAGATATGGTAACATATGTATATGTATATCTGATTCACTTTGTTATAAAGTAGAAACTACACACCATTCTAAAGCAATTATACTCCAATAAAGACGTTAAAAAAAAAAGAAAGAAAAGGAAGACACCTTTCTCTAGAACGAGATGAATTTCCACTCAAGAAATTTTCATCATTCATCTCAACACCTTCCTTCAAAGGTGAGAAAGCTGATACTTAGATAGCTGTAGCAACCAGAAAATATCTGAGTTAGATCCTTTCAGGCTTTTTTTAGTGGTTTACATGTTTTTCATAATTTTGTCATTTTGCTACTGAAGCTCATGTGCCTAGAGCCCATGCTCCGCAATAAGAGAAGCCACCACAATGAGCAGCCCACGCACCTCAACCAAGAGTAGCCCCCTCTTGCTGCAACTAGATAAAGCCCATGTGCAGCAACGAAGACTCAACACAGCCAAAAATAAAATTAATTAATTAATTAATTAAAAAAAACATTTTGCTTTGCATTCTTTCTAGGTCCTACTAGCCCTATTTAAATTTTTGTGTCCTGAGTCAGTCATGAGTTTCTAATGGAACAAATTGAATAAATTGTTATGGGACATAATGAGACTATACTCCTTTTAGCATATCTCCTGGTCATTTTTTTGCTTTATTAATTATGCTCTCTCATAACTTATTATATTTGTAAATCAGACATGACATATCTCTAAACCCCCAAATCCATCTCTGTTGTCACAGAATATTTAGTGCTCAGGCTGAGAAGTTCTGGATGCCCAATGCAGCATCCAAAGAAAACACACCATGTCTTATCATTATAATAAAAACAATGAAAAAGAAAATGAAACAATATTCTCTGCATGGTCAAAGCAAATCTTTACTTTCAAGTACAGTGAAAGCTTACTGCTCCTTTTTCAAAAAAGTAAGTCTAGCCTCATTGTATTGAGCCCCATCGTAGTGACTCAGTTTTTTACAGGCTTGCTCATCAGTTCTGTTGTTCCCCACTCACTGACAACTGAAACACTCACTATTTACTCCACCCCAGGGACTTCTTGAGAAATATCAGGCAGCAACAGATGGGAGCTATTGGGATCCAACCCAGAATCTGCTTTTCCAGATCACTGCCTATAAAATCTTGAGTGTCATGAAGAGAGTGGTGCTCTGCTACATTTTTCTTAATGGAGAAAGATAAAACAATCATAAAAGGGAAAGATACTGACTACAAAATATACTTTTCTAGCCAGGATTGTTACACCGTCCAAAGTCACTAAAGTGTCACCAGCAGAAAATCTACAACTGGTTTCCATCAGCATCTAGCATATTTATAATGCT